>NC_091754.1:57026650-57347275 GCF_043380555.1 Nothobranchius furzeri
ATGATCTCCGCATTCCACTGGACAATGAATGGGACATACTCTTGTTTCACTCTGTTGCATCATCCCACCCACCAGGCACATAGAGTGCCCTGATTGGCCCACAAAGCGGATAAAGCTCTGTGATTTGTTCACTAAGCAGATAGAGCACTATGATTGGTCCACCATTATGGACCAATCACAGCTCTTTATGTGTTTGATACCCCTCTAGAGAGTGGTGATTGGCCAGCCAGAATGCTGTTGGGGCTGCAGAGGTTCCAGTGGAGCGTTCCTAGACCAAACTTTGCAAAGCAAGAATTTGGTCTAGTTCACTAGGCTAGTAATGTAAGGCATTACAGGGAAAGAAAATGGTAATATTTACTCAGTATAATTGTCAGTAACGCGGTAATTACGATGCATTTTTAAACCCTGAATCAAGATGTGGGTTTCCTAAAAATTCAAATTGCGGGAAGCTTGAAAAAAGATCCAGTATCCACATATATGACGTCATTTATAGACTCAGCTTTGCGGGCATTCTATGAGCAGAGAGGACGCAGTGGTAACGGCTCAAATATTCCAGCTGCGTCCTGCGCGCGGCCGCTGTTATATTCACAAAATCGCTCCACCAAAACAAAGTCATTAGTTTGCGATCGTTTATATCAGCCCATATTCTCTGGTACTTCATGTATTTTTCAGCTGAGTTCATAATCTGTGCCACGGTGATTTCAACTCATCGCTGCTGGAGCGCAGCGCATATTAAGCTTTTTTATTTATTTGTTGTTTTTTTTTGCGTTCGGTAGATCCCATTGGCTGATTAGTTAGAAAGTAGGAAATCTAGGAAACAAAGGGCAGCCTTGGTGGAGTCCAACTCTCACTGGGAATGAGCTTGACTTACTGCTGGCAATGCGGACCAAGCTCTGACACCGGTTATACAGGGACCTAAGAGCCCGTATCAGAGGGCCTGGTACCCTTTTCTGGAAGACGGAGAAAACATGCAGCATGCAGGAAGGTCAGAGAGAGAAAGGGCCGGAAATTATTCACATAAAATCAAGAAAACAAAACAAAGTGCTTGAAAAGAAAAAAAGTAGGTAGATTTATCCCCAATACACATTTTTACCAGTGAAAAGCAATAATATATAAGCATTTAATATTTATACATGTGATAGAATCAGATCACCCCAGAAGTCAGTCCCACATCCAGGGCCGTATCAAGGCATTTGGGGACCAAGGCAAATATAGGCTTGGAGCCCCCACCACTTCACTCCCTGCTCAGTTAATCTAAGATGGCAGCGTGCTGAGAGTACAGATTGTTGTTGCTTTTATTTAATAAACAATCATTTTAAAGCACTGTTATTATATCTGACTGTTTATAACAGCAATCCTAGCTCAGACACCACATCACCTTCCACATATATGTCATGAGCTCACTGAGCGTCACATTACCAGATTCATGTTGAAGTTGTTTTCGTGAAAGTAACTTAAAGTAATGCAAAAGTAGTGTAATGCCTTACATTTTAAAATCCATAATATTGCAATTTAATGAATTACTTTAAAATGAGTACAAAACAAGTAATAAATAATGTATTACACTTTTGAAGTAACTTGCCCAACACTGGACATAGAAATGTGAGGGTTTTCAAATCCTAGCATTTCACCGTCTATTTTATATCAGAAGCTAATGCAGGAGATATTTGTAGGCAAGGGCGTCAGTTTGTTTTCAGAATTGCTGGGGACAATAACCATACACTTGAGTGGGGTTTAAAAATTGCTGGGGACAATATAGGCTAGCACAGGGGTCGGCGGCTCTGTAGCCGCATGCAGCTCTTCCATCCATCTGATGCTCTGTGCTTGTAAAATAATGAATGGATATAAAAGCTTAATATTTTACTGCATTAATTTTACATCTGTATGCTAATTCTAAATGTAAAGATTGTCTGCGTAAACCTGAACAGGTCAACCCGGTCTTACTGTGAGACCGGGTTGACGCGTCACGCTTGTGCGTAATCATATGCGCTTCCTGAGCTGGAGGATGTCAGATTCTGGGATTCTCCTCAGACGGCTCCTGGATGCGTCGCCACATTGGAGACAGGAACAAGCACTATTCAGCCAAAGTTTCATAATCAGGGAACATTTTCTAAGTGACACGTCTCTCTGAGAGACAGGGTTTGGAAAACACTCGCTTCAGTGGGAGGAACCTTCCCGCATGCGCTCTGGTTCTGAGAGCCTGGATTTGTATTCTGAACAGTCTAAACATGTTTTTAAAAGAAACGTATGACAAAAGTGGCACCTGCTCAGTAAAACCACCAACAGGATGAAAAATATCAAAATATTGTAGGCAGAGACGGGCTACAACTTCTGGATCCACTTTATATAAATCGTTTTATGATTATCTTCTTATGAAAGATAACTTTGACGTACACGAGCGACCAGGCGCGTTGCAAGATTTTCAAAAGTGTGGGAGATGTTGTCTGTGCCTAAAATAATTATGTTATTCACCTTGTTAGTTTAATTTCCATAATAGCGGAGCAGGTGCGAATTTTAGACGCGTCACGCACGTCTCCGTTTTAAACATGTTTAAACTGTTCAGAATACAAATCCAGGCTCTGTCTCGTTAGATTGGTGTAACTAAAGTTTGTACTGAATGAAACTTTACATTAAACCATGTTGAAAAGAAAAGGATCCGATTAAATCGTTTCCCCTCATTTACAGTCACGACGCACAGGGCAGTGCGCATGGCTCTGGTGTTAATCAAGTTTAGTTGTTTCTCTTTGCAACAATCTTCACAAGAAGGCAAAACAGTTAAATGGCAGGTTACAGATATTTATATTAGACTTTTATTTTGACGGATAAACTCAAGGATGCTGCTGTTTTGAAAGAATTACCCCGACGCACACTGATGCGCATGGATGAGCTTGGAAAAATGTTCTTTTTATGAAATTACCGTAAATCCTCTAATACAGGCCCGGGCCTGTATTTGACTCAAGCTCATCAAGCTCCAGGCCTTTATTGGAAGGAGGGCCAGTATTAGAGGCAGGCCTCTATTTCTATTTGAGCAAAATGAACTAATGGTTTGCTGGAGTTTTTGACAATTAAAATTGCGCCCACATTTTCAAAGTTAAACACATTTCTTTTAACAACGGTAGTTTCTGCTTCAGCCCTCTCCCCCCTCCCCCTGCGCAGCAGCCGCAAACTCACTGATGTGCCTGCAGCCTCTCGGAGTTCCTGCTGCTCTAAACATTAAAATAATTATTTCATTTTCTGGTCCTCACTTCTGATTACCTTCAATGGTGTCTGTATGTTGCAACAGCAGGTACAAAAACTAACTTTTTTTTATTTGACTATTTTTCTGTCCTGTCTGTTTATTATCTTCCTGCATCTCCTCTCAATCCTAAAGAAAAACTGCTGCCTGGGTTCATATATATTCACCTTATGAGTTACCTTTGAACTGCAGTTCTAAAATATCTACCGACCGCAAAAACTGCGAGCGCTTGCTGTTTGGCGGCCGTATCAGTGATCAGTGCGTTGGAGGACAAGTTGATGCGCGCACCGCCCCGCTCCACAGCATGCAGCGAAACGCATCAGGCGCAAATAAAAGACAGAAAACATTAAAGGAAATGAACCGACATGAACGATCGTGTGTCAGTACCTACGGTCTGGCACAGCGCGTTGCTGATCACAGAGAATGTGATCATACGATAATTCAATAGGGAGCGTGGTTTCACAGACGCGGAAGTGATAGCGTCGGTGAAACGCCGGCTGCTCTAGGAAACCCCCGAGCGTTCGAGCGTCAACGAAGTGACACGGAAATGCCGGGCTTTCCAGAAGTAAGTAAGATAACTTACTATGAGCTGATAGTTCGTTGGATTGATCGGTAGGTTGGAAACTCTGATCATGAATCTGAAGAAACGATGACTGAGCTGTAAAGGCGACTTCCGTTTATAGCCGCGGGTGTGACGTAGGTGCGACGTGGAGGGAATCCCCGCGAGGGGCATGCTGGGAGTCCCTACTTCGCGGATTTTCACCTATCGCGGCCAGGTCTGGAACGCATCTACCGCGATAAACGAGGGATTACTGTAGTTCATACACCCCCTACTGCTGCTCCCCAGAGTGTTCTGCAGCATAATCAGCACGTTCTCTTTGAACTTGATAGTGTAATGACCTGGCTGGGGTTGTAAGCCAGGTGCATTCTGGGTATTGTGTTATATGTGTTTCCTATCGTTCTGCTAGTTCCTATGTGCTGATTTGCGTGTTGTGTGAGTGTTATGTAAGCCACAGGGAAGGTGATGTGTGTTCTGTGGAGCGGGTTGAATTAGCATGGTTAACTGACACCGTGACTCTGTGTGGTAGGAGCGTGATAGAGGATCGTGTCTGAAGCGTTATAAAGCTTGAAGAAAAAGCCTAATAAATGTCTGCGTGAACCCCTACTGCCCCCTGCTGGTTGATTTAGGGACTATAACCCTGCCGCTGGGACGCTTGTTACCACATTCCATCCGGCCACAGTAAGAGACCGGCCATTATTTACCTCCGCTGACTCTGACACCGGCCAAAATTGGAGACCCGGCCTTTAATTGAATACCGGCCTGTATTAGAGGATTTACGGTATTCAACTTTGGCTGAACAGCGCTTTTCCCGTCTCTAATATGGAGACGCATGACACATCCAGTCTGAGGCAGAATAGCTCTTCAGCTCAGAGAGCACCTGTAGAGACATTTGATCACGCACAAAGTTTATGTGGAGCAGAAGCGGTCGGGCCACGGCAGGTGAAACGTTCCTAGCCTACATGAAGTGTAACATTAATATGTTACTGGACATGCAGGTCTGGTTGGTTAGACCAGTGTTGGAAGTGGAAAACACACACACACACACACACACACACACACACACACACACACACACACACACACACACACACACACACACACACACACACACACACACACACACACACACACACCAATTAAAATAATGCTGATAGCATGGACTAGAAGACAGGTGATGGTTTACGTATTTAAATGATGATCAGGCTGCTGTAAAATGTAATCTCCATCCACATCCAGACAGAATGATCCTCTATTCTAGTTGCTCTGCTCTTGTCTGGGCTGATGTAGCTGACGGTGCGCGCGCGCCTAACGGCTGTGGTGCACATTTTACGCATTTGGAGAGATGGGCTGGATGCTTTGCGTTTACTGGAAGATGGTCCACTTAACGCACGGGTGTAGACTACATATTAATGACAAATGAATGAAAATTAAATTGGGAGTTTTTACTTCATATTTTAGAAATAAAAATGACGTGGGAACACATTTTTGACGTCTTTTTAAACAACATTTTCTAGCGCGACCTGCCTGCTTCACTAAGTCACTGCTTATTAAGGTCCGTCCAGAATTACCGTGGCCCACCCAAAAATGAAAACCTGGCGCCGCGCCTGTTATAAACCTCTGCAAATTGTTGTTCTTCACGTTATCAAACTCAGACTTTGTACAGCTAATGTCAAGATGTAAAATTATGAATTCAGTTGAGCTCTTCCGTCCCTCCCTCTCCTGCTCTCCTGGAAACCCGACATCGGCTGTCAGAAGCGGGAGGTGAAGAAGGAGATGAGGCAAACAGAGTGAGTGCGACATAAAGAAACCAGACTGGTGTGGAGGTGAGCAAAACAGCTGGAAAGGTGTGGGTGTTGAATCCCCCACGGGTGCGATGTCCATGCGAGCGACCGATACCTGCTGCTGTCACTTGGTTGTGAGCAGCCCTCTGCTGTCTGAGGGTAGGCCCCTCCCACAACGCCGCGGCTGCTGCGGTGTTTTCTTTACTGTGGGAAACGGGTAATAATGGCTCTTTGATGGGAACAGGTTGCCGACCCCTGGTATAAGATCTGAGCTGGTAAAACAAAAATCCTCATCAGCAGGCTTTTTTAAAGTGGGGGGGACACAGCTGCCAATCACAAATTTTGCAGGGGACATGTCCCCGGCGTCCCCGGTTAAAATGACGCCTATGTTTGTAGGGTTGCAAGGATTAACCGGGTTGACTGTTAACCACTGTGTGAAACGCTGTGGTTAACCCACCGTAAAGACGTCTCCAACACCAGAAAAAAAAAAGAATCCGTGAACCAAAGCGAAAGTGGATCTAAACGAACGCACGCAGTAGAACCAGCGTCAACAACCACCGGGACTGCCCCGTTTCCACCTAGGAAGTGCGTCCACTCGCCTGTCAGGGCATATTTTAGACTTCCAAAGCTGCCAAAAGAGAAATTCTAAATGATGTCTCATCCATCTGCAGAGCCGTCAGAAACAAAAGTTGTGATGCTCCCAGCTTGTCATCTCTGAGATCATCACAAAGACAAATTAGCTTCAGCTGAGTCAGATTACGTCAGGGACTGAACAGATTAAACAGTAATATTAGAACAATCCAGTGAATGACGGTTCATATTGTGTTATTGTACATTTCCCCCTGTATCTGTCTACAGCAAGCCCTTACGGCAAGTCATTTTAATATTTAATCAACAACACATTTCTGCAATTCCTGTTCTACATAAGAATAATATAATGTATCCTTGTCCAAATAAAAATCTTATGGGCCATTCCCGTCTGAACCTGGTCGGCCCGGCCCGGATAGCATAGCTTGCTTACATATCTTGGTGGCCTGCCTTTTTTCAGGGTGCAACGAGACCGTTTTTCAGCAGTAAAAAAGAAACTCTAAATAAACTATGTTCACATCCAGAATCAAACCAGGTTCTTTTGAACGAGAGTCCGACTTCTTACTAGTTGAGCTTAGGCACCAGTGACGTCCTTTATATCTGTAACTTTTATATACTTGATGACAGCTGAAACAACGCCAAACCAAAGAACGGTTCGGAGTGAAAATAGCTATTTTGTTGCTAATTAGCAGGAAATATCTAGAAGAAAGTTCTACAGAAAGTAGCTAAGGGTCCTCAGAAATGTAGCTAGCTTTGTCACTAGGCGTTAGGAACAGCGACAAAGTGGCACTGCCTCTCTCTCTGCTGCTAAAGCTACGGATAGCAAATGCTACGGGCTATGCCTGAGCGTGGACGCGCATGAAGCAGCCTGCTCGACCCGAGCATCTCTCTTTTTCTGTGATTTTACAGAAAAACAGGCAATCACAGTAAAAATGCCAGGGCTCATTGTACAGGACCAGGGCATTGCAGGAGAATGTATGAAGAAGACATTTATTATTTCTATACATGTTTTGGCCGTCAAACTTCCTTATAGTCCCTTTAAAGGTCGTGGGTGAAATTTTTGCCCCATCTGATTAACACATGGATGTTTTACGGCTATGACTCCATGACCGCGGCTACTGTAGGTGACCTTTTATTATTCAGAGAGAAGTTGAACAGACCTCATATGTTCCTTTTTAAGACAGACTTTCCTTCACATTAATGCAGTCCCGGTTACCTGCACACATGGAAGCCTCACAGTAGGAGCACAATGTCCGTGGTGCTGCTCTGCAGGACCGATGGACCCAAATCAAAAGAGTCCACAAAGCATCGGCACCTCTCTGAATGTCAGGATCGGCCTTAATGAACATGCAGCTGCCAACGTTTTTGTGTTCTCATTCGATCTAACAATGCTCAGTTCACCGGGGTCCCTCGCTCCTCGTTCATTCAGACATTTCCTACAGAAATATTTACAGTATCGTCTCCTTTATTGTCCCAGCACAGATCCATGCAGCTTTTTAAAATCGGACAAACCGTCCCTTTTCGTGTTGTCGGCCTTAATTGCATCAGACAGCCACATGCTCTGTATTTCGTCCAGTTGTTAGCCTGGTCCTTTTCAAAGGTATATTCATAAAGGGGCTTTGGATAATACAGCGCTCTACCTCATTACACATAAAAGGCTTCATTCAAGTCACCCTGATTCAGCTGCGTTATTCTGTAAGGAGACACTTCACTGCACTAGCACATGAGTATTAGCTACGTTAAAACGAGTTTCTACTTAATTCAGTAGAGTTTTTATCCCCATCATTGATATTATTTACAAAAGCCTTTCCTATTGGACAGTTAGGTCATTAAAGACACATTTTATTAAAGCTGAATGAAAACTAGCACATTTGCATCCACATAAAGTGCACATACCCAATGTGGACATTCTGCTCACTAACCCATAGCTTCATGCTGCAGTGTTGTTCCTAGCTAGTAGCTTAAGAGTCACATAGGCTAATGCTACATATTAGCGCTGGGCAATAAATCGGAAATTTATCGTAATCAGAAATTCTGGCTTTCATCGAGATGGTTTTTTTCCATGTCAATAAATTTAATAAAAAAATGAAAAGATGTTTCCAGCATTTTTCTGGGGGCGATGGTGGCACAGGAGTTAAGAGCTCGCCCCGTAATCGGAAGGTTGCAGGTTTGAGCCCCGCTCAGTCTGTCGCTGTTGTTTTGTCCTTGGGCAAGACACTTAACCCACGTTGTCTGCTGGTGGTGGTCGGAGGGACCGGTGGCGACAGTGCTCGGCAGCCTCGCCTCTGTCAGTGTGCCCCAGCGTAGCTCATCCCCACCAGCGTGTGAATGTGTGTGTGAATGGGTGAATGACTGATTGTGTTGTAAAGCGCCTTGGGGGGTTCCAGGACTCTAGAAGGCGCTATATCAAATACAGGCCATTTACCATTTATTTTTATTAAAAAAATACAGTTTTATAAACTTTTTAGGTTTGTGATTCTAACGTTGTTCTATTTTTTCTCCACTATATAATTTATTACTATATTATATTATCTTGCTTTTGAACACTGATTGTATAATTGTATCTCACTGTTAGATTATTGATGTATTTTTTTTTAATCATTGTTGCATCTTTGGTCAGCTGTCATGCTGTTTTAAATGCTGAATAAACTTGGTATGGTATAGTAGTATATAGTTTTTTTTAGTAGTTCATAATTGTGAAAGCACAGATAGTATTTCATGGCTGCTAACACATATAAACTAGTTTCCTATCCCTAACTGGCAACCCAGCAAAACTGAAAGAGCAGTTACCAAATCTGACCACAGGATGTTACTATTCCTCAATTCTTACATAGTTCGCCTTTCAGTACAGCTTCTGTTACTCCTCCAGGATTAAAAGTAATTAAAAAGACGGGCAAAATATCTATTACACTGTCCAAACAGTGTTTTCTATGCAGAATATGATTTAGGGAGCAGCAATAGTTTGTTGTTTTTACTTTTCAATCATCCAGTTATAACTGACCATCTTGGTGTTTTTGGTAACTTGCATTGAGCCTTTCACTGTCAAAGGTCATACGTTCTCCTGCAGGATGTTCTGCGAGAGAAGAGAATTCATGGTTCCATCAGTTACAGCAAGTAGTTCAGACCGTCACACTACCGCCACCGTGTCGGACTGTTGGTACCATGTTTTAGTGTTAGCTTGAGTCTGGATGGAACAGGACACACGCCTTCCAGAAAGTTCTGATTTTGTTTTGTCAGTCTGCAGAATATTTACTCAAAAGCCTCGGGACTTGGGCAAAACATCTCTTGTAATAGGCAAGAGACTCTGGTAAAAGAAATGTTTGTTTTTTTACCTGGCAACAGTTTCGGCTTCCAGCTTGAATCTTTCTTCATTGGCTGTCACCTGTTGAAGCGATTTATTTAAATGAAAGAAACAACAATATTAGTATCTCTGAAAATTATTTTATTTAATTATTAGTTTAGATTTTCGTCTGAAGTGAGTAAAAGGTGGTGGTGTTTTGTTTGTTCCACTGACAGGTGGGTTACATCAGAATCGATGGCAGCGTTCCGTCGTCAGAACGAATCCAGCTGGTCCACAAATTTCAGAGTGACCCTGAAACCCGAGTGGCTGTTCTCAGCATCCAAGCAGCTGGTCAGGTACCTACTGAAACATCTGACTGGTCATTTTTGTACTGGGAGAAAACAGACACGTCTCTGGCTGTAGTTCAGTCATATAAAGATTGAAGGTTGAGTAAAGTTGGAATAAAATAATGCATTTGGAATATTGGCTGAAGTATTCCTTTTTCTGTCCTCTGCAGGGTCTGACCTTCACCGCTGCGAGTCACGTGGTGTTTGCTGAGCTCTACTGGAACCCCGGACACATGAAGCAGGCTGAGGACCGCGCTCACCGTATCGGTCAGACCTCTTCTGTCAATGTCCACTACCTCATCGCCAAGGGCACCTTCGACACCATCATGTGGTCCATGCTCAACAGGAAGGTACAGAGGGTGACATCATGGCAGCAAAAATCTGATGTGGAGGACAACTAAGGTTAGATGCTTGGTGGTGTTTTCTTGTCGCGTGTCCTTTAGGAAACAGTGACTGGCAGCACCCTGAATGGCAGGAAGGAGTACCTGAAGGCCGACGAGGGCGACAAGGACAAGTGGGACTTTCTCAACTTTGCCGACGCGTGGACGCCGAGTGAGATGGTGCTACCGCTGGAGGGAAATTCAAAGGAGGACGTGTTCTTCACACATGTGAGTCTGCTGGAGTGTGAACATGTTACTTTAATGCCTTACACAGGAAATACCAGCCAGGAAATAAAATATTTGTATTGAGACACATGATCCTCATGAACCACTGGAGTGATTTAATAAAACTCAGCTCGATTCAAGATGGCCTTTACAGCCACAACATCACCCAATCCTAAAACTGTGAAAAGCATCAAGTTTGGTTTGCTAGTTAAGAATCTGTCCATCCATTCATCCAACCAA
Organism: Nothobranchius furzeri; assembly: GCF_043380555.1. NCBI lineage: Eukaryota > Metazoa > Chordata > Actinopteri > Cyprinodontiformes > Nothobranchiidae > Nothobranchius > Nothobranchius furzeri. Next base: position 57,037,289 of record NC_091754.1, read on the forward strand.
CCAACCAACATACCATAGATCCAACCATTCATCAATTATCCATCCATTCATCCAACCAACCAACCAACCAACTAACATACCACCAACCAACCAACCCACCCACCCACCAACCAACCAACCAACCAACCAACCAACCAACCAACCAACCCACCAAACAACCACCCAACCCACCAACCAACCAACCAACCAACCCACCCACCCACCCACCAACCAACCAACCCACCCACCAACCAACCCACCAACCAACCCACCCACCCACCCACCCACCAACCAACTAACCAACCAACCCACCCACCCACCAACCAACCAACCCACCCACCAACCAACCAACCCACCCACCCACCCACCAACCAACCAACCCACCCACCAACCAACCAACCAACCAACCCACCCACCCACCAACCAACCAACCCACCCACCCAACCAACCAACCCACCCACCAACCAACCAACCCACCCACCAACCAACCAACCCACCAACCAACCAACCAACCCACCCACCAACCAACCAACCAACCAACCAACCAACCCACCCACCAACCAACCAACCAACCAACCAACCAACCCACCCACCCACCAACCCACCAACCAACCAACCAACCCACCCACCCACCAACCAACCCACCCACCCACCCACCCACCAACCAACCAACCCACCCACCCACCAACCAACCAACCCACCAACCAACCAACCAACCAACCCACCCACCCACCCACCCACCAACCAACCCACCCACCAACCAACCAACCAACCAACCCACCAACCAACCAACCAACCAACCAACCCACCCACCCATCAACCAACCCACCCACCCACCCACCAACCAACCAACCAACCCACCCACCAACCAACCAACCAACCCACCAACCAACCAACCAACCCACCAGCCAACCAACCAACCAACCAACCCACCCACCAACCAACCAACCAACCAACCAACCAACCAACCAACCCACCAAACAACCAACCAACCCACCAACCAAACAACCAACCAACCAACCAACCCACCAACCAACCAACCCACCAACCAACCAACCAACCAACCAACCAACCAACCCACCCACCAACCAACCAACCAACCAACCAACCCACCAACCAACCAACCCACCCACCCAACCAACCAACCCACCAACCAACCCACCAACCAGCCAGCAAGCCAACATACATACATACGTACATCATCTATTCATCCAGCCATTATCATTCAGCAACCACCATCCATCCATCTAAATGAATAGAATCCAATATAAATAGAGATCCCCAGACCTCCATCTTCCCGGCTACCTTGCAGTGTTCCCGGAGCAGCAGAGATGGAATCCCACCTATACCAGACATCAAACATCAAAGGATTAAATGTGTCAAGCTGACTTTAAACAGTGTTTTTGGTGTAATTGTATTATATTGTCTGTATTCATACATGCGTTTATGTTCTATTTAAGGTAACCAAACTCTTACGAACACTGGGGTTATTTTTCTGTGAGGTGACCGCCATGTTAGGGTCTGACTAACGTGTTGTTTTCTCCCCAGTTTGAGAGGGAGAAGCAGCACGATATCCGCTCCTTCTTCTCCCCAAGCGCCAGCAAGGATTCTTCTCCCCAAGCGCCAGCAAGGAGAAGAAGAGGAAGAGAGAGCAAGGCGAGGAGACCTCTCCCTCCGTCTGCATGGAGACAAGTGTCCAACAAGCCCATGAGAAATCCCAGGACCAGACCCACGCCACACCTGATCGGGACTTCTCACCACAGCTGAAGAGGCTTCGGACACCAAAATCCCGATCAGCTGGGAACCAGAGTTCTCCCCGTTCGCTGTTCCTCCGCTCAGCTCCCAGAACCTTGCCAGAGCCCAAGGAGGCGTGGAGCTGTGAGGCTTGCACCTATTCCAACAGCAGCCTGCTGCCTTACTGCGAGATGTGTGAAGGTCCACGCTCTTCTTCATCTTCTATCAAACCAGGTGATCTGATGAGCTGTTTGATCCACAAATATCATTTATTAGAGTCACGTAAAAATGAAATAACAACACTGAAATCTGAAACTCCACTCAGCTCCTCACCCCCCTCAATATCAGTGTATCAGTCCGTTGACATCATACTTGTGAGCAGCATTACAGATGGAGATAGAGGAGATGGAGGCAGAAATAGCTCAGAGAATATCGTCTCCCTCTCTCGGTGCAGATGACAAGGACACAGTATAATTCTCACCTGTCAAGCCGAGGGGGAGAGTGGGCAGGGGCCTGCTATTGCTGCAAACGTTTTGTACAAATCTGGGAGAAGTAGAGCTCCTGGTGAAATCTCTGAGCCTATGATTGTATCTGGGGAGGGGAGTGGTTATGACCCGGTAGACGGCAGGTCCGTGCGTTTTAAATGTCTGAGGTGCATCAAAGCGCTCCAGAGAAATGGCTTTTTGTCAGGTTGGGGCATATCCCCAAACTCGGATAAGGTTCACAACTATTTTATGAGATTAAAAAAAGCAGGATAGGGTACAAAAAATGTTTGACCATTGAGTTTTTAGCTATTAAACTAGTTATTAAGACTGAGAAATCTCAGAACTAAGATCAAAACACATGTCTAAGGCATCCCAGATTCAGTTGTTTTCTCCTAAATGACTCCAGACTAGCTTGCTTCCTCCATTCATCTCTCAGGTTTAAATGTGAGGGGTTCTGAAGCCATCCACTCATCGATGAAACCAGTTCTATTCCAAGAGCTAATGCATCTTTGTTATCTTAGTTCATGTGTCATGGGCGCATCCAGGGCTGGAGCTAAAGGTGAACTGACCCCTTGCTTTAATTCGAATTATTTAAAGGGGACATATCCTTTTCTGCTGCCATAAGGGCTTCTACTGTCTCTATAACAAATGTAAATGTGATTAAAAACTCACATCTGTTTTCTGTTAGTGTTTGGTTTCAGAAATTGGGTGACTAAATTGAGCCGTTTGGAAAAAAAACACATTTGTGATGTCACAATGAGGGAAACTAGCCAACCAGGGGGAGAGGGCGTGGCCATTTTTTTCCTCAGAGCGAGACCCTTGAAACAGCTCATCCTGGAAGTAAAGTTATTAGGGATGCATTGATGTGAAAAACTTGGTCAATATCATCGTCGTCGTCTTCCTCCGCTTATCCGGGTCCGGCTCGCGGGGGCATCATCCCAACTAGGGAGCTCCAGACCGTCCTCTCCCCGGCCTTCTCCACCAGCTCCTCCGGCAGGACCCCAAGGCGTTCCCAGACCAGATTGGAGATGTAACCTCTCCAACGTGTCCTGGGTCGACCCGGGGGCCTCCTGCCGGCAGGACATGCCCGAAACACCTCCCCAGGGAGGCGTCCAGGAGGCATCCTGACCAGATGCCCAAACCACCTCAACTGTCTCCTTTCGATCCGGAGGAGCAGCGGTTCTACTCCGAGTCCCTCCCGAATGTCCGAGCTCCTCACCCTATCTCTAAGACTGAGCCCGGCCTCCCTACGGAGGAAACTCATTTCGGCCGCTTGTATCCGTGATCTCGTTCTTTCGGTCATTACCCAAAGCTCATGACCATAGGTGAGGATTGGGATGTAGATCGACCGGTAAATCGAGAGCCTGGCTTTGGTCCGGCCTGGTCAATATCGCTATCTGATATTTTTACTGTTGTCATAGTGATAACCAGGCGAAACGCGAGAAATCTGAATCTGATGCAAATGTTTGTTTGTTTCAGTAATCTGACTTCGACTGAGAGACCATCTAAAGCGAGGGTATTCAATTCCGGTCCGGGAGGGCTGGTATCCAGCACGTTTTAGTTTGAACTCTGTTTCAACACACCTGATTTCAATCAGCGGGTAATTAACAGGCTTCTGCAGAGCCTGATAAGCTGCTGCACAGCTGATTTAACCGCTGAGTCCAGTGCAGAGGTAGGCAACCCTGGTCCTAGAGACCCGTAGTCCTGCTTGTTTTCCAACTTTCTTTGTTGTTCCTGCTGTTGATCACCTGGATCATGTGTGTTCAGTCAGTTAGAAGCTCATGCATGGCTGGAAAACGTGCAGGACTGCAGATCTCTAGGGCCAGGGTTGCCTACCCCTGGTCTAGTGCGTTGAAGCAGAGGAACAACTAAAACGTGCTGGACTGGTCTAAAGGCTCAGGAACCATTTGCAGGTGTTTGGATTCATTAGCTGATCAGAGTGTGACACTTTGAACCTTTTCACAATATTCTAATTGTCTGCTTTAGAATTTGGGGTTTTCATCAGCTGTAAGCCGTAATCATCACAATTATAACAAATAATGACTCGAAATATCTGGCTTTGCATGGAATGAGTCTATCTCACATATCAGTTTCACCTTTTAAGTTGAATTACTCACAACGATAAATGTTTGCACCATATTGTAATTTTCCCAGTTTCACCTGTGTTAACCATTATTATATTTTTTTCTCTACAACTTCTACACTGTTTAAAAGTGACGACACCACCTACCTTGATTCTCTGCTTCAGTTAAACACCCATAATCTATTCATCCTCAGTGTCACATAACTAAACAAATACCACATGGCCAACCCCCTCCCAGCTGCTAAAACACAGACTCAAATGGAAACTAAATGGAAATAAACATCAACGGTTTCCCACTTTTACTTATCGGACCAATACTGTTATGTTAAAAAGTGACTTAACAGCTGATACCAATTGTTGATGCATATATATATAAAATTATAATATGTCCCCTTTACACATTTAAACTGTGGTACAGATGTTGTGTATGTTTAGTGGGAAAAAAATCCTCCTTTGATGTTGGAATTTATTATTTATTAATAAACATGAGAAGTCAACCAAAATGTGAATTAAAATAAATAAATAAACTTTCAACAATTTCCACACAAATTCAAAATATCACTCATTTGCATTCAGCACAACATCGCACAGCTTAACTTAGCATAGCATGGCATGGCACCAAGTTGCATAGCACAACACAACATAACAGCATAGTGTATTTTAGCGTAGCATTGCCTAGCAAAAATGGCATGGCACAATACAGCATAGAATATTATAACATAGCATACCCATACTATACCGCTTTATGTGTTAAGCGCTTTCAACACAGCGTTACAGCCGACCAAAGCGCTGCACATTAAAAACGAGCTAAATAATCACACAGTACAGTTAAAAAAGTAATAAAAATGAAACCAGCAGTTAAAACCATAAAATACACAAATGTAAAACCAAGCAATCAAGATAGGAAGGGTGAAAACCAAGCCCCCACAATGCGGCTCAAAAATTGGTCCCAACCCGGAAGTACCAAAAATTGCAGTTCCACCATCATCCACTAGGGGCTGGTGTCAGAAGCGAGCAAATCCTCATAGACTCCCATGTTAAAAATACCAATTTCACAGCAGAAATAAACATGTTTACAGCCTGGTACCAAAACATGTTTTTGGTTTAAATGATCTAGTTTACACTCATGACAACTCTGAGGGGGGTGAATTTTTTTCTCACTCTTCTGTTTAAGTCTGTTAAAAGCCTAAAATTCTGTATAATTAATGAGCATCAGACCCACGTGACCACAGAGCTAGCTCCATGGAAAGGCCTCAGTAGAGCCTCGGTCTGGCCTGGAAACTGTTCCGGGATTTTGAGTCTCTGTGTTTGTGTATTCTTTTTTGGATATTTTTTGTGCAATTGTTGGACAAAATGACTTGCTGTGGCATTAATTGCACTAATAGAGCGTCCAAGGAGTCTGCACTTCATTTTTTTCGGTAAATAAAATTATATTTATGTATTTTAGGTCACTGCCGAGCTGAGCTTAGATTTTAACATGTACTGTTTAACCATGAAATTTAAATGTAATAGGGTAAAACCCAGTGCATTTAACATAATGCTGCACTTTAGAAAATGGGTTGAAATATAACATGTTGGTGGAGCTGGGTTCCCACTATCGGCTTGTGGAGCTCTCGGGAGACGGATGTTTTCCACCCGTTCTCGCCTCCCCGCAGCTCGGCGCATCTCTGTCTGATCGTGGCTTCTGTCTGCTGTGCAGCTGCCGGCTTGTGGAGGTCTCGGAGACCTCTGTGTTCCACCCGGTTTTACCCGGCGTATCTCTGACTCAGAAGCTCTGGTGTTGTGCACAGTTAATTCCGGTTGTAGCTAGGTTGCTACCTCCGTTAGCTTAGCTCCCACCTCCGCGTTAGCTTTGGGTTAGCTTCAGGTTAGCTTGTAGCTAGTTCGACCGGGTGTCGTCAGTTGATCCCAGCCTTACAGCCCCACCCTAAGCTCCACCTCTCTTCCCTTTTGTGGAATTGTCTGGGCTTGACGGAACCTGTGAGACGGTCAAAATGGCGGTGGTGGCCACCTCCCATTTATCTTCAAAAATGTGTTATTGGAGCCTATGGAAACCCATTGTCCCATATTTATATGTCGATGGTGAAAACCTATAAACTTAATACAAAAACCAGCCCACCCAAACCCTAGCCCACCAGGGCTATACCAGATAGGCCAGTCCACCCCTATCTACCCGTTGGATGTGTCCAGAAAACCTCACCAAGGAAGCGTCCAGGAGGCATCCTAACCAAATGCCCGAGCCACCTCAACTGGCTCCCCTCAGTGTGGAGAAGCTGCGGATCTACTCCAAACCCCTCCCGGATGATCAAACTTCTCACCCTATCTCTAAGGGAGAGCCCAGACACCCTGTGGAGAAAATTCATTGCGGCTGCTTTGGTCACTACCCAAAGCTTGTGACCATAGGTGAGGGCTGGTATGTAGATCGATCGGTAAATCCAGAGCTTTGCCTTCTGACTCAACTTTCTCTTCGCCACGATAGACAACGCTCGCATCACTGCAGACGCCGCACCAATCCGCCTATCAATCTCCCGATCCATCTTTCCTTCACTCCCGAACAAGACCCAAGATACTACTTGAAGCAGGACCTGGTCCCTGACCTGGAAAATACATTCTACTCTTTTCAGACTCAGTCAGGTGTATTTTCTCTTTGTTTGAACCTTTATATAAAAATCAAGTGTGTGCAGCATCATAAACTTTCCTCCTGTGTAATCAACCTTTCAACATGGCGTGGCCCAAACTGTAATGACAATTTTCTCTTTATGCTATGGGTCATAAACATGAAATAATTAGGTGTAGTTTGAAATTGTCTCCCCAACCATTTTTACCAAGATGGGGTCACTGAGTGAACCACATCCAAGCTAGTGTAGCTTAAAAACACACTGCAGATCAAACTGTGCAAAAAACAAAGCTTTATTACATTTAGCTTACTTTTCTAGGTGCGTGGCGTTATGTAGCCATCATTTTATCACTTACATGTTGTCACTGTGTCAGTAAAACACCCAGTTTTTCTTTTACACTTCAGTAATGAGTCTGGAGGTCCTTCACGGTGCAGCCGTATCTATATTAATAAACGTATGCTGCAAATATTGGATGTGCTGAGGTCTGTTTACAGCTCTGTCCACTGGAATTGAAGCTGACGCACTTAAAACAAGCACAGTACAAACAACGTCAGCATTAGAGCTCACGCCCACACATACAACTCCCCCCCCCCCCCAGTTAATTTTTTGTTTCATGCTCAGCTGCAGCAGATGCTTGATAACTATTCGGCGTTCACACCCGTCTTTGTCACAAGCGCCACTCTGCATTCACAGCATCAGGCTGCGTCAGCGTGCTAGACGGGGAATTTAACAACCTGCTAAATTTGTAAATGACAGACTGTGCTGAAAAATAACAACTGTATTTATGGAGATATCTCACAGCTTGCCAGTGAAATCCTCAGCTCGCAGAAATGTAAGAAAATAATCAGGTGGAAGGCTGTGGTGTGACATGAGAAATATGTTTCCGTCAAGAGCAGCAATATTTTTAGAAGGCCTACAGAGAAAGCAAGGAGGTCTTTGAGTGTTAAGGAAAGTAAGATTTTGTGCAGCAGGTTGAACACACACGTCTGACCAGCTGATTGACCTCTAAAATGGTTGTTTATGAAACACCTAATCTTCAGTTTGACTGATGCCAATGCGCTGTGGTGGCCATGTTGGACTGAGTTGACTATTCAAGGTAATCAGCTGTAGGCGCACATCAAGGTTTACTGAACAGTGCCCAGTGGCCCACGAGGTATCCCTGCGAACTATACATGCAAACTAGCTGGCAAAAACATTATAGCCCTTGTTTTTGTTTATAGAGCCAGCTGATTGATCAGCTGTCTGTTGAACAAAAACATCCATCCATCCATCCATTCTCCTCCGCTTATCTGGAGTTGGGTCGCAGGGGCAACAGCCTTAAGGTTGGTTTATGCTTGACGCGTCCGCACGACTCCGCGCGGAAAAGTTGCATCATTTTAACAACCACGCCCCTCCACCGCGCCTCCGCACAGCCCAGAATTTCCGCAACGCGCACCTCAGAAAATTTCTAACCACGCGGACGGACGCGGAAAAACATGGCGGACCGGCAAGAACTAGTATGGCAGAGGTTCGTAAATACAGACATTTGTATGATTCAGCTCTCAAAGATCACCGTGATCAACATGTTGTTAATAATTCTTGGAGAGAAATAACTCGCACTGTCGGAAAAGACGAGGACGCTGTTAAAAATGCTGAAATGCCATGTTGTAAACAGTCATTTCTACTTCTACTATGGTGTAGTGTTGGATGCATGCCGTAGAGCTCCATGCTGCCCCCTACAGTTTGGGAGAATATTGGCTCACCGCAGAGACGAGCCGCATGAACCATAAACGCTGCGAGTTGTGAAGCGCGTTCCATCCGCGAGCCGCATCACCGTGCGGAAAGTGAATGTGTCAAGCATAAACCAAGCTTAAGTTAAGAGGCCCAGACTTCCCTCTCCCCAGCCACTTGAGCCAGTTCTTCCGGGGGAATCCCAAGGTGTTCCCTGGCCAGGTGAGAGACATAGTCCCTCCAATGTGTCCAGGGTCTCCCTCCAGGTTGGACGTGCCTGGAAACCCTCACCAGGGAGGCGTCCAGGAGGCATCCTAATCAGATGCTCGAACCACCTCAACTGGCCCTTGTCGATGTGGAGGAGCAGCGGACCTACCCTGAGCCTCTCCCGGATGACCGAGCTTCTCACCCTAACCTACCCACACTGGACAAAAACAGACAGAACCAAAACGCCCCTCGAAGTATCGGGATACCCACCACATCTAAGGACCTCAACTTCATAGAACACCTTTGGAATCAGATGTCCAAGCTCCTCACCCTTCTATAAGACTGAGCCTGGACACCCTAAAGAGGAAACTCACTTTGGCCACTTGGATTCAAGATTTTGTTCTTTTGGTCTTTACCCAAAGTGCACGATCATTGTTGAGGGTCTGGACAATATCGCCCAGTAAATGTACAGCATTACTTTATGGCTTTGATTAGGGATGCTCCGATCCGATCGCGCGATTTCCAACGGATAAGAATCGGGTGGGAAAGATTGGATCTAATCTTATAAACAATAAAAAATTACTTTTTTAATTCATCCATTGAAAGATATTTTCAATTGGAATAACAATGGCTTAGTTTTAAATGCAACAAGTTCCTCTACATCAATATTCTTTGTTCCACAGACAACAACGCTGTAAAGTCCCACATGCAAGGTAGTCCGGGAATTCACACACCATAACACGTAGCACTTAGCTAACACAGAGCATAGTTGCCACCTCAAGAGAGAAAATGTCTGTAATATGGATGTGTTTTAAAACGAACAGCAAAGGGACTGCAATAAACAAACTGTGCATTTAACGAGGTGGAAAAGGTAGTGCTGCGTTCAACACCACGATTCTGATGCGCCGCCTTAAAAACACCGCTCGCAGCAACAAATCTGATAAGCCAGCCTACACTTAAAGGTACTTTAAAAATTAAGAAGTCGACTACACACAGCAAAAATGCCAAGACAGCAGTATATTTATCACACTGGATGAGCGTCTGTGGTTGCAAATGTCAGGTTTTGCGGTCTGCTTGAGTTACGGTAGGATCTGCTTTCTCTCCCTAACTTTACAGATGCAGCAGCTCTACGGGTGTTTTGTAGGAAAGCGTGACCCTGCTGCTGACCATCATGTGCCGTGCCGTCCCTGCCACAGGAACGCGCTTTCCTTAAAAGAGCCGCACACTCAGTACATTTGAAATGCGAGTGGAAAGGCTACTTTTATTCTTAATATCAACAAATTTAATAATTAATGTCCTCCCTAAACAAGTGATGTCAGATAAACTAAAGCAATGACATAAATACAGAAAGAAAAATGCATTAATGATTAAAAAAGCCTTTAAGGACAACTAGTGTATTCTCCATTTTTCATAATGCACTCCGAAAGTATCGGATCAGGACTCTATATCAGCAGATTCTTGAATTAAAATGACTCTGACTTGGACTGGGAGCTGAGAAACGGGATCAGAACATCCCTGCTTTTATCTTTCTTCACTACAACAGACCAGCTTAATGTTCACATCACCCTGAGATGTTTAAACTCTACTTGAGGTCGGACCTCTCAGTAGACTTGTCACTGTTCAGGTAAAATCAGTAGGAACGTATGCTGTGGAATCATTTCCTTGTAGTTTTGTACATTAATAACAAGAACAATTAGCAGTGAACCTTCAAAAACGATGACTTTAATGCTAATGTTAGGTTTTATGTCCAGTCTTTTTCTCGTAGCTATCTCTAAGGTGCTAATTTGTCTGTTTCGTCTTGTATTAACCCTGATATTAATCTCCTGTGTGACATGAATGGGACCCAGGCTAGGTCCAGGTGTTAAACAATAGAATCCTATTGGGAAAATTGGATCAACATAGCGCCCCGTCGTCAGTAATCTACGACTGTTTTTAATCAAACTGTCACGGATTATTACTTCGCCTCCTTTGGGTGACAAGCTTCGGCTTCTCAGTCGGGTCGGTCCGAACCATTTCCTGTAGCTAATTTAGCGAGACAACCGCAGCAACCCCACCCTCCACTCCCTGGCCATTCGGTCGGTTGAGTTTCTGTTTCTGCAGCTCTCGAGGCCACGAGCGTGGGCACAGTTCAACCCTTCAGCTCCATTCTCCAGCAATTTGTCCCTCAGCACCTGCTGTGTGAGATGGATGGATGAAGAGGGTAATTTGGTTATCTCCTGCCTCTTACTCCACTCTGAACCCAGCTCCATGTTTTTAAACATACTTTTAGACCACAGCCTGTTTGACGGGAACTTTCCTTGAATTCTTCCTGTTTTTTTTTTTGTTGGTTTTTTTGCATGTTTACAGTGTGTCTGGATCCGAGAGTCAATTCTACAACCTTATCAAGCCCCTAACAGACGTAATGACCGTCAGATGGGGCGGGGGCTTGGTAAAGTCGGGGCACAGCCCCGGCAGGAATTCACCATTAACATCTTCCTCGGTGGGGACAACGTAACACAAATTGAGCCGTCTCTCTGTGGCCTCGGTCGGCTTGTTAGTGGGGGTGGGGGGGGGGGGGCTGGCAGCCCGGAGACTCGTGTGACATTTGAGGAAGTCGACGAGAGATGGCCTTTTGAAGAAACAAGCCACTGAGAGGCAAGATCACTAATTAGCCTTCTGCGTCCTCAAGTCTCACAACTTACTGTCTTGTTAGATTTTGCACCTCCAGTTTTGGCAAATATTGCGAAAGGATGTGATTTAAATATAACTAGGAAAGGGAGGGGGTGGTTGTGTATCCCGTTTTTTTCTTTTTAAGAACTTTGGCTCAGACTGTGACATTTGCAGTCGGCCATAAATAATCGTGCTCTTTTCTTAAAGAGGCTGTAAGTCCTACCTAGAAAATAAACTTCTTCAGTGTTGTGAAAAAGATCCCCCCCCCCCCAACACACACACACATACCACCCATACCTGAATGTTTCAAGTCAGCAAATGACTCACAATATCAGCGAAAGATACCCCGAGTAAATACAAACCGCAAAATGATTTATTAGTGGAAACAAGTTCTCCAAATCCTTCCAAACGACACAGTTTGCATTTGTGGTAGCTGGTAAAAAGTGTACATCAAGTTGTCCCCAGACCATCACAATACCACCACCGTGTCTAACTGTTGCAATGAGGACATTTTTATCTGGAAAAACTCTTCGTACAAAGTTCTGCTTTGTTTTGTTGATCTATGATCTATGTTGGTCTTTGATTGTGGTCAGCAGAGGTTTTGGTCCTGGAACTCTGTCATAGAGGTCACTTTTGCTCCTCTGGTTTTTTTTTTTTTTTTCATTTAACCTTCCCACTGTCCTCAGTGGCAGGGGTGAGGTGGTGTTCACTCCTCACCCCTGCCACATGGACCTCAAGGGATAAACCATCAATCCTGCTCAATGGTCAAATTTCCTCGCGGGGTCACCCATAAAGACAGTGGGAGGGATAACTGAATCATGACCTCATATCTCAAGCAGGTCTTTAGATGTTGTTCTAAGTTCTTAAAGGAGCAATATGTAAGATTTCTAGAGTGAAATAATCACAAAACAGTCTAATGTCTCAATCATGATGGAAATAAGGTTATATTGAAACAGATTCCATTGTAAGTCGGCTGGGGGTTGTCAGCTTTTCTTCTTTCCAACAAACTAAAGAGGGATGTAGTTACTGTTTACAATCACCGAGTTTGTCAGGTGGGAGAGAAATTTGACACTAGCAGGCAAAAAGTTCCAGAGTTGTTTAAATAACCAAAGCCAGTTAACAGGAGCGACCCAGAAGTTATTTGTTGTACCCCTAAAAAGCCACAGCATCTTTTTGTTTTCTGCCTAGAGGCTAACGTTATGCTAATAATGTTAGCCGAGAATTAGAAGCAAATAGCCAGCTCTAAAAATATCTCAAGCTACTTTTTTAGTTACCAACAGCTCAATATTACGGTGAAATACAGTCAACTGTGGCATTTTACTTCCTTTAATGAGTTGTTCAGAACTTTAACAGCAAGCTAACCGCAATATGGCAAACCACCATAACAAGTGTAGTAAGTGCTCCATACCATGAATTACCCAAGAGTGGTAGCACCAGGTATGACATTGTGTACATGTTAACTAACTGATCTTAACCTACCTGATAGGAGTCACCCCCCCCCCCCCCCCCCCCACACACACACACACACACACCTTCTCTCTTTTGATAATATTGTATAAAATGTGTATTAGTTCATGTGATCTGGACTAGTAGTTAAGCTGAACTGTGAAACATGGTGGCACATTTGGTAGCACTGTTGCCTCACAGTGAGGAGGTTGTAGGTTTGAATCCCAGTTGTGGTCTTTTTTGCAAGTAGATGGCATGTTCTACCCGTGCATGCTTGTTTTTTTTTTTTCTCCATGCGCTCCAGTTTTCTCCCATAGACCCAAAAACGTGCCACCAAGGTGACATAATCTAGATGGTGGATAATTATCTGCTGGGTGCTGTAGAAGCTCCTGGCATTCAGCCATTATCAGCTGCGAGAATGGCTAAAGCCCCCCCCCATCCACACCCGACTGTAGACCTCCACAGATGCAGCAATCGCTCACGATCATTTCGTTTAGCCTTGATTGCACATGATGCAGGCGAGCAATTAAGAAAAACAATGGGACGCAGGCGTAATCCCCCCTCCCCGCTAACATTATTGGCTGATTGATCCGAGAGTCGGAGGAGAGCCGATGGCAGGTGTTTTGTTTTCTGCATCACAGCTGATCAGAGGATTTATCTTCAGACGAGGTGCTTCTTGCCCTGCAACGATCAACCAGAAATATCATGCGTGGGGTTCTTGTAAAACACAAAAGTCAGCATTCCTTTGCACCCCCCGGCTGATGTTCATTCATTTCACAGGGTCCCATCCGACGGACTTGTCAGAGGAGGACTTATGAGCCCTCCTGTAATAATGTCTCTAATGAGCCGTATTGAGTTTTACTTTCATGTCAGCAGTCATTTTGTCACACTTCTGAGATGATGGATATCTCACCGGGGAATGAAACACTTCGACTCGGTTAGTGGAGCCACCCAGGCCTCCTCGACCCCCCCGTCTGCCGAAGGGAACTGGGATTGCGTCGTCCTCCAGCCTCCGAGATCACACAAAGGCAAACAACGACGAGGAGGAGGGAGGATGAGCCTCCAAAAGACAAACAGAAACTAGGAGAAGCGGAGGAAGAAGACACGCTGTGGCTCAAAGGCAAACAATCAGCAAAGGAGAGAGGCGAGAACGTGGCTGACGGCGGCAGCTGCCTCCTCCCTGACCACACATGCTGTAATCCCTTCCTTTTCATTTCTAGGGAAATTGGCTGGTGCCACACTGTCACCTGCCCGTACTAAGTTGTTTAATATCATCACCTCACCTAATAAGGCAGCAGATATCGTTCCATATGGGGCCCGGTCTTATGATTCTTGTTTCCACCTCCCTTCTAACCACAGATATTTCTCCACTCATGCGCCAGTCGGCTGCAAGAGATATGAAGTAAAACCTGACTAATCTCAGCTGACCTGCTCGGCGAGTCGAATTACAGCGCGGTTTCATGTTCTGTCCCATGTCCAGCATGCCCAACAGCCTCTGATTAGCTGCTTTTTTAATAAAGTTGACTGAGGGCTAATTACATAAAGAGGCTCGCCGGCTCCCTCGTCGCACCTGCTCCTCCCTGAAACACAACCTGCCGTCCACGTCCACCCTGCTTATACGTGAACATGTCTGAGAATCTCTGAGGGATGTGAAAAAAACAAACTCCCAATTACACACTGTGTAATATTTCAAATTAGTACCTCTGTGTTTGAGTTCTCGCGTCCCAGAGGAATATACAAAGCAATAAATTGCACTAATTACATAGAACTAATTACAATGGTTGCAATATGAAGACCTTTAGAAAGAAGAAAACTTGCAAAGTCTGAGAAAAACTTGTGACCTGAGTGTTTCCTCATAAAGCATTGTAGCTTCATTTGTTGGGGCTCAAGGACACAATGGAGGTCAAGGTTGATTATAAAATAGGAGATCTCATGGCTCTAATGCCTTCGCTGGGTTAGGCGGGCTCTGCTTTTTGGTTTGCTGGAGAAGACCAACTGACCTGGGCTTGGTCTTTGGTACAGGTGCTGTGGTTAGGGGTCCATGCTCCATTACGTTCCTAGAACCAAATCCCTGTGCTTCTCCCCCAGGGGCGCCTCCAGAAAATTTTGATAGGGGTGGCAAGGGGGGCAAATACATTTTTGGGGTGGCACACCAAATTGGTCCTTGTGGTAACTCTGGGAGAGTTTAGCCTGTGGTGATGTAAAGCATTGCTCCTTTATTCGTTTTTATTTAAAATAAATAAATAACAGTACTATCCAAAACATCTAACTTAAATTTTACAAACACAAACATTTCAGAAAAATGCATATAGTTTTTTAAAATGTTATTTCAAATTTAATTTAAAAAGGTATTTTTTCAGGTTAATTCACTTGTGTTCACAAAAAAAAATTGGAGATAAAAACTTATTTAAAATGGTGAGCAGCAGAAACATATTTCTTTACTCAATAATTGTATTATTTTTATTTTGTTTTACAATTATATCTTGAATAAACAAGATCAATATATGGTTTGACTGAACCTTAATATGCTTTATTAACACTGGCTTTTCTTGGGGGGGCCCAGCAAATTTTTAGGGGTGGCCAGGGCCACCCCTGGCCACCCCTTGGGGGCGCCCTTGTTCTCCCCATAGGGTGACCAGGTTCAGCCTCAGAGATCAGGTGAGGAGCTCACAGAAGAGCTGCTGTTCACTCTGAGAGATGTCTCACTTTGATCTGTTTTCAAAACCTAAAACATTAAAATATTTTTAACATTAGTTCATTTGTACTATTTCTACATTCTTCCCCGTCACGAACTTTTAATTATTTTTGGTCCAAAGGCATCACCGAGCGTTAGTCAGGATAATCTTATATCAGCTGCTATTTGAGACAAACTAAACATGACATTTTATCTTATTGACTAACTCAAATTGAAGTAGTTGTCATTTTGCACTGATAATGTTTAATAATAATACAATTGGATTGGATTTATGTAGCATTTTTCTAGGCCTTCAAAGCATTTTCCATCATGTACGCACTCTCACATTCACACTCTGCTGGTGATGGTAAGCTACTATGTAGCCACAGCCGCTCTGGGGCAGTCTGACAAAGGCGAGGCCACCATTTAGCGCCATTGGCCCCTCTGACCACTGCCAACACAGGCAAGTCGGGTGAAGTGTCTTGCCCAAGGACATCAGCAGCATACCCCTGGCGGGAGCTGGAATCAAACCCGCAATTCTCCGATCACGAGGCAACCCGTTCTACCTCCTGAGCTGCTGCTATTTAAAGTTAAAGCATGCACAATAGCGCAAATGTAACTTTAGCAACCTGAATGCTTTTGTTTACTTTTTTTTTTATTTGGGGGGAACCCAAATAAGTATAGGCAAATTAAGAGTTAGACACTATCAATAATTCAGATATTAGTAAAAATGCCAATATTGAGCACCTCTACTTTATATCACATCAGGTGAGCATTCCTTTAAAACAGTTTTTTTTTCATATACATACCTACTGGGCAAATCAGCTGCTGTTGATGCTAATTTCTGCAAATATCCACGAAAGTCTACCGAAACAACGATGACGTAAAATCCATGGTGTTGAAGTAGTTTATAGATTAGTGTCAATTGCAACTACATTTCTTTGAAGATGGTGGTGAGACCTTTACCCTACTCTGACTAGCCGTTAGCATGTCAATCCCGCTGAAAGAGTGATCTACAGCAGGTAAAATATTAACTCCACAGAACTCCACTCCACATGTCTGAACCGTCCTTTTAAGGTTTAAACATGCAAGCTATGAAGCCCCATTACCCTTTAACATGATAAGATCAGTGTGGAACACACACACACACATACACACACACAGGTTATTGAGTGGTTAATTTTCCATCTCTATAGCTATCCTTTCCCCCCAATAATCCACGATTGAATCCCACCGCTTCTTCCCCTGCAGTGCCGTCTGCACTCTGTGCTTGCCCCCCCCCCCCCCCCATGTTCGCAGGAAAGAAAAAAAATTAAAGGTGAGTGAACGCCTCCTTCCTTATAAAAAAGACAAAAATGCTTCTATTCAGACTGACTCTGGGGGAGAGATAAAAGCTTCGCTGTCGATCAGAAATGGCAGCACTAAAGAGGCGCTGCAGGATATCCAACCTCACCCCCCCCCTCCCTCAACGCGCCCTTTAGACGCACTCTTTTTCTTGGTGACAACTAATTAGGCCCGAGCAGCGAAAGCGCTGCGAAGGCCTCTTGTTTTTGCTCTGATTATTAGGCCCGAGCAGCGAAAGCGCTGCGAAGGCCTCTTGTTTTTGCTCTGATTATTATTAGGCCCGAGCAGCGAAAGCGCTGCGAAGGCCTCTTGTTTTTGCTCTGATTATTATTATTTTTTGTTATTCCGTGCCCCCTTTGAACAGCTTTTTGGGGACCTTAACATACCCCAAAACTCACAATATTTTGCACACTTGTCAGGCCTGGTGAAAAATTTGATATTTTAAAGGTCCCAAAAAAATCGCAAAGAAAATGGCTGAACAGCGCCCCCTACAAAGTGAAAAAAACCCCTCTCCATAAAGCTTAGTTTATCGTACAGTTATGAAATTTGGTACACTTGTAGTACTCAACAGTCCGCACAGAAAAGTCTCTTGCAACCATGGTCAATATCAAACAGGAAGTCGGCCATTTTGGGTTGAAATGGCGATTTTTTGCCGTTTTTGCCGTTTTTAGGGTCCGTTTCTGATTGGATTGCTCGATCATTTTTCGCACGATCGTCTCAAAAATTGTGTAAAATTGCTCAGAAGGGATGGGCGAACAAAATGAGATAAGGATTCTGAGTTTTCGTATATGTTGAAGGGGCGGAGCCAGGCCTCGAAGTTTGACTACTCGCCAAAAATATTTAAATTGCTATAACTTCATAACTGAATGGAATAGAGTTACCAAACTTTCTGTGGTCATTCGTCATCCACCCACAAAGTAAATTGAAAGGTCGGATGATGACATCACACAAGCCCCGCCCCCTCAGGACCAAAAAGATCAAGTTTTACTGTGAAAGGTCCCAAATTGCCCCATTTCACTTAATCACCACAAATTTGTAGCTGGTAACTCAAGACAAGTGGGGGTTGCTTGGCGTCACTTTATGGGAGTTTTCGGCAGAGGGCGGGGCTGTGGTGGCGCGGCGAATTCAGGCGTACCGCCTTGGCCTTACGTTTGCCTCCCATTTCGTCATTTCCAAAGATATCGTCACGAAACTTCTTGTGAGTGATCCTAGTCCGGCCCCCCAAAAGATCTGATGTGAACATCTGGTGGGCGTGGCCTATTTTCTGAAATAGCGCCCCCTAGGACCATTAAAACTATTAGCCCCAAGCCATGCTTTGACTGAGGATTACGAAATTTGGTACACTAATGTGGTGTCTCAGGACCTACAAAAAAGTCTCTTGGAGTCAAGTTCAAAGTCGCACAGGAAGTCGGCCATTTTGGATCAAGTACGCGATTTAGTGGTTTTCGCACACGTTGTTTGGAGAGTGATGCTCCGTCGCCCTTTTCACCAATCTCCTTCAAACTTCTGCTATATACCCTTAAGACATAGGGGAAAAAATTCAACCGTCGGATTTTTCAAAAGTTGAAAGGTGTGGGCGTGGCTAAGCCTCAAACTTTGACCTGTCGCCACGCTACTCTTTTTTTCACAGCTCCCTACTGGACTCCTTTTACCCAATCACCAGGATTCTGTGGCAAACAGCAGTAGACAAGTTGAGGTTACTTGGTCTCCAGTACTGGCAGGTTTTGAAAAAAGGCGGGGCTTTGGGACCATGGCGAAAATCGCCATCACGCCATGGAAATACGTTTGTCTCTCATTTCTTCAGTTATCGTGATATTGCTACGAAACTTCTGGTGAGTGATCCTAGTCTGAGCTCCAAGAGAAATAGACAGCTGAATTTTGTGGGCGTGGCCTATGTTTTGAAATAGCGCCCCCTAGGACCATTTAAACTATTAGCCCCAAGCCATGCTTTGACTGAGGATTACGAAATTTGGTACACTAATGTGGTGTCTCAGGACCTACAAAAAAGTCTCTTGGAGTCAAGTTCAAAGTCGCACAGGAAGTCGGCCATTTTGGATCAAGTACGCGATTTAGTGGTTTTCGCACACGTTGTTTGGAGAGTGATGCTCCGTCGCCCTTTTCACCAATCTCCTTCAAACTTCTGCTATATACCCTTAAGACATAGGGGAAAAAATTTAACCGTCGGATTTTTCAAAAGTTGAAAGGTGTGGGCGTGGCTAAGCCTCAAACTTTGACCTGTCGCCACGCTACTCTTTTTTTCACAGCTCCCTACTGGACTCCTTTTACCCAATCACCAGGATTCTGTGGCAAACAGCAGTAGACAAGTTGAGGTTACTTGGTCTCCAGTACTGGCAGGTTTTGAAAAAAGGCGGGGCTTTGGGACCATGGCGAAAATCGCCATCACGCCATGGAAATACGTTTGTCTCATTTCTTCAGTTATCGTGATATTGCTACGAAACTTCTGGTGAGTGATCCTAGTCTGAGCTCCAAGAGAAATAGACAGCTGAAGTTTGTGGGCGTGGCCTATATTCTTAAATAGCGCCCCCTAGAGCCATTAAAACTTTCAGCCCCAAGCCATGCTTTGACTGAGGATTACGAAATTTGGTACACTAATGTGGGGTCTCAGGACCTACAAAAAAGTCTCTTGGAGCCAAGCGTAAAGTCGCACAGGAAGTCGGCCATTTTGGTGCAAGTACGTGATTTAGTGGTTTTCGCACACATTGTTTGGAGAGTGATGCTCCGTCGCCCTTTTCACCAATCACCTTCAAACTTCTGCAATACACTCTTAAGACATAGGGGAAAAAATTCAACCGTCGGATTTTTCAAAAGTTGAAAGGTGTGGGCGTGGCTAAGCCTCAAACGTTGACCTTTCGCCATTACTTTACTTGACTTAATAACTCCCATGTGCATGATCAGATCTTTTTCGAACTTTGTCTGTGTGATCATTGACCATATCTGTAAACAATGACAATGTGGACAGCTGACATCACCTAAGCCCCGCCCCCTGACTACAGGAATTTATTTTTTATGCTGAAATGCCCATATTTGTCCCCTCTAATTTAGTCAACATGACCCTAAGGTCATGCACTGTCTTCATGATGCTGTAATGACCATTCAGATCTGATAGCTTTCCAGAAAGGGAGGGGCTTTGATGCCATGGCGAATTCTGGCGTAACGCCGTAATCTTAATATTCAATTTAATGGTGAGCTCAGAGGGGATGCTGAGTCAGGGTGAGGTGCAGACTAGGAGGCCATTCGCGGTTTCTGGTGTCGGGGTGGTTGACGTTTCTGTTCTGTCAGACGTGCACTGGTGCCCCGGGCTGCCGTCCAGACCGGAGCGGCGCGGAGCTGCGAGGGCCGAACGACGCTGCTTGCAGCTTTAATTAGGCCCGAGCAGCGAAAGCGCTGCGAAGGCCTCTTGTTTTTGCTCTGATTATTATTAGGCCCGAGCAGCGAAAGCGCTGCGAAGGCCTCTTGTTTTTGCTCTGATTATTATTATTTTTTGTTATTCCGTGCCCCCTTTGAACAGCTTTTTGGGGACCTTAACATACCCCAAAACTCACAATATTTTGCACACTTGTCAGGCCTGGTGAAAAATTTGATATTTTAAAGGTCCCAAAAAAATCGCAAAGAAAATGGCTGAACAGCGCCCCCTACAAAGTGAAAAAAACCCCTCTCCATAAAGCTTAGTTTATCGTACAGTTATGAAATTTGGTACACTTGTAGTACTCAACAGTCCGCACAGAAAAGTCTCTTGCAACCATGGTCAATATCAAACAGGAAGTCGGCCATTTTGGGTTGAAATGGCGATTTTTTGCCGTTTTTGCCGTTTTTAGGGTCCGTTTCTGATTGGATTGCTCGATCATTTTTCGCACGATCGTCTCAAAAATTGTGTAAAATTGCTCAGAAGGGATGGGCGAACAAAATGAGATAAGGATTCTGAGTTTTCGTATATGTTGAAGGGGCGGAGCCAGGCCTCGAAGTTTGACTACTCGCCAAAAATATTTAAATTGCTATAACTTCATAACTGAATGGAATAGTGTTACCAAACTTTCTGTGGTCATTCGTCATCCACCCACAAAGTAAATTGAAAGGTCGGATGATGACATCACACAAGCCCCGCCCCCTCAGGACCAAAAAGATCAAGTTTTACTGTGAAAGGTCCCAAATTGCCCCATTTCACTTAATCACCACAAATTTGTAGCTGGTAACTCAAGACAAGTGGGGGTTGCTTGGCGTCACTTTATGGGAGTTTTCGGCAGAGGGCGGGGCTGTGGCGGCGCGGCGAATTCAGGCGTACCGCCTTGGCCTTACGTTTGCCTCCCATTTCGTCATTTCCAAAGATATCGTCACGAAACTTCTTGTGAGTGATCCTAGTCTGGCCCCCCAAAAGATCTGACGTGAACATCCGGTGGGCGTGGCCTATTTTCTGAAATAGCGCCCCCTAGGACCATTAAAACTGTCAGCCCCAAGCCATGCTTTGACTGAGGATTACGAAATTTGGTACACTAATGTGGTGTCTCAGGACCTACAAAAAAGTCTCTTGGAGCCAAGTGCAAAGTCGCACAGGAAGTCGGCCATTTTGGTCCAAGTACGCGATTTAGTGGTTTTCGCACACGTTGTTTGGAGAGTGATGCTCCGTCGCCCTTTTCACCGATCTCCTTCAAACTTCTGCTTTATACTGTTAAGACATAGGGGAAAAAATTCAACCGTCGGATTTTTCAAAAGTTGAAAGGTGTGGGCGTGGCTAAGCCTCAAACTTTGACCTTTCGCCACGCCACTCTTTTTTTCACAGCTCCCTATTGGACTCCTTTTACCCAATCACCTGGAATCTCTGGTAAATAGCAGCTGACAAGTTGAGGTCACTTGGTCTACAGTACTGGCAGGTTTTGAAAAAAGGCGGGGCTTTGGGAGCATGGCGAAATTCGCCATCACGCCATGGCAATACGTTTGCCTCTCATTTCTTCAATTATCGTGACATCGCCACAAAATGTCTGGTGAGTGATCCTAGTCTGACCCCCAATAGAAATGGGCATCTGAGATTTGTGGGCGTGGCCTATATTCTGAAATAGCGCCCCCTAGGACCATTAAAACTGTCAGCCCCAAGACAAGGTTTGACTGAGGATTACGAAAATTGGTACACTCATGTAGGGTCTCTGGCCCTACAAAAAAGTCTCTTGGAGCCAAGCGCAATTTCGCACAGGAGGTCGGCCATTTTGGTCCAAGTACTCGATTTAGTGGTTTTCGCACACGTTGTTTGGACATTGATGGCCCGTTGCCCTTTACACCGATCACCTTCAAACTTATGCTATGTACTTTTAAGTCAAAGGGGAAAAAATTCAACCGTCGGATTTTAAATAAGTATAAAGGTGTGGGCGTGGCTAAGCCTCAAACTTTGACCTTTCGCCATGACATTACTTGACTTAATAACTCCCATGTGCATGATCAGATCTAATTCAAACTTTGTCTGTGTGATCACTGACCACATCTCAAGACAAAGACAATGTGGACAGCTGACATCACCTATGCCCCGCCCCCTGACTACAGGAAGTCTATTTTTTTATGGTGAAATGCCCATATTTGTCCCCTCTACTTTAGTCAACATGACACTAAGGTCATCCACTGTCTTCATGATGTTGTAATGACCATTCAGATCTGATAGCTTTTCAGAAAGGGAAGGGCTTTGATGCCACGGCGAATTCTGGCGTGACGCCGTGACCTTACGTTTGACTGTAACTTCCACTAACAACCTCCGATCTGCCCGAGACTGAACATGGCAATCAACAATCATGCCCTTTATTCAACGAGGCACACACGGTTGGTGAACGTTGTGTAATGTCACCACAGCGCCCCCTACACACCATTAAAACTGTAATAACTCCTACAGACGAGGTCGTAACTGCACCAAACTTGCTATGTGTACTCACACAATGGCACCCACCACAATCCTGTGGTAAGTTGTTGATATTGCTTTAGCTCCGCCCCCTGACAGATATTAGGCCCTGAATAACACATGCATGATGCAATTCACACCAAACTGCACACAAATGACTGTCATCAACCTACAAACTTCTTCATGGAATAATTCTTAAATTTGGGACAGCACCCCCTAGATACAAAAAACCTTTGTAACTTCTGCAAAAAAGCTCCAAACTACATCAAACATTGTGGGAGTCATCACACATCTGCAATCAACACATGTATGTGATCACTTGTTCAATTCACTTTAACTCCACCCACTTACAGCTTTGTGTCTCTAGATGACCCATGCAACGTTTGATTGATTCCAAATTAACAGAAAACCGTCTTTGATTACCAAAGATGACCTCTATGGCATTTACTTGTAAATGGTCACAACGCCCCCTAGATGGGTTCAAACTTTATTAACTTCTAAAGTCAAAGTCAGAATGGCATTATACTTGGCTTGTGACATCACGTGACTGCACCAAACACATTGATGTGGTTGTTGGTTCAAATCCCTGTAGCTCCGCCCCTTTCAGCTCACTGGCTTTAGATAACACACACAATGTCCGTTTGATGCCAAAATAACAGAAAACTGTCTTTGTCAACCAAAGCTGACCTCAATGGGATTTTTCTGTAGTTGATCACAGCGCCCCCTAGATAATTTTAACTTTCAATAACTTTAATAAATATGGGCAGAAAAGCACTAAAGTTGGTCTGTGTCATCACACCAACAGTGTGCTTAAGATAAAGTATGCCCTAGTGGTGAGACATGTAATATAATGGTAGGCTCGGAGGGGATGCTGATTCAGGGTGCGGTGTGGACGAGGTGACTGTTAGCTTTTCTTGGTGTCGGGGTGGTGGACGTTTCAGTCCGTGGACGTGCCCTGGTGCCCCGGGCTGCCGACCAGGATGGAGCGGCGGGCAGCTGGGTTTGGAGAGCGTCGGGGATGGAACGGAGGGGGTGCGGAAGGAGGGTGAGCATCTTCGCTGCGAGGGCCGAACGACGCTGCTTGCAGCTTTAATTATTTTTTGTTATTCCGTGCCCCCTTTGAACAGCTTTTTGGGGACCTTAACATACCCCAAAACTCACAATATTTTGCACACTTGTCAGGCCTGGTGAAAAATTTGATATTTTAAAGGTCCCAAAAAAATCGCAAAGAAAATGGCTGAACAGCGCCCCCTACAAAGTGAAAAAAACCCCTCTCCATAAAGCTTAGTTTATCGTACAGTTATGAAATTTGGTACACTTGTAGTACTCAACAGTCCGCACAGAAAAGTCTCTTGCAACCATGGTCAATATCAAACAGGAAGTCGGCCATTTTGGGTTGAAATGGCGATTTTTTGCCGTTTTTGCCGTTTTTAGGGTCCGTTTCTGATTGGATTGCTCGATCATTTTTCGCACGATCGTCTCAAAAATTGTGTAAAATTGCTCAGAAGGGATGGGCGAACAAAATGAGATAAGGATTCTGAGTTTTCGTATATGTTGAAGGGGCGGAGCCAGGCCTCGAAGTTTGACTACTCGCCAAAAATATTTAAATTGCTATAACTTCATAACTGAATGGAATAGAGTTACCAAACTTTCTGTGGTCATTCGTCATCCACCCACAAAGTAAATTGAAAGGTCGGATGATGACATCACACAAGCCCCGCCCCCTCAGGACCAAAAAGATCAAGTTTTACTGTGAAAGGTCCCAAATTGCCCCATTTCACTTAATCACCACAAATTTGTAGCTGGTAACTCAAGACAAGTGGGGGTTGCTTGGCGTCACTTTATGGGAGTTTTCGGCAGAGGGCGGGGCTGTGGTGGCGCGGCGAATTCAGGCGTACCGCCTTGGCCTTACGTTTGCCTCCCATTTCGTCATTTCCAAAGATATCGTCACGAAACTTCTTGTGAGTGATCCTAGTCCGGCCCCCCAAAAGATCTGATGTGAACATCTGGTGGGCGTGGCCTATTTTCTGAAATAGCGCCCCCTAGGACCATTAAAACTATTAGCCCCAAGCCATGCTTTGACTGAGGATTACGAAATTTGGTACACTAATGTGGTGTCTCAGGACCTACAAAAAAGTCTCTTGGAGTCAAGTTCAAAGTCGCACAGGAAGTCGGCCATTTTGGATCAAGTACGCGATTTAGTGGTTTTCGCACACGTTGTTTGGAGAGTGATGCTCCGTCGCCCTTTTCACCAATCTCCTTCAAACTTCTGCTATATACCCTTAAGACATAGGGGGAAAAATTCAACCGTCGGATTTTTCAAAAGTTGAAAGGTGTGGGCGTGGCTAAGCCTCAAACTTTGACCTGTCGCCACGCTACTCTTTTTTTCACAGCTCCCTACTGGACTCCTTTTACCCAATCACCAGGATTCTGTGGCAAACAGCAGTAGACAAGTTGAGGTTACTTGGTCTCCAGTACTGGCAGGTTTTGAAAAAAGGCGGGGCTTTGGGACCATGGCGAAAATCGCCATCACGCCATGGAAATACGTTTGTCTCTCATTTCTTCAGTTATCGTGATATTGCTACGAAACTTCTGGTGAGTGATCCTAGTCTGAGCTCCAAGAGAAATAGACAGCTGAATTTTGTGGGCGTGGCCTATGTTTTGAAATAGCGCCCCCTAGGACCATTTAAACTATTAGCCCCAAGCCATGCTTTGACTGAGGATTACGAAATTTGGTACACTAATGTGGTGTCTCAGGACCTACAAAAAAGTCTCTTGGAGTCAAGTTCAAAGTCGCACAGGAAGTCGGCCATTTTGGATCAAGTACGCGATTTAGTGGTTTTCGCACACGTTGTTTGGAGAGTGATGCTCCGTCGCCCTTTTCACCAATCTCCTTCAAACTTCTGCTATATACCCTTAAGACATAGGGGAAAAAATTTAACCGTCGGATTTTTCAAAAGTTGAAAGGTGTGGGCGTGGCTAAGCCTCAAACTTTGACCTGTCGCCACGCTACTCTTTTTTTCACAGCTCCCTACTGGACTCCTTTTACCCAATCACCAGGATTCTGTGGCAAACAGCAGTAGACAAGTTGAGGTTACTTGGTCTCCAGTACTGGCAGGTTTTGAAAAAAGGCGGGGCTTTGGGACCATGGCGAAAATCGCCATCACGCCATGGAAATACGTTTGTCTCATTTCTTCAGTTATCGTGATATTGCTACGAAACTTCTGGTGAGTGATCCTAGTCTGAGCTCCAAGAGAAATAGACAGCTGAAGTTTGTGGGCGTGGCCTATATTCTTAAATAGCGCCCCCTAGAGCCATTAAAACTTTCAGCCCCAAGCCATGCTTTGACTGAGGATTACGAAATTTGGTACACTAATGTGGGGTCTCAGGACCTACAAAAAAGTCTCTTGGAGCCAAGCGTAAAGTCGCACAGGAAGTCGGCCATTTTGGTGCAAGTACGTGATTTAGTGGTTTTCGCACACATTGTTTGGAGAGTGATGCTCCGTCGCCCTTTTCACCAATCACCTTCAAACTTCTGCAATACACTCTTAAGACATAGGGGAAAAAATTCAACCGTCGGATTTTTCAAAAGTTGAAAGGTGTGGGCGTGGCTAAGCCTCAAACGTTGACCTTTCGCCATTACTTTACTTGACTTAATAACTCCCATGTGCATGATCAGATCTTTTTCGAACTTTGTCTGTGTGATCATTGACCATATCTGTAAACAATGACAATGTGGACAGCTGACATCACCTAAGCCCCGCCCCCTGACTACAGGAATTTATTTTTTATGCTGAAATGCCCATATTTGTCCCCTCTAATTTAGTCAACATGACCCTAAGGTCATGCACTGTCTTCATGATGCTGTAATGACCATTCAGATCTGATAGCTTTCCAGAAAGGGAGGGGCTTTGATGCCATGGCGAATTCTGGCGTAACGCCGTAATCTTAATATTCAATTTAATGGTGAGCTCAGAGGGGATGCTGAGTCAGGGTGAGGTGCAGACTAGGAGGCCATTCGCGGTTTCTGGTGTCGGGGTGGTTGACGTTTCTGTTCTGTCAGACGTGCACTGGTGCGACGGCAGACCGGAGCGGCGCGGAGCTGCGAGGGCCGAACGACGCTGCTTGCAGCTTTAATTATTTTTTGTTATTCCGTGCCCCCTTTGAACAGCTTTTTGGGGACCTTAACATACCCCAAAACTCACAATATTTTGCACACTTGTCAGGCCTGGTGAAAAATTTGATATTTTAAAGGTCCCAAAAAAATCGCAAAGAAAATGGCTGAACAGCGCCCCCTACAAAGTGAAAAAAACCCCTCTCCATAAAGCTTAGTTTATCGTACAGTTATGAAATTTGGTACACTTGTAGTACTCAACAGTCCGCACAGAAAAGTCTCTTGCAACCATGGTCAATATCAAACAGGAAGTCGGCCATTTTGGGTTGAAATGGCGATTTTTTGCCGTTTTTGCCGTTTTTAGGGTCCGTTTCTGATTGGATTGCTCGATCATTTTTCGCACGATCGTCTCAAAAATTGTGTAAAATTGCTCAGAAGGGATGGGCGAACAAAATGAGATAAGGATTCTGAGTTTTCGTATATGTTGAAGGGGCGGAGCCAGGCCTCGAAGTTTGACTACTCGCCAAAAATATTTAAATTGCTATAACTTCATAACTGAATGGAATAGAGTTACCAAACTTTCTGTGGTCATTCGTCATCCACCCACAAAGTAAATTGAAAGGTCGGATGATGACATCACACAAGCCCCGCCCCCTCAGGACCAAAAAGATCAAGTTTTACTGTGAAAGGTCCCAAATTGCCCCATTTCACTTAATCACCACAAATTTGTAGCTGGTAACTCAAGACAAGTGGGGGTTGCTTGGCGTCACTTTATGGGAGTTTTCGGCAGAGGGCGGGGCTGTGGTGGCGCGGCGAATTCAGGCGTACCGCCTTGGCCTTACGTTTGCCTCCCATTTCGTCATTTCCAAAGATATCGTCACGAAACTTCTTGTGAGTGATCCTAGTCCGGCCCCCCAAAAGATCTGATGTGAACATCTGGTGGGCGTGGCCTATTTTCTGAAATAGCGCCCCCTAGGACCATTAAAACTATTAGCCCCAAGCCATGCTTTGACTGAGGATTACGAAATTTGGTACACTAATGTGGTGTCTCAGGACCTACAAAAAAGTCTCTTGGAGTCAAGTTCAAAGTCGCACAGGAAGTCGGCCATTTTGGATCAAGTACGCGATTTAGTGGTTTTCGCACACGTTGTTTGGAGAGTGATGCTCCGTCGCCCTTTTCACCAATCTCCTTCAAACTTCTGCTATATACCCTTAAGACATAGGGGAAAAAATTCAACCGTCGGATTTTTCAAAAGTTGAAAGGTGTGGGCGTGGCTAAGCCTCAAACTTTGACCTGTCGCCACGCTACTCTTTTTTTCACAGCTCCCTACTGGACTCCTTTTACCCAATCACCAGGATTCTGTGGCAAACAGCAGTAGACAAGTTGAGGTTACTTGGTCTCCAGTACTGGCAGGTTTTGAAAAAAGGCGGGGCTTTGGGACCATGGCGAAAATCGCCATCACGCCATGGAAATACGTTTGTCTCTCATTTCTTCAGTTATCGTGATATTGCTACGAAACTTCTGGTGAGTGATCCTAGTCTGAGCTCCAAGAGAAATAGACAGCTGAATTTTGTGGGCGTGGCCTATGTTTTGAAATAGCGCCCCCTAGGACCATTTAAACTATTAGCCCCAAGCCATGCTTTGACTGAGGATTACGAAATTTGGTACACTAATGTGGTGTCTCAGGACCTACAAAAAAGTCTCTTGGAGTCAAGTTCAAAGTCGCACAGGAAGTCGGCCATTTTGGATCAAGTACGCGATTTAGTGGTTTTCGCACACGTTGTTTGGAGAGTGATGCTCCGTCGCCCTTTTCACCAATCTCCTTCAAACTTCTGCTATATACCCTTAAGACATAGGGGAAAAAATTTAACCGTCGGATTTTTCAAAAGTTGAAAGGTGTGGGCGTGGCTAAGCCTCAAACTTTGACCTGTCGCCACGCTACTCTTTTTTTCACAGCTCCCTACTGGACTCCTTTTACCCAATCACCAGGATTCTGTGGCAAACAGCAGTAGACAAGTTGAGGTTACTTGGTCTCCAGTACTGGCAGGTTTTGAAAAAAGGCGGGGCTTTGGGACCATGGCGAAAATCGCCATCACGCCATGGAAATACGTTTGTCTCATTTCTTCAGTTATCGTGATATTGCTACGAAACTTCTGGTGAGTGATCCTAGTCTGAGCTCCAAGAGAAATAGACAGCTGAAGTTTGTGGGCGTGGCCTATATTCTTAAATAGCGCCCCCTAGAGCCATTAAAACTTTCAGCCCCAAGCCATGCTTTGACTGAGGATTACGAAATTTGGTACACTAATGTGGGGTCTCAGGACCTACAAAAAAGTCTCTTGGAGCCAAGCGTAAAGTCGCACAGGAAGTCGGCCATTTTGGTGCAAGTACGTGATTTAGTGGTTTTCGCACACATTGTTTGGAGAGTGATGCTCCGTCGCCCTTTTCACCAATCACCTTCAAACTTCTGCAATACACTCTTAAGACATAGGGGAAAAAATTCAACCGTCGGATTTTTCAAAAGTTGAAAGGTGTGGGCGTGGCTAAGCCTCAAACGTTGACCTTTCGCCATTACTTTACTTGACTTAATAACTCCCATGTGCATGATCAGATCTTTTTCGAACTTTGTCTGTGTGATCATTGACCATATCTGTAAACAATGACAATGTGGACAGCTGACATCACCTAAGCCCCGCCCCCTGACTACAGGAATTTATTTTTTATGCTGAAATGCCCATATTTGTCCCCTCTAATTTAGTCAACATGACCCTAAGGTCATGCACTGTCTTCATGATGCTGTAATGACCATTCAGATCTGATAGCTTTCCAGAAAGGGAGGGGCTTTGATGCCATGGCGAATTCTGGCGTAACGCCGTAATCTTAATATTCAATTTAATGGTGAGCTCAGAGGGGATGCTGAGTCAGGGTGAGGTGCAGACTAGGAGGCCATTCGCGGTTTCTGGTGTCGGGGTGGTTGACGTTTCTGTTCTGTCAGACGTGCACTGGTGCGACGGCAGACCGGAGCGGCGCGGAGCTGCGAGGGCCGAACGACGCTGCTTGCAGCTTTAATTAGGCCCGAGCAGCGAAAGCGCTGCGAAGGCCTCTTGTTTTTGCTCTGATTATTATTATTTTTTGTTATTCCGTGCCCCCTTTGAACAGCTTTTTGGGGACCTTAACATACCCCAAAACTCACAATATTTTGCACACTTGTCAGGCCTGGTGAAAAATTTGATATTTTAAAGGTCCCAAAAAAATCGCAAAGAAAATGGCTGAACAGCGCCCCCTACAAAGTGAAAAAAAACCCTCTCCATAAAGCTTAGTTTATCGTACAGTTATGAAATTTGGTACACTTGTAGTACTCAACAGTCCGCACAGAAAAGTCTCTTGCAACCATGGTCAATATCAAACAGGAAGTCGGCCATTTTGGGTTGAAATGGCGATTTTTTGCCGTTTTTGCCGTTTTTAGGGTCCGTTTCTGATTGGATTGCTCGATCATTTTTCGCACGATCGTCTCAAAAATTGTGTAAAATTGCTCAGAAGGGATGGGCGAACAAAATGAGATAAGGATTCTGAGTTTTCGTATATGTTGAAGGGGCGGAGCCAGGCCTCGAAGTTTGACTACTCGCCAAAAATATTTAAATTGCTATAACTTCATAACTGAATGGAATAGAGTTACCAAACTTTCTGTGGTCATTCGTCATCCACCCACAAAGTAAACTGAAAGGTCGGATGATGACATCACACAAGCCCCGCCCCCTCAGGACCAAAAAGATCAAGTTTTACTGTGAAAGGTCCCAAATTGCCCCATTTCACTTAATCACCACAAATTTGTAGCTGGTAACTCAAGACAAGTGGGGGTTGCTTGGCGTCACTTTATGGGAGTTTTCGGCAGAGGGCGGGGCTGTGGCGGCGCGGCGAATTCAGGCGTACCGCCTTGGCCTTACGTTTGCCTCCCATTTCGTCATTTCCAAAGATATCGTCACGAAACTTCTTGTGAGTGATCCTAGTCCGGCCCCCCAAAAGATCTGATGTGAACATCTGGTGGGCGTGGCCTATTTTCTGAAATAGCGCCCCCTAGGACCATTAAAACTGTCAGCCCCAAGCCATGCTTTGACTGAGGATTACGAAATTTGGTACACTAATGTGGTGTCTCAGGACCTACAAAAAAGTCTCTTGAAGCCAAGTGCAAAGTCGCACAGGAAGTCGGCCATTTTGGTCCAAGTGCGCGATTTAGTGGTTTTCACACACGTTGTTTGGAGAGTGATACTCCGTCGCCCTTTTCACCAATCACTTTCAAACTTCTGCTATATAGTCTTAAGACATAGAGGAAAAAATTCAACCGTCGGATTTTTCAAAAGTTGAAAGGTGTGGGCGTGGCTAAGCCTCAAACTTTGACCTGTCGCCGCACCACTCTTTTTTTCACAGCTCCCTACTGGACTCCTTTTACCCAATCAGCAGGAGTCTCTGGCAAATAGCAGTAGACAACTTGAGGTCACTTGGTATCCAGTACTGGAAGGTTTCAAAAAAAGGCAGGGCTTTGGGAGCATGGCGAAAATCGCCATCACGCCATGGAAATACGTTTGCCTCTCATTTCTTCATTTATCGTGATATCGTTACGAAACTTCTGGTGAGTGATCCTAGTCTGACCACAAAGAGACATAGACAGCTGAAATATGTGGGCGTGGCCTAATTTCTGAAATAGCGCCCCCTAGGACCATTTAAACTAATAGCCCCAAGCCATGCTTTGACTGAGGATTACGAAATTTGGTACACTAATGTGGTGTCCCAGGACCTACAAAAAAGTCTCTTGGAGCCAATCACAAAATTGCACAGGAAGTCGGCCATTTTGGTCCAAGTACGCGATTTAGTGGTTTTCGCACACGTTGTTTGGAGAGTGATGCTCCGTCGCCCTTTTCACCAATCGCCTTCAAACTTCTGCTATATACTCTTAAGGCATAGGGGAAAAAATTCAACCGTCGGATTTTTCAAAAGTTGAAAGGTGTGGGCGTGGCTAAGCCTCAAACTTTGACCTGTCGCCGCGCCACTCTTTTTTTCACAGCTCCCTACTGGACTCCTTTTACCCAATCAGCAGGAGTCTCTGGCAAATAGCAGTAGACAACTTGAGGTCACTTGGTCTCCAGTACTGGAAGGTTTCAAAAAAAGGCGGGGCTTTGGGAGCATGGCGAAAATCGCCAGCACGCCATGGAAATACGTTTGCCTCTCATTTCTTCATTTATCGTGATATTGTTACGAAACTTCTGGTGAGTGATCCTAGTCTGACCCCAAAGAGACATAGACAGCTGAAATATGTGGGCGTGGCCTAATTTCTGAAATAGCGCCCCCTAGGACCATTTAAACTATTAGCCCCAAGCCATGCTTTCATTGAGGATTACGAAATTTGGTACACTAATGTGGTGTCCCAGGACCTACAAAAAAGTCTCTTGGAGCCAAGCACAAAATTGCACAGGAAGTCGGCCATTTTGGTCCAAGTACGCGATTTAGTGGTTTTCGCACACGTTGTTTGAAGAGTGATGCTCCTTCGCCCTTTTCACCAATCGCCTTCAAACTTCTGCTATATACTCTTAAGGCATAGGGGAAAAAAGTCAACCGTCGGATTTTTGTAAAGTTGAAAGGTGTGGGCGTGGCTAAGCCTCAAACTTTGACCTTTCGCCATTACTTGACTTAATAACTCCCATGTGCATGATCAGATCTTTTTCGAACTTTGTCTGTGTGATCATTGACCATATCTGTAAACAATGACAATGTGGACAGCTGACATCATCTAAGCCCCGCCCCCTGACTAAAGGAAGTTATTATTTTATGCTGAAATGCCCATATTTGTCCCCTCTAATTTAGTCAACATGACACCTAGGTCATGCACTGTCTTCATGATGCTGTAATGGCCATTCAAATCTGATAGCTTTCCAGAAAGGGAGGGGCTTTGATGCCATGGCGAATTCTGGCGTAACGCCGTAACCTTACAATTCAATTTAATGGTGAGCTCAGAGGGGATGCTTAGTCAGGGTGAGGTGCGGACTAGGAGGCCATTTGCTGTTTCCGGTGACGGGATGATTGACGTTTCTGTTCTGCCACACATGCCCTGGTGCCCCGGGCTGCCGGCCAGGCCGGAGCGGCGCGGAGCTGCGAGGGCCGAACGACGCTGCTTGCAGCTTTAATTATTTTTTGTTATTCCGTGCCCCCTTTGAACAGCTTTTTGGGGACCTTAACATACCCCAAAACTCACAATATTTTGCACACTTGTCAGGCCTGGTGAAAAATTTGATATTTTAAAGGTCCCAAAAAAATCGCAAAGAAAATGGCTGAACAGCGCCCCCTACAAAGTGAAAAAAACCCCTCTCCATAAAGCTTAGTTTATCGTACAGTTATGAAATTTGGTACACTTGTAGTACTCAACAGTCCGCACAGAAAAGTCTCTTGCAACCATGGTCAATATCAAACAGGAAGTCGGCCATTTTGGGTTGAAATGGCGATTTTTTGCCGTTTTTGCCGTTTTTAGGGTCCGTTTCTGATTGGATTGCTCGATCATTTTTCGCACGATCGTCTCAAAAATTGTGTAAAATTGCTCAGAAGGGATGGGCGAACAAAATGAGATAAGGATTCTGAGTTTTCGTATATGTTGAAGGGGCGGAGCCAGGCCTCGAAGTTTGACTACTCGCCAAAAATATTTAAATTGCTATAACTTCATAACTGAATGGAATAGAGTTACCAAACTTTCTGTGGTCATTCGTCATCCACCCACAAAGTAAATTGAAAGGTCGGATGATGACATCACACAAGCCCCGCCCCCTCAGGACCAAAAAGATCAAGTTTTACTGTGAAAGGTCCCAAATTGCCCCATTTCACTTAATCACCACAAATTTGTAGCTGGTAACTCAAGACAAGTGGGGGTTGCTTGGCGTCACTTTATGGGAGTTTTCGGCAGAGGGCGGGGCTGTGGTGGCGCGGCGAATTCAGGCGTACCGCCTTGGCCTTACGTTTGCCTCCCATTTCGTCATTTCCAAAGATATCGTCACGAAACTTCTTGTGAGTGATCCTAGTCCGGCCCCCCAAAAGATCTGATGTGAACATCTGGTGGGCGTGGCCTATTTTCTGAAATAGCGCCCCCTAGGACCATTAAAACTATTAGCCCCAAGCCATGCTTTGACTGAGGATTACGAAATTTGGTACACTAATGTGGTGTCTCAGGACCTACAAAAAAGTCTCTTGGAGTCAAGTTCAAAGTCGCACAGGAAGTCGGCCATTTTGGATCAAGTACGCGATTTAGTGGTTTTCGCACACGTTTTTTGGAGAGTGATGCTCCGTCGCCCTTTTCACCAATCTCCTTCAAACTTCTGCTATATACCCTTAAGACATAGGGGAAAAAATTCAACCGTCGGATTTTTCAAAAGTTGAAAGGTGTGGGCGTGGCTAAGCCTCAAACTTTGACCTGTCGCCACGCTACTCTTTTTTTCACAGCTCCCTACTGGACTCCTTTTACCCAATCACCAGGATTCTGTGGCAAACAGCAGTAGACAAGTTGAGGTTACTTGGTCTCCAGTACTGGCAGGTTTTGAAAAAAGGCGGGGCTTTGGGACCATGGCGAAAATCGCCATCACGCCATGGAAATACGTTTGTCTCTCATTTCTTCAGTTATCGTGATATTGCTACGAAACTTCTGGTGAGTGATCCTAGTCTGAGCTCCAAGAGAAATAGACAGCTGAATTTTGTGGGCGTGGCCTATGTTTTGAAATAGCGCCCCCTAGGACCATTTAAACTATTAGCCCCAAGCCATGCTTTGACTGAGGATTACGAAATTTGGTACACTAATGTGGTGTCTCAGGACCTACAAAAAAGTCTCTTGGAGTCAAGTTCAAAGTCGCACAGGAAGTCGGCCATTTTGGATCAAGTACGCGATTTAGTGGTTTTCGCACACGTTGTTTGGAGAGTGATGCTCCGTCGCCCTTTTCACCAATCTCCTTCAAACTTCTGCTATATACCCTTAAGACATAGGGGAAAAAATTTAACCGTCGGATTTTTCAAAAGTTGAAAGGTGTGGGCGTGGCTAAGCCTCAAACTTTGACCTGTCGCCACGCTACTCTTTTTTTCACAGCTCCCTACTGGACTCCTTTTACCCAATCACCAGGATTCTGTGGCAAACAGCAGTAGACAAGTTGAGGTTACTTGGTCTCCAGTACTGGCAGGTTTTGAAAAAAGGCGGGGCTTTGGGACCATGGCGAAAATCGCCATCACGCCATGGAAATACGTTTGTCTCATTTCTTCAGTTATCGTGATATTGCTACGAAACTTCTGGTGAGTGATCCTAGTCTGAGCTCCAAGAGAAATAGACAGCTGAAGTTTGTGGGCGTGGCCTATATTCTTAAATAGCGCCCCCTAGAGCCATTAAAACTTTCAGCCCCAAGCCATGCTTTGACTGAGGATTACGAAATTTGGTACACTAATGTGGGGTCTCAGGACCTACAAAAAAGTCTCTTGGAGCCAAGCGTAAAGTCGCACAGGAAGTCGGCCATTTTGGTGCAAGTACGTGATTTAGTGGTTTTCGCACACATTGTTTGGAGAGTGATGCTCCGTCGCCCTTTTCACCAATCACCTTCAAACTTCTGCAATACACTCTTAAGACATAGGGGAAAAAATTCAACCGTCGGATTTTTCAAAAGTTGAAAGGTGTGGGCGTGGCTAAGCCTCAAACGTTGACCTTTCGCCATTACTTTACTTGACTTAATAACTCCCATGTGCATGATCAGATCTTTTTCGAACTTTGTCTGTGTGATCATTGACCATATCTGTAAACAATGACAATGTGGACAGCTGACATCACCTAAGCCCCGCCCCCTGACTACAGGAATTTATTTTTTATGCTGAAATGCCCATATTTGTCCCCTCTAATTTAGTCAACATGACCCTAAGGTCATGCACTGTCTTCATGATGCTGTAATGACCATTCAGATCTGATAGCTTTCCAGAAAGGGAGGGGCTTTGATGCCATGGCGAATTCTGGCGTAACGCCGTAATCTTAATATTCAATTTAATGGTGAGCTCAGAGGGGATGCTGAGTCAGGGTGAGGTGCAGACTAGGAGGCCATTCGCGGTTTCTGGTGTCGGGGTGGTTGACGTTTCTGTTCTGTCAGACGTGCACTGGTGCGACGGCAGACCGGAGCGGCGCGGAGCTGCGAGGGCCGAACGACGCTGCTTGCAGCTTTAATTATTATTTTTTGTTATTCCGTGCCCCCTTTGAACGGCTTTTTGGGGACCTTAACATACCCCAAAACTCACAATATTTTGCAAACTTCTCAGGCCTGGTGAAAAATTTGATATTTTAAAGGTCCCAAAAAAATCGCAAAGAAAATGGCTGAACTGCGCCCCCTACAAAGTGAAAAAAAACCCTCTCCATAAAGCTTAGTTTATCGTACAGTTATGAAATTTGGTACACTTGTAGAACTCAACAGTCCGCACAGAAAAGTCTCTTGCAAGCATGGTCAATATCAAACAGGAAGTCGGCCATTTTGGGTTGAAATGGCGATTTTTAGCCGTTTTTGCCGTTTTTAGGGTCCGTTTCTGATTGGATTGCTCGATCATTTTTCGCACGATCGTCTCAAAACTTGTGTAAAATTGCTCAGAAGGAATGGGCGAACAAAATGAGACAAGGATTCTGAGTTTTCGTATATGTTGAAGGGGCGGGGCCAGGCCTCGAAGTTTGACTACTCGCCAAAAAATTTAAAATTGCTATAACTTAATAACTGAAAGGAATAGAATTACCAAACTTTCTGTGGTCATTCGTCATCCAGCCACAAAGTAAATTGAATGGTCGGATGATGACATCACACAAGCCCCGCCCCCTCAGGACCAAAAAGGTCAAGTTTTACTGTGAAAGGTCCCAAATTGCCCCATTTCACTTAATCACCACAAACTTGTAGCTGGTAACTCAAGACAAGTGGAGGTTGCTTGGCGTCACTTTATGGGAGTTTTCGGCAGAAGGCGGGGCTGTGGCGGCGCGGCGAAGTCAGGCGTACCGCCATGGCCTTACGTTTGCCTTCCATTTCGTCATTTCTAAAGATATCGTCACGAAACTTGTTGTGAGTGATCCTAGTCCGGCCCCTCAAAAGATCTGATGTGAACATCCGGTGGGCGTGGCCTATTTTCTGAAATAGGGCCCCCTAGGACCATTAAAACTGTCAGCCCCAAGCCATGCTTTGACTGAGGATTACGAAATTTGGTACACTAATGTGGTGTCTCAGGACCTACACAAAAGTCTCTTGGACCCAAGTGCAAAGTCGCACAGGAAGTCGGCCATTTTGGTCCAAGTACGCGATTTACTGGTTTTCGCACACCTTGTTTGGAGAGTGATGCTCCGTCGCCCTTTTCACCAATCTCCTTGAAACGTCTGCTATATACTCTTAAGACAAAGAGGAAAAAATTCAACCGTCGGATTTTTCAAAAGTTTAACGGTGTGGGCGTGGCTAAGCCTCAAACTTTGACCTGTCGCCACGCCACTCATTTTTTCAAAGCTCCCTACTGGACTCCTTTTACCCAATCAGCAGGAATCTCTGGCAAACAGCAGTAGACAACTTGAGGTCACTTGGTATCCAGTACTGGCAGGTTTCAAAAAAAGGCGGGGCTTCAGGAGCATGGCGAAAATCGCCATCACGCCATGGAAGTATGTTTGCCTCTCATTTCTTCAGTTATCGTGATATCGCTACGAAACTTCTGGTGCGTGATCCTAGTCTGACCCCCAAGCGACATAGACATCTGAAATTTGTGGGCGTGGCCTATTTTCTTAAATAGCGCCCCCTAGGACCATTTAAACTAATAGCCCCAAGCTATGCTTTGACTGAGGATTACGAAATTTGGTACACTAATGTGGTGTCTCAGGACCTACAAAAAAGTCTCTTGGAGCCAAGCGCAAAGTCGCACAGGAAGTCGGCCATTTTGGTCCAAGTACTCAATTTAGTGGTTTTCGCACACATTGTTTGGAGAGTGATGCTCCGTTGCTCTTTTCACCAATCACTTTCACACTTCTGCTATATACTCTTAAGACGAAGGGGAAAAAATTCAACCGTCGGATTTTTCAAAAGTTGAAAGGTGTGGGCGTGGCTAAGCCTCAAACTTTGACCTTTCGCCATGCCACTCTTTTTTTCACATCTCCCTATTGGACTCCTTTTACCCAATCAATAGGAATCTCTGGCAAATAGCAGTAGACAAGTTGAGGTCACTTGGTATCCAGTACAGTTAGGTTTCGAAAAAAGGCGGGGCTTTGGGAGCATGGCGACAATCGCCATCACGCCAAGGAAATACGTTTGCCTCTCATTTCTTCAGTTTTTGTGATATCGCTACGAAACTTCTGGTGAGTGATCCTAGTCTGAGCCCCAAGAGAAATAGACAGCTGAAGTTTGTGGGCGTGGCCTATTTTCTTAAATAGCGCCCCCTAGAGCCATTAAAACTGTCAGCCCCAAGCCATGCTTTGACTGAGGATTACGAAATTTGGTACACTAATGTGGTGTCTCAGGACCTACAAAAAAGTCTCTTGGAGCCAAGAACAAAGTCGCACAGGAAGTCGGCCATTTTGGTCCAAGTACTCGAATTAGTGGTTTTCGCACACGTTGTTTGGAGAGTGATGCTCCGTCGCCCTTTTCACCAATCGCCTTCAAACTTCTGCCATGTACTCTTAAGACGTAGGGGAAAAAATTCAACCGTCGGATTTTTCAAAAGTTGAAAGGTGTGGGCGTGGCTAAGCCTCAAACTTTGACCTTTCGCCACGCCACTCTTTTTTTCCACAGCTTCCTATTGGACTCCTTTTACCCAATCACCCATAATCTCTGGCAAATAGCAGTAGACAACTTGAGGTCACTTGGTATCCAGTACTGGCAGGTTTCGAGTAAAGGCGGGGCTTTGGCAGCATGGCGAAAATCGCCATCACGCCATGGAAATACGTTTGCCTCTCATTTCTTCAGTTATTGTGATAGCGCTACGAAACTTCTTGTAAGTGATCCTAGCCTGAGCCCCAAGAGATATCCATAGCTGAAGTTTGTGGGCGTGGCCTATTGTCTTAAATAGCGCCTCTAGGACCATTTAAACTATCAGCCCCAAGCCATGCTTTGACTGAGGATTACGAAATTTGGTACACTAATGTGGTGTCTCAGGACCTACAAAAAAGTCTCTTGGAGCCAAGCACAACATTGCACAGGAAGTCGGCCATTTTGGTCCAAGTACGCGATTTAGTGGTTTTCGCACACGTTGTTTGGAGAGTGATGCTCCGTCGCCCTTTTCACCAATCGCCTTCAAACTTCTGCTATATACTCTTAAGACATAGGGGAAAAAATTCAACCGTCGGATTTTTCAAAAGTTGAAAGATGTGGGCGTGGCTAAGCCTCAAACTTTGACCTTTCGCCATTACTTTACTTGACTTAATAACTCCCATGTGCATGATCAGATCTTTTTCGAACTTTGTCTGTGTGATCATTGACCATATCTGTAAACAATGACAATGTGGGCAGCTGACATCACCTAAGCCCCGCCCCCTGACTACAGGAAGCCTATTGTTTTATGGTGAACTGCCCATATTTGTCCCCTCTAATTTAGTCAACATGAAACAAAGGTCATGCACTGTCTTCATGATGCTGTATTGACCATTCAGATCTGATAGCTTTCCAGAAAGGGAGGGGCTTTGATGCCATGGCGAATTCTGGCGTAACGCCGTAATCTTAATATTCAATTTAATGGTGAGCTCAGAGGGGATGCTGAGTCAGGGTGAGGTGCGGACTAGGAGGCCATTCGCGGTTTCTGGTGTCGGGGTGGTTGACGTTTCTGTTCTGTCAGACGTGCACTGGTGCCCCGGGCTGCCGTCCAGACCGGAGCGGCGCGGAGCTGCGAGGGCCGAACGACGCTGCTTGCAGCTTTAATATCTGTCTACAGTCGTATTCGTAAGTTTTCGACGGTCGTTAAGGCGTGTAAAAATAGCAACAGATGGCATCCACAGAGCTCGGCGTCTTTGAGTGAGTCACACGAGGCGAGCGAGTCAGCCCTTTTTTCTCCAAAATGTATGAAGTTATTTAATAGAAGTCTCTCTGCCCGTCCTGTTGTTGGTTTATTAGTTACATGTCTGTCTGCGCCAGCGGGGTCTAATACAAAACCCAGTGGTTGTCCAATAAAAGTGACCTATGGGGTCAGCGGCGGTGCCTAATGATTTTTCTCTACCTGCCTGCGGTTTTCAGAAGCTCAGCGCTGCCGGCCGCCCCCGCCTCTTGATTGCTCTGAGATTACTTTCCGCACTGCACAGACAGACAATCACTCCTCCTCCTCCTCTCCGTCGTCTTCCTTCAGCTCTCACTCTTTCCTTTTCCTGTCTGTGGCTCCGTATGCGCAGTGCAACCATCTCGACACCTGTTTGTTTGTTCTTACTCAAAACACCAACACCGTCTTCAAACTCCAAGAGCACATTTAGAAATGTTTTTTTATGTGTGTTTTCCACTGCAGAAGATGAGATGGCTCAGTCTAATTAGGCGTTGTTTTCGCTCTGTCACAGTAAAATAACAGATAAATCCCTTGGGGGGGGGGGGGGGGGGGGGGGTTGAAGGCACCGTTCATATTCGGTAAGTGACAGTCTAATAAGACGGCTTTGTAAGATGAATTGCCCCCATCGAATAAATGGCCCACTTAATGCAGCTGGCGCATTCCAGCACTGCAAACAGGGAGTGGGGGTAACAAACAAAAAAAATAGTGGGGTATTTTGCAGCGCTGCTGGGTTTCATAACAGATGTTACCAAAGACGTCAATGTCCTAAAAACAACAACAAGAAGGCATTCGTTTTCAGGTTTGTACTTCTGTGAAATGCCTCCGCCAAGCTATCGTGGTTTTATTTTTAAACACGGAGCGACCACTGCAGCTGCCAAGAGAACAACGTGTGCCAGAATGAGTAAAATATGCAAGCATGACGATATGAAACATAACATACATGATGGACGTAGACCGTACATGACACCTCAAAGACAAGGTACCGTAGTCAAATAAAAACCCACTACAGGAAATGAAAACTTTTAATGTCCAGGAATCTGGTGTTTGATTAATCAAAATAAGCGCAAGAGCAGTTAAAGACATCTATGGGATGAATATAAGCTCAGTTACACCTCAATAACGTTTTGGTACATCAGTGTTTTCACTGGTAATTTCTCATTTTAACCTATTGCAAAGAAAGCATCTTTCAAATCTTTGGTCCTTCAAGCCATGCTCATACGGCAAAATCATCATGCTGATTTTTAACTCAGTTCTCCTCCGACGACATTATTAAAGCTGCAAAAGCAATTTTACAGGACAAGCTAGCTTTTAAACACAAAGGCGGTCACGGAACTCCCATCCTTCCCGGTAGCTACCATTCCTGTGTCCGTCAGAACCGGAACCCCACATTACCAGAGGAAATGACAGAGCACTAAACACCAGCAGTGTTGGGAGTAACGCCGTTTAAGTATAACGGCGTTTCTAACGGCGTTCTTTTATAGGTAACGGAATAATCTAATTAATTACTTTTCCCGCCGTTGCAACGCCGTTACCGTTACTGGGGACGGAGGTTTGTGCGTTACTATGTGCTTGTCGAACGTTGAGCAACAGTGTGAGGCTTTCTGACCGCCACACTTCAGCTGCAGCCTGGGAGAGAGAGGTGTCGGTAACACACTTACAAACACGATGATGATTGGCCGGGTGGGCGGAGACCCTCACGGTCTCAGTCGCTGCCTGCTGTAGACACAACAAAGCAATGACGGGAATAACGCCGTTTAAATTAACCGCGTTAATAAAAAATATTTCTTTCAGTAACGAGCAAACTAATTAATTACGTCTTCTTTTATCAAAACGTCGATTCTGTTACTGATAAGAAAAAGCGTTCGTTAAGCAGCGCGGTGTGTTGAAGCTGTCATCAGCTGATCAGGAGCTAACGAAGTAGATGTTTTCATCCAAGATCATCACGGCCGTGAAGAACTAAGAAGACCTGATGAATAGTCTGCGGGTCTGCACTGCAGCCGTGCCCTTCTTAGCGTGACAGCGGGACGTCCCGAAGGTCCGCTCACCTGTTCACCGCTCAGACGTCCTGATCTTCTGCCTTCCTAGATCATCCAGCTGTAACCTGTTTCTGATCATGTCTTTAGTCCCGCTGTAACACTGATGCATCAGTCTCAGACGTCATGGAGCTCAGGTGTTATTAGAACTACCTGTGTGTTTACCACCCAGCTTCAGCTCTTCTGTGGTTGGGTCTGACCCAAGTTAGTAAATGTAAGTCCTCCATCAGGCTTGTGCCTCTTCTAGTGTCATTTTAAAAGATATTTATTTATTTATTTATTTATTTAACCTTTACTAGATTACCAGCAACAGAAATGCTGCTAAAAACACACAATTATGTGAAGCTGGAAAAATTAGAATACTGTGCAAAATTACATTTATTTCTGTAATTTAACTAGACCGAGAGACCATTTAAAGTCTCAGGAACCTTTACAGGTGTTTCTATTTGCAATTTTAAATTTTAGCTGATTAGGGTCTTGTTAAATATCACACAGTGACCTTTTAATAGTCTAGATTACTGTAATGTTCCTATTTGTAGTTCCTCCTTTTAAGTGCTTCTTTATTTAAATTATTCAGGTTTATAAAAATAAACAT
Source organism: Nothobranchius furzeri (assembly GCF_043380555.1). Taxonomy (NCBI): domain Eukaryota; kingdom Metazoa; phylum Chordata; class Actinopteri; order Cyprinodontiformes; family Nothobranchiidae; genus Nothobranchius; species Nothobranchius furzeri. The sequence goes on from NC_091754.1 coordinate 57,079,877, forward strand.
TTGGACATACATTTTATTATGTTCCAGTCATTTATATTTTACTATTGTAGTAATTCTTGCATTCTTTAATGAAAAAAGTAACTAAGTAGTTATTTTTGTTGGTAATTAGTTACTTTTATGATCTTGTAACTCAGTTAGTAACTGAGTTACTTTTTTGACAAAGTAATCAGTAACTATAACTAATTACTTTTTAAAGTAACGTTCCCAACACTGAACACCAGTCACCGTTTTCTAGCTCTAAAAAAGTCTCTTGTTGTCCGTGACTTCAAACGGTGTCTTCTTTTTTGGGGCTCTGGTAGTTTGTTCTAAAGTTGAAGTGGTAGCAGCCGTCTGTTTCTGCTTCTCTGATATTTCGCTGAGAACCCCTCACACCAGTGGTGTCCTGATGCTAAATGTTCGAGTGCGTGATGAATGGTGGTTTGGCGAGGCTGACAACCAGTTGGTCCAATAGATGCTTTTGATCTGAGCCGTCTTATTTTAGGTGGTTTTTAGACACATGAGATAGAACCACTTTATTTTATCTCCGTAATCTATTTATCGCTATAGAATGTTAGAAAATTGCTCAGAGGCATGAAAAAAATTAAGCAAATTTGCTTTCCAAATTTGTTATTGCAGCTTTAAGGAGGCTTCAATTACTGTAGCAACTCTACAGTTGATCTTATAAGATTTTCCTGCCGTGTGTGGTGTGGTAAGAATGCTCTGGTCTGCTCAGAAGGATGTTGGGCTAGCACCAACCACAAACCATGCATAGTCAACATTTTGGATTGTCTTGGCCCAGTATTACAGTGTCTCTGTTATGCTCTGAGGACAAACTAGCATGCAGCCTGCTCACATGTAGCTAGTCAGAAAGCAAAGTGACGGAAGCACGCTGCACGGAGAAAGAGGAATCCAATTCCTCCTTTTTATCATGTCCAGAGTCACGTTTGATCTTGAGAGTTTTTGCAAGATTTCCTGTCTGACCTAGAAATGTTTTTGAATGAAACTGGTTTGTGTGCGAGGTGTGTTTTGGTTGTATGGCAGGACACGCTGGTGGATCAACACTTATTTATCTGTGCTCTTTTAATGGCCAGGCCTAACAAGTCTGGAAGTAATGTGACCATGGGGTTGTCTTGACTGAAATTAGGTTACGGTTCTCTTGCAGACTCAGTCCGATCTCTCGTAATATCTTACTTTTTTTTCCTGTTCACATCTGCCTTTATAAGCCTTCCAAGGGCCTGCCACTGAGTCCCAGAACATGATGCTGCCACTGCCCTGTTTCATAATGAGGATTATGTTTGGTCTTTGCAAACAGTCAGAACAATTTGCTGCTCTCTTGAAGTTAAGGGTGATGATGTGTCATTTTATTCAGTCGTTTTGACTCTGTCATTTCTTTCAGACTGTCTCACTAAAGGATAAACTCTCTGGGACGTCCAGTCCCTGAAGAATTTTACAGAATCTTTCTCACTCTAGAATGATGTAAACAGCATTATAACCCGCCTCCAACTGATGGGCAGTAACAGATTGTTTCTCTAAGATCATTACTGGTGTATTTTTTTGCCCTCATGACCAGCAAACTGCCAAAACTTCTGCTTTTTATTGAGGTGCTCAAACCTGCTGATGATCACTAAATCAGTGCTTTTTGTGTAGCAGCTGCTACCGACTACCCTAATTGGAGGAAGCAATGGCTTACCTACTTTTCCACACATTTGCTGCTGTATTTTTACTCTGCAGTAAGTGATATGTTGTTGTTATTCTGAAGCTGTATTTAATTCAGTTCAAATCTGGTAAGAACCAGTTCACTTACATTGTCACCATACCTGTATCTCTACTTTAATGCACCATTAACAAATGGACTGAATATTCTGTTCGAAGTAGATCATCTATGACCACAAATACTGCTACAGAGTTTAGTGTTTATAATGTCTGCCATCATTATTTGATGTGGATTTTGTTATCAGAAATATCCCATTTTTAGAAGTTTGTCAATTGAATGTCCATCCAAATATCCCCTGGATCAGCTGACCAGTTAATTGGTAGACTGATTAGTCGGCCTCCAAAAGTCATTAAAACTTTTAAATCTACAGTTCAGGATCAATTTGGGGTTTTTAGTCATCGGAATACTTGCTTTAAAAAAATTGTCAGATAAATGTCCGTTCTAATAATAGTCCAACCAATGAATCCACAGACCAATTAATTTACCTCTGAAATTGCAAGGGATAAATGCACCAGCTTCAAGTGGAGTTCTTGAACCAACACCACGGAGAAAGGGGAACAGCCGTCCCTAAACCTCCACCTGCTGTTCCAGTCACGCCGACCAGAATAACTAAGAATAAACGCAACTGTAACCAGCTAACGAAGACTCTACCCAGAGTCAATGATTTCTGAGTAAGTTAAGACGACAACGTCCATCCGCAAACGCTCGACACCTGTGTACCCGGCGACATCTCTGGACCAGATGATCGGACACTCGCTTCTCCCCTGCCGGACCGAGTGTCATCTTGGATGAACACGTCCTCCTGATCTCCGGATCCACAAGAGGGTCCTGTTTGGGTGAGGTAGAACACGGGAATGCGTTTGATGCTGTTTTCTCTAAATAACTCAGTTAGTCGCAAAACATCAATTCCATCCAGAACACTTATGCTCTCTGTGAAAGAAACCTTCTAATAATTCCATCCACGCGTCCAAACTCGTATTCTCTATTTAGTTTCCATCCAGCCACAGGTTTGCTTTTAAAACAAGTTTAATATCAAAGCTGTTAAAAATTGTGATTTAAATTGCCATCCATGAATTGTCATTTTATAATTGTCGTTTCAAATCTTTAAGTTTAAAATTGTTAGTAATAACATTTCTTAATTTTTAAACTTGCCTCATTATTGAAACGAAACACTGAAAAGGTACAATATTTCTGGTTATTTGAAAGCAAAGATTCCTAGCTTCTGATTCAAAATAATTTTTGCTTTTAAATTTAATTATCTAAATTAAACATTAATCCTTGGATTAAAATTAGACCAAACAGGTTGGTGTATGAACTTAGATCATACATAAGTATCGGGGATATTTATGTATGATATAAGCTTCATGGGTTAATCTGATTGGTCATTTTTCAGAATCTCCAGCTGAATAGCAACAGAGTTGATTCCAGTGTGTAGTTTAATTCTCTACATTTTAGATCAGAAATAGATATTTTACAGTGGAAAAATACGAAAAGCCACAATGCAACAACAAAAGCAATAATAAAACGGAAGTTAAAAATTACTAATAACAGACAACAGTGTTTTGGGACCTAGGGTCTCATTTATCAAACATTGCGTAGAATCCTTACTAAAACCGTACTTAAGCTCAGCAAAAAAAAAAAAGTACTTACGCCAAGTAGGTTTGTGATCTATAAAACATGGAGTATGCACAGCTGCACGCAATCTCTGCTTCATAAATCAGAACCTATCTAGACAGGTTCTCAGCTGCTTTTTAGTCACATCCCGCCCTCACCACGACCACTTACTGCCATAAATAGTCAGTGCAAAGTGCCTTGTGGATCTCATGCATTTACATAAGCCGGCTGTTGCAGCACTCCGCCAATGACGATGGCGACCGTAGATCAAGGCAGATCAAGGAAGCCCAATTTCACAGAAGCAGAAATTGAGGTACTTGTGGGTGAGGTGGAGAAATGAAAGGAAGTGCTTTTGTAAAACAAATAAAGAGAAAATCCACGGAGTGGCACAGCATTGCTGAAGCCATCAATGCTGTGAGTTATTCAGAGAAATCTGTGGCGGATTTAAAAAAAACGTGGTTCGATCAGGATTCGATCCCCGGACTCCAGGGTGAGAGTCACGCCCGCTAACCAGTTAGCCAAACGGAGAATTCACTTGGAAGAAGAAGAAGGAGAAGAAGAAAATATCATTTCTATAGCGCCTCTCAAGATAAAAATCACGAGGCGCTTCACAAAAACAAAAATTATAAAAAATGTAAAACTATCAAAACGCATTTTGAAAATGTTTAAAAATATATTTAAAATGAGCAAGAATAAGCAATTGTGATTTAAAAGAAAAAAATGTTAAGAAAGAGAGAGAGTGAATAGGAAAGAGGGAAATCAGTGGATCCTGAGGAAGGTGGAATAGGTGGGGAGAGCAGAATAAAGAGAGAGTGGTGAAGAAGGTCATACAAAAGCCAGCTTGAACAAGTGAGTCTTCAGCTGCTTTTTGAAGGAGACCACTGAGTCCACTGATCTGAGGCTCAGGGGGAGAGAGGTCCAGAGTCTGGGGGCCACAGCAGCAGATGATCTGTCACCTTTGGTCTTTAGCCTGGTGCTGCCCAACCAGTAGGCTTTGATCACTGGACCTCAGGGACCTGCTGGGGGTGTAGGGACTAAGAAGATCACCAATGTAAGATGGTGCTTGTCCATGTAAGGCCCTATAGACCAGAACCAGGATCTTGAAATGAACCCTGAAGTTGACTGGCAGCCAGTGAAGCTGGAGGAGAAGTGGGGTGATGTGGGTGTGTTTGGAGGACTTGGTCAGAAGCCGAGCACAGGCGTTCTGAACCACCTGTAGACGTTTCATTGAGGTTCTGCTCAGACACGTGAAAAGAGAGTTACAGTAGTCTAAGCGTGAGGAGATGAAGGTGTGGATAACTGTCTCAAGTTCAGAGCGAGACAGAATGGGACTCAGCTTAGCAATGTTCCTGAGATGGAAGAAGGAAGAGCGAACAAGAGAACTGACATGAGAATCCAGGGTGAGAGCTGGGTCAAAGGTCACGCCAAGATTCCTGACAGAAGGTTTGGTGTGGGAAGCAAGCTGACCAAGAGAGTCTCTGACTTTGGGAACCAGCTTGTCTGGGGTACAGATGAGGATCTCAGTCTTATCTTCATTCAGCTGAAGAAAGCTCCCAGCCATCCAGGTTTTGATAGAGTCTAAGCAGGTGTGTAACAGCTGCAGCGTAGACATCTCATGGGGCTTAAAGGAGATGTACAGTTGAATGTCATCTGCATAAAGATGGTAGGAGATTCCTTTGAAGGAGCTCAGGATGTGCTGAAGAGGAAGCAGATAGAGGAGGAAGAGTAGAGGCCCCAGCACAGAACCTTGTGGGACACCATGGGTAAGAGAGGTGGTGGAGGACCTAAACTTGGAGACGGCCACAGAAAAGGAGCGCTCAGAGAGATAAGAGGAGAACCACTCCAGAGCAGTTCCTGATAGGCCTACCCAGTCTCTGAGCCTCTCCAGTAGCAGGTGATGTCAACAGTGTCAAAGGCTGCAGTCAGGTCCAGCAGGACCAGAACAGAACAGTCCCCTGCATCTTGGCCGAGTAACCAGGGCGCATGATCAATCGAGTCACAGTGACAGGACACACATTGTCACAGACGCATGACATTCTGTCTCAATCTGTCCCCCTGCTGATATTCTGCATTCCATATTCTGCGCTTCAGGATGTGTGTGTGTGTGTGTGCATGTGTAGGGGGCTTGTTCTGTGTGTATGAAGCGGTACAAGTGACAATGCTGCTGGAATTCATAATTGTATCCTTCTCAGCAGCAGCGCTGCAGGTGCTCTCCATGTCCAAAATGTGCATAAACCAGGTCCTTAGTCAACTTAAAGTTGCGCACATTTTTCCACAAAGTTTTCTTTCATAAATCCCAAAGTTTGCGTGGAAAGTTGCTTACGCAGTTTTCTGACCTCGTTTTGTGCGTAAGCAAGCTTGATAAATAAGGCCCCAGGTCAATGGACTCACAAAATCAAAGTAAAACTCAACATCATGAGCTGTGTTTCCATTGCCGGAACTTCAGGGTCAATTCTGGGAGGGGGAAATTGACAAGGAGTTGCAATGTCCCAGTCCTCACAGCAGTTGTCTCCATTCAAATTCAGCCGTTTCAGACCTTTGCACAGATGTTTGCATATTGTGATTGCTTCGGCAGTGAATTATGTCACTGATAAGTGCCAAAAAGTGTCCACAGTAATATTAGTAATGTTCTTCTGTCGAAGTATATCATAATTTTGTCCATTCAGAGGAAGAGAGCTGCTGTGTAATGTCAAATGTGGCGTTCTATGAACAGTAGTGACGTTTTTTATGGCGCTCTGTGAAACAACAAAGCCTCGTTAAGACGTTGTGGGGGAATTTCGCCCTGTTTTCAGAAGAGGGAGCCTGAGCAGGTAGTGAAAAAGTTCCTGAAAACGGCCCAGAAAATGGGCGTTTGGCTGGCCCAGTCAAGTGGAGACACGCCCATGTTGGGAAGTTCCTATAAATTTACCCCAAAGCTCTGATAATGGAAACGGGGTTATGGTTAAGCTCACTGGTTCCAGATTCTAGTCTTTTCACGTGATTATGTTACTTTTGCATACGTTTTATTGTAGCATAAGTTCTCGTTGACCACACTTTCCATTTTATTTTATTAGTAAGTTTTAACCATCTAATTACTTTTTCTGTTGTACGTTTTGTTGTTTTCTTGTGGCTATTGTATTTCATTGAACTTTCCGGGCCACTGTTAGTTTTCAGTAGTTGACTGGTCAAATTTCCAACCTAATAAGCATCTGACCAATTATCCTCTCCTAAATGGTGCATAAACTAATTGGATGATTAATTGGCCTCTATTCTTACTCCATATTGGTCATTCACAGGTAATTTTCTGTTGATCTTGTAACACGAGACTCTGATATCAATCCAATCATGTATCGGGCAATTCCAGTTCTTTGTTATCGCCTAACAAATCATAGAAGAAATGTCTTTGTTCCAGTTTGTGGTTCTGTCTCTTAACCCTCTTAGTCGTTCAATTCTGTCTAATAATTATGAGGTCCAGTCTGGGTGCAGGGCAGCACTTACTCAATGGAAAGTCTTGTCACACATCTGCCTGTGTCAGTATTTTCTCTCCCATTAGCAGGCCAGATGACCACACACACATTCTCATGAACACACACACACTGATAAGGCAGACAACTGGCCACGCAAAGTGATTTAAGGCAAGTATTATCAGAGTGTTATAGGTCATTGTCTAAATGAAGCGTGGTCGAACAGCGGCGGTCTCATTTCCACCGCCTGACCTTTTCTTGCTAGATGCTGGCAGGATGAGCAAGCTACATAGCTGACATTAATGACCCGCTCTCCTTCTTCTCTGTCTCTGTTTCTCACCAAGCGGGACTGTCATTTTATCACTCTCTTTCTCACTCTCGAGCTGCGCTTCTATCCGTTTGTTCAGCAAATTCTTGGGTGAACTTGTGAAAAATAAATTTGACAGTTCCTGTCAAACGAGCTGGCACAACATTGAATGGATGGTTTAGCTTTGATGAGCTTCAAGTAAGGACTGATATTGAACCTCATGTATGTGTGAAGCTGGTTTAAGGATGTGATAATCTCACAGACTGTTGATTGGTTCGCAAAACTGTTGTGAAAGTAAACACCACCTGCAAAACAAAGGTAAAGCTTTGAATGGTAACCAAAAGTTAAAGTTGAACATCTGTTTTTACAGTTCATCCTGGTCACTTAGAATCTTAATTGCCTTTTATTGTAGCCAAAATATATAAACCACCATTTGCCAAAGCAAAAATAATTTTGCTTTGCATGTCTGTTAGCAATGCTCTTGGAACCTCCGCAGCCCCAGTCAGTATTGTGGCTGGCCAATCACAGCGCGTTTATTTAGAAAAACTATGTATTTTTGTCTTCTTCCTTGCTTTTTTCCCTGACGTAGGGTGGACTTCTCTGTTGACTGACATCTGTAGAGGTCCAGTCACAGCACCGTTGGTGTGGTGGGCCAATCACAGTACTCTATTGGTTTTGTGAGCCAATCAAAGATTACTGAAAAAACAAATATGTCGGCGGCTTGTTTTTAAAAGGCTTTGGCATCAACTTTGGACTTTTTTTAATTGTGCTTTTCTTTGAGTCAAGAGCAGATAGAGGTACTTAAGCCCCTTATTTAAGAAAGGATGCATTTGCATCTTTGACAGAGAATGGCGGACTGCCTCATTGGCTGACATCCGTAGCGGTAAGTACGTCACGTTGTTTGTTATTCAATAGCATGCAGAGACAGTTTGAAAGACAACCATAGATCCCTAGCCTAGTGAACTAGACCAAATTCTTGCTTTGCAAAGTTTATAATAATACATAGTAATAATAATACATTTATTTAGTCTGGCTTGCCAGGCTAATAGATCCCACCTCAAGACTGAGTGCCGTCAATGGGTTGTGGCCACATTCACATATATAGAATGGCTTGTCAGGCCAATATTGTTGATTGAAAGTAATTAACCAATATTACCAGAGACTAACTCTAGTTATGTATAGACTTGTGGGTTACATCAGATTTTGATATAGCAAAAATGAGGAAAGTCAGATGCACACACTTACTGGGTAATAGCTCATGTTAAAGGAGGCATTTTATAAGACTGCCAACCCTCCCTTTGAATAAGGATTGTTTTATATTTATAGCTAAAAAGACTTGGAGCGTAGCTTGTTCTTGAATTTAGAAAGTAGTTGCGAATCTAAAAATGATAAAAGTTGGTGTGCTACAATTTGAGAGGCTGGAGTGGGGTGTGAGCGATATCTATGTGCATGCACTAAAATGTTGCACTAAAATGTTGAGAGTTGATTTGGTTTAGCACTCTGACCATTTAAACCAAACTTTCAGGATAAATTAAAGGGGCATTATCAGGGTATCTGCAGGTCCTTAAAAGTCTTAAAAAGTCTTAAATTAGCTTTTTCAAATTTAAGGCCTTAAAAATCCTTAAAAATGACAAATAATACTTAAATACAGTTTCCTTCTTCGTCTTCGTCTTCCTCCGCTTTTCCGGGTCCGGGTCGCGGGGGCAGCATCCCAATTAGGGAGCTCCAGGCCGTCCTCTCCCCGGCCTTGTCCACCAGCTCCTCCGGCAGGACCCCAAGGCGTTCCCGGACCATATTGGAGATGTAACCTCTCCAACGTGTCCTGGGTCGACCCGGGGGCCTTCTGCCGGCAGGACATGCCCGAAACACCTCCCCGGGGAGGCGTCCAGGAGGCATCCTGACCAGATGCCCAAACCACCTCAACTGGCTCCTTTCGATCCGGAGGAGCAGCGGTTCTACTCCGAGTCCCTCCCGAATGTCCGAGCTCCTCACCCTATCTCTAAGGCTGAGCCCGGCCACCCTACGGAGGAAACTCATTTCGGCCGCTTGTATCCGCGATCTCGTTCTTTCGGTCATTACCCAAAGCTCATGACCATAGGTGAGGATTGGGACGTAGATCGACCGGTAAATCGAGAGCCTGGCTTTCTGGCTCAGCTCCCTCTTCCCCACGACAGATCGGCTCAGCGTCCGCATCACTACAGTTTCCAAAGGTCTTAAATTACCAAAGACCCAATAAACAAGATTCTTTTATTTCTATAAAATTTTCGTGAATTTCTAGTTAGTGTTCAGCATTTTTTGTGTACGATGTTGGCGGAAGCGGAACCGTACACATTCGGTTGGTTGTGAAAGGGGGCTATTTTTAGATGAGCACGCTAGTGGGAGTTTGTGCCATGGGGAAGTGCAACATTAATGGTAACTGGATGGCTGATCCCACGTTCGTGACGTGGTTAGCACCGGTTCCAGGCAATAGCTGGAAATTATAGCTTAAATTTAATTTAAAAAAAAATAGCTTAAATTTGGGCCAAGTGGCCTTAAAAAAGGTCTTAAAAAGTCTTAGATTTGGCTCCCTTAAACCTGCAGATACCCTGATTATGGAAGTTTGACAGCCAAAACATGCATAGAAATAATAAATTTCTTCTTCATACATTCTCCTGCAATGCCCTGGTCCTGTAGAATGAGCCCTGGCATTTTTGCTCTGATTGCCTATTTTTCTGTAAAATCACAGAAAAAGAGAGATGCTCGGGTCGAGCAGGCTGCTTCATGCGCGTTCACGCTCAGGCATAGCCCTCCGAACCGTTCTTTGAACGTTATTTCAGCTGTCATCAAGGATATAAATGTTGCAGATACAGAAGACATCACTGGCGCTTTAGCTCGGCTATTAAAACTTTAGGCTTTCGTGCAGAAAGCACGATTCTGGATGTGAACATAGTTTATTTAGAGTTTCTTTTTTACATTAATGATATAATTTTTTTACAGTAAGACGCCCAAATTTTTATTTGAGACTCGCCGAACGGCATTGAATTCACAGATAAAAAAGATGTGGGTTCAACTTTCATTTTGGAACAATTTTTCAAGCAAGGGAAGGGAATGATCTGAGCATGCAGGAGGACTGACCCATCTTAAACCTTTGTCAGCTGTGCTGAAGAGAAAGGTACAGAACCAAATTATTTAATTGATTAGCTGCGTGTTCTCCTGTCCTCTGTCCTCCGGGCCCCACACACACACACACACACACACACACACACACACACACACACACACACACACACACACACACACACACACACACACACACACACACACACACACACACACACACGCCTTGCTCATCCAGCATTCCTCCCTTCATTTTCCAAATCTACTTTCTGAGTTATTGAGGCTAGAACAGGTTAGCTTTGGTGCTAGTTAGCATGCTTTATACTCCTTTAGCTATGTAGAAGTGAAGTGTGAGTCTGAATTTCCTTTCCTAATAAAATCCCCCATCTGTTAACTTTTAAAACACATTTATGTTAAGCCATGTTGGAGCACGTTTTTGGACAGAGTGGGTTTTTTCTAAGTTAACATGTAGTTTTATTAAAATCATCATCTACTATGAGGCAAATTTAGAACTTCAATTGGCTAGTAAAGTTAAAGATTTTGAAGCACCATCTGTTTCCACAATGAAACGTTTGGTTGGCTATGATAATTGTGTCCTTATGCTAGCTCTATACACAGCCAAAAGATTCACGTAAATCCTAGATTTTTGTTATTTCTGAGTTTTTTAACGATGAAAGTTTTTGCTATTTCCATCATTTATTACTTTGTTGTTCATGGTCATGGTTTATTTTGCTTTTTGTCAACAACACCTGTCCTTAGTTGGTCCTCCTCAGTACACGTAGTCCCTGGCTCCTTGTTAGATCTTTGTCGTCTTTCTGTTTTTGTGATTCTCTCCCTGTTATTATTGTGTTCACAGTTTCTGCAGTGTTCTTTTGTAGTTTGATCAAGTGAAACACTTGTTTTTGAACTTCCTGCACTCTCAACACTTTTTGCTTTGTGAAGAAAAAATTTAATTGCCTTCACCTGCCTGCTCCGCTGTCCTGTGTATGGGTCCTCACTGATCCACTTCACAGTTCCCTGGAATACCATAGTAAACTTAACTTCATTATTAATCAAAAGTTTTTTTTCAACGCAACTTTTAATTTGTTTGAAATGATGCAACTGTCTTTGTCTAATAGTTTGTCTAATATTTTTGTGTTTAATGACATAAAATAGCACTAAGTTCACGAGGGCATTACATTACATGAAGTTTATGCAAAGAATTTTTGGTGTTTCTGTTTCCAACAACTCAGTAGTTAACCCAGGAAAGCTCTTAATCAACTCCCAGTCCAAATACTGACTGATGGTAGCGCAATCATGCACTATTAAACTTGCTATACTGAATCTGCTAAACAAACTAGCTTTTAAACACAAACACGGTCTCAGAACTCTCACCCATCCCGTTGGCTATCATCCCCCAGCCACGTCCGCCTAATATGGGAGCGTGCCTTGCCAGAGGAAACGTGATAGTGCTAAACACTAGTCGCCATTTTCTAGGTCCAAACGTCTTTTATCCATGACTTCCAATGGTGTTTTTGTTTTTGAGACTCTGCTAGTTTGTCCTAAAGTTGAAGTGGTAGCAGCCGGCTGTTTCCCCTTCTCTGATATTATTGAGTGAATAACTTCTCACACCAATGGTGTTTTGTTGCTAAATGTGCATGCGTGTAATGAGTGGTGGACCCAGATAAATGAGAAGTGCGGTGGTCTGGTGAGACAGAAAACTGATGGTCCAATCGTTGGTTTCGGATGGAGCCGTGTAATTGGCCGAGGTTTTCAGACAAATGTGAGAGAGTCACTTTCTTTGTTTTAAATCTCCAGAACATTTGTGTAGCTGTACTAAGTTAGAACATTGTTACGAGGCATAAAAAATGTTTTAAGCTAACTTGTTTTGCAGATTTGCATTTGTTGCTTTTATCATCGAAGTTTGTCCAGAGTATGTTTATGTTTATTTATTTGGCAGATGCTTTTATCCAAAGCGACTTACAATTTATAACCTATAGGGCATGTTGTGATCTGTGGGGGAAACCGGAGTACCCGGAGGAAACCCACGCATGCATGGGGAGAACACGCAACTCCACGCAGAAAGGCCGCAGCCGAGTTTCGAACCTGCAACCTTCGTGCTGCGAGAGTGCTAACCACTGCACCACCATGCAGATATTAGTGGGATTTTGTTTGTCCATCTTCATGAATTCTGCTGGACAATTAGTGCACTGCAGCACCTTTACATTTAGCTAGTTCATCCTGATACCTCTACATGTGACTGTTTACATTTATACTTTATATTTCAGTGTGTCTTATTACCATGTTTACATTATACTTATATATTTTTGCACCTTAAACAGACCCTTTTACTACCTACGTCATCAAAAGTTGCGCGCGCAGCCTGGCAACGAGAGTGAAGGCTTTCTCATTCACATTCGATACTAAAACAGCGTTTTAAACCCTTTGTTTTGAAGTTCTGAGCACATAAAAATGTCGGGTTGTTGCGTGTATGGATGCCAGAATCGCTTCTCTTCAAGCAGTGGACTGAAACTTTACAGAATTCCGAAGGGAGCACATCCATTTCAACAAAATCTGAGGTGTCTGTGGCTGCAGACCATCAAAAGGAATCAGTGAAAACGACTGAAAACACGATCCGAAATGCTCAAGTTTGTAGCGCCCATTTTATATCAGGTAAGGTAATTATGTACTAAGATTACACCAGAAACTGGTTAACGTGTGTTCTATTAAATAAAGTAAGTTGCGTTTGCTGGTTTGCAAATGAAATTAACATTTCATTCTAATTCATCTGTATTTTCCCACAGCATATTAGTATGAACTGTATTTCTCTAAAATTTAACACGATTGTACTCTGAGCACGCTAAAAAAAGAAACCTATGCTATACTCTCCCTGCCATGCAGGTACAGTTGGCTGTGAAGACGTAGTTCTCTGGTTTGTTTACTATGACCCAAGCCTCGTACATAGCAGTCTTGTGTCCTTGTCTTTGGCTAGGAAGGACTTCTGCCTTCAAGACGCAAAACTCAGAGTCTATGTCGTGATATTTTACTTTCTGTACGTGGCCACAGACAACATAGTTGTATGCATCTAACGATTTGTATGCCCGTAGCTTCTCACGTGTGTACTTACTGGGCCTCTCCACTAAAAACGTAAATATATCGGGCCACTGGATATCTGGCCACGCACCTACATCTTCCACCCATTCCGTAATGCCACAGGGATCCGGGAGTCTGTTGCCATTCGTTAAAGTGAGTTTAATAATATAACATTCAAGATTTGCCGGTCATAACCCCGCAGCGTAGCTTGATAAAGCCTGACACAACGCCATTCTCTGTTGCCAAGCTGCGCATGCATTCTCGCTGACGTCATATTGTTTACAAACAGTAAAAGGGTCTACTGGCTGTGTGTGTGTGTGTGTGTGTGTGTGTGTGTGCGTGCGTGCGTGCGTGCGCGCGTGTGTGTGTGTGTGTACTTGTCTTTATAGGTTTAAGTGGACACGTTTTAACTTTAACCTGTACTGTGTGGACATTTTTTCATCGTGGGGACATTTTGCTGGTCCACACAATGCTGAGCATCCTAAAACTTGGTTTAGATGTATGGTGTGAATTAGCTTTTAGTTTAGGTTAGGATTCAGGAAAAGGGCCCCGTTGGTTGGGTTAGTGTATGGGTTAGGCAGAGTGGAGTCAGTAAAATGAAACTAAGCCAATGGAAGTCAATGGAGAAATTGTTTACCTTATGGAGCGGACTTTCCAACGCGTATTAAACGCCACCCACAGGCTCTGGAATTTCCGCATTCCTGGGAAGTCTATGTGAACACTACACCACCCGTTAAAGACCGAACTCGCGCCATCCAGCCCGACCAAACCCCAACCGCTAATGTGTAAGCACCATTAGTTCTGACTTGGTCCTAATTGCCCAGTGCTCCATGGTGCTGGAGAAGACGTTGTTACTTACCAGCAGGATGGCTGGAGGAGTTCCTCAGGGAGGATCTTTAGTTACTATTCTTCTTTGATTTCCAGGGTTTCCCCCAGAAAATGAGTTTAGCCTGGCGAATTCGACCGTCAGAGGAGGGGGTCGCGCGCTCCGTCCCGCAGCGTTCCTCCGTGAGAGCGGGGGTGGGGGTGTTGCTCACGTTCCGCTGCTGTTTCTCACCAGTATCAGCTGATGGAGGGCTCTATTTTCGTTGCGCCGTTCGTGTCAGCGGACACGGTAGGATTGGGGAGGGAGAAGGGGCATGACGCTTAGCTTGGCGGTTGGCCAAGCAAAGCCTGGTGGGCCGCCAGGCTTATAAAGTGCTGGGGGAAACCCTGATTTCTATATTTTGAGGCTGGAAGTGACTGAGGCCACTTCACTGGCTGAGAAGCACACCCCACACATTTTTCTCTAGGCAATAATTCTTCAGATGGACCAAACAATCATAAAGGAGATTTGTTAGAGAACAAAACTTTCCTGCAATCGTCAGCAGTCCAGTCCTTGGACCTGATGTTTTTTTTTTGTTTGTTTGGTGGTTTGATGGTTTTCAAAGTGACTCCTTTGCTGCGCTCCTTGTTACCAGACCATAGTCTAAAAGCTTTCTACTGTACTTACTGGTGTCCTGATCCCCAGCTGGATCAACTCCAGGAACCAGGTGCTGCTGATTTGTGTTGAGGCCCTGAAGCCCTCTTCACATTTTGAAATGGATTTTTTTGGGTTTACGTTCATTTTCAGGGCAATAAAATACTTCAAAGTTGATTACAATCCATTTCACCACTAACTTTGTGTTGAGTATTGGTGCCATTCTCAAAACCTTTGGTGAAAATATTTAAATAATACTTTGATCAAAGTTGAGGCCCTTGCTGGTTTGTTTGTTGCTGATATCAACATGTTGGCTTTGATTCTAATGCAAATTTCACAGATAATTACCAAAATAGTTTATTTCATGTTTTATAATTAACTTTTTATTGTTTTTCCTAAACGTAAACCCAATATAGTTCACGCAAATGTCATATTTTCCCAATATTGTGCTCCGTGTAATAAATGCTAAAAGCTGCTGGAGTTTAATGTCTCTGTTATTCCTTGCATTACCAAAGGAGCAAAGAGAGTACCAATAAAGCCTGTGAAAGCCAATAATAAACCAATAATTTATGCTCGGTGAGATATTAGTCAGCCTCTTGGTCTCTCCCTGCAGACTGCCGGGCTGAATCATGTTTGTCTTCTCCCGCTGATGCTAATGGTGATGATGAAGACGATGGTGGGGATGATGCCAGCCCCGCCCAGCTGATATACCCGGGCCTGCAGTTCTGCGCCAGCCAGTACACCGACCGAATATATGTGTACACCAAGGTAAGGCTTCCTGTCTGAGGACTCATTCTAATCTAAATATTAATAAACTCATCTCCATTTGGTTCAAGTCAGTATGTCAAAGGCTAAAAGGAGAAATAATAGCCATTTCAAACACATTTATTTTTAATGAAATCTTTGACTTTTTTGCTGAAAATACAGAAAAATCAATTTAAATTACTCTTTCTTTAAAAAGGGCTTTTATTTCCTTTTACAGCCCTCCACCGCTAATTATGCTAAAGCAACTTAATGACTATCCAGGGTCAGTTAGCGTTAGCTGCTTTCTTTAATGTGCTGATGGTCCATTCACAGATAAATGGGAACTTAAAATTTCTAAATGGAGGAAAAACAAATGACAAAACGCCAATAACAGATTAGATTTCCTAGCGGGGAGGAAGTTAAAGGAACCTATTGCAAAATGTTTGCATTAGAAGCAAATTAGTTTTTAGTTCTCATTTCTGATGGGTCGTGGGTGCAGCCTGCCCCTCCTTTCTCAGCAAATATAAATAATTCATTAAAGAAAACTCCTTTTTCTTTTGTTTCCGGTTCACTGGTAGATATCTGACCAAAACCTGGAAGTTGAAGCTAGGTTTTAAAAGACTGCCCCTTGTGGCCAGTTCCAGTATGTTTTTTTAAGCCCCACCCCCTTCATGTAAACAAATAGAAATTTTTCCTGATTAAAACAAAAACTATATTTTTTCCAGCTGTGGACTCTTGTCTCCACGCAGTTCTTTAATGCATCTTTATGCTCACTTGCTCAAAGTCATAATGAGTTATTCTATGCTAAAAATGCATATTACTTTGATTATCTGACTGCTAGCTCTATGAGTTAGCCTTTATCGGTTCTTGGCATGCTACCTGAGCTTTGTATGTTTGTTTCTATGTCTGTGCAGCACCTTGGTGGCCTATGTATGCCTGGAAGGTACTGTATAAATAAAAGTTTAGTTGAGTTTAAAGAAAAACACCAAAATTGTGTGGAAAAAACCACAAATGAACATTTTTGTGCCAATTAGGTGTGTGTGCTTTAGAACAATTATAAACAATTCAGTTCTGGGACTTTTATTCACATTTACCCACATATTCAGCCACTTTTAACATAATTTAAGCATTTAGTTCTCCTGAAAATAGGTTAAAGGTAATTACTAGCAAACAACATCCTACATCTGTGAGAGACTCGCCTCCATCTGTTGCGTTAGGCTCTAAATAGGCCATTCAGCTGCATTATTTAGTCTGTTAATTTAAGATCTGTAAGTTGTCACATCTGCTGGCCTTTCGAGTCGTGTATAAAAGATTCGTCTGAAACTGAGATGTTCTTTACTTTAAACCCTACAGGCAGAAAATGTGTTTTTATTAAAGAAAATGTGACCAGTCTGGTGGCCCACTGTGTAGCACTCTTATCTAAAATAATACAGAAACCTGGATAATGGGTTTCTGTCAATTCCAGACGATTCCCAGTGACCTCGGTAAACACTGCAAAAAATTTATAAAAAAATACACCTTCACAGGTTTTAGTTAGCATGCTAAATGTTAAACATCATGACAACACTAGTAGAAAACACTAAACCAGGGGTGTCAAACATGTGGCCCGCGGGCCGGTTCCGGCCCGCAAGCGGGTTAAATCCGGCCCGCGAGATGGTTGTGTAAACTTTATTTTCATACTTCACAATGTAGAGTGAAAATAAACTTATCTTTGTGAGGAAGTTTTCTCTGTAATGAGTATAAATAAAACAAAGCTGCGCTCAAGGCTCACACAAGAACTTGAATCACATCCTGAAGTTGGCCGCCACTCAGGATGTGACTTCTGATATTGATGTGCTGGTGAAAGCTAAAAGATGTAAAGTAAAGTGAGTCAAATATACTTTAAGTGCTGCATGAAACTTATCTAGCCATGTGATCTGTAAGCTCTTTGAATCACTAAGGAATGTTTTATTTATTTATTGAATTTTTATTTTTTTTCAAATTTTCAAGTACACTTCAGGTGTTGTACTATTTTGGATACACTGTCCTCAGGCTTCAGCCTTGTTTTATATTGATTGTATTAAAACAAAGAAAACAATCTGAAGTTGTTTTTAATTTACCGGGCCGGCCCACTTGACACTAGATTTCCCTCAATGTGGCCCCTGAGCTAAAATGAGTTTGACACCCCTGCACTAAACTAAGTTGGGCTGTCAAAGTTTCATCTCAAACACTTCACACCAACTCAGCACGTTGGTGGAGGGCTGATAATCCGGGCTCATTAAAGAGTCTGTAATCAAGGTTCTCCAGTGGTCCAGTCAGAGTCCAGACTTCAACCAGGACACTTTCTGGGGCTTTTACAGGACTGTGCATTCAATGTCCACCAACCTCCATAAACCAAAGCAAGGTAAAGAAGAGCACACCACTACTGCTGATTTATGGGGACCATCACATTTAGGAACAGTATACGTACTTTCACTATTAACATCACAGAGATCAGTAATATATTTGTCCACCAGATGGACCTGCCCCCCCCCCCCCCCCCTTAATATGATGAAACTAAAATAGGAACCCCTTACCGGTGGAATATGTTGCCATTATGAACAATATTATTGCATATTTTTATAAATCTTTGTGAAGACACTCATTTTAAGAGATCACCACAAAGACGCCTGGCCAAAGTGAAATATAGACGACCTGAAGATTTTAAAGTTTTCCTTCAGTTGTTCCTGCTCCCATCAGATTAAGACGAGCCGTAGTTTAACCCTAGTGGGACTATAATTACACTGCCGTGCGTTCTTGGCTCCCCACTTGAGCGCCACTCGCCAGCAGACCTTTGTATCGATCTCGTTGAGATACTTAACGCCCTTTTGTTTCATTCATGAGGGATCAAGTTCCTTCCCCGCCAAAGCAGATAAAAGACAAGAGGGTTTCAAATGGAGAAGACCAAAGCACTGAACTGAATCACCAATGGAATATTTCCCTGACGGCAACAGACAAGTGTCATGCACGCGTGGCTGAGATGGTAAGCCACAGAGATAAATGCTCCCCCTCCTGTTGTCGTTTAAATGATAAAGTGGAGGAATTCTGGCTGGAAAGCTGTCACATCGGGATAATCCCGGGACCAGGCACAGAATTTACTCGGGGGGCTGTTTGAGCACAATCAGATGAGGATTTGTCGCTGCGGCTTGAAAGAGAAATATTGAGAGTATTAAGAATTCTATGTCTATTTTCCACACATCAAGCAGTTGTTTTATTCAAGGATCGGTGCTCCTGGGCTGGTTGGTGCTTTGTTTCCCGTCAGCTCTGTGATTTACATCAGGATGACTCAACACATAACATGTTAAACTGATGTTCCTAATGCTTTTATTGTAGGGTAGGGCTTTTTTGTTATACATGTAAAAAAACGCAAAACATCAAATTCAATACACTCAAATCAAAGTCTTTGTATAGAAAACTGTTACTCATGTAGCTCTGAATATTTTTAACTGCCTACTCTGTCTACATAATCCCGTCTGCTAGTGCAGGAGTCAGGTACTCTCGTTATTCTGGTGATTTAGACAGTTTTGGCTTACAGTTCAAAAAGGTCAATTTGTCACAGTTGCTCCCCAGTTAAACGCACATTCAATTCAATTCAAGTTTATTTATAAAGCGCCAAATCACGACGAGTCGTCTCAAGGCACTTCACACAGTAAACGTTACAACACAGGTCAGTTCATTAAGCCAATCAGAAAAAAGTTTCCTATATAAGGAACCCAGCAAATTGCATCAAGTGTACAGCAATCCTCATACTAAGCAAGCATGCAGCGACAGTGGAGAGGAAAACTCCCTTTTAACAGGAAGAAACCTCCAGAGTATCCTGGCTCAGTATAAGCAGCCATCCTCCATGACTCACTGGGGATGGAAAAGACAGAGCAGGCACACACACACACACACACACACACACACACACACACACACACACACACACACACACACACACACACAGTGTTTCTATGGTTACATTGTGGTTTCTTAGTAAATATTCTATTTGGTGAGAGATAAACTTGATTGTATTTATCCTAGTGGATCTATAATTAAACGGGTAAACTAGTAGTAGCACATCCAACGTCAAAGAAAGTAAAATGTTATTATCAGGAGAGGGAGAATGATTAAATGGTTAGCAGCAGTGTTCAAGCCGATGGCCCCCGCCATGCGGCTAATAAAGCTAAAAGATAAAGCTTTATTTGAACACTACTGTGCTGAAAGGGTTGATGTTGTTTCCTGGGTGTATGTTTCTCAGTAAAGTATGTCATGAACCACTAGACTAATTTAAATAAATAAAAAAAAACAAGAAAGTAACTATTAGGATTAGTGATTCACCGATAATGAAATTTTTGGGTTGATGCCGATATTCTATACAAATATCACTGTAATGGCTGATAACCAATATTTGCCGATACCAATATACTGACATTAATGCTTCTAAAGTCATCAGATTTTGTATAGAAGGTAAATAATTTACATTATTAAGTACACACACCACACACTTTTACGCTTGTGAGATGATTACAATCACTGTCACATGACTAAACAAATACATGGGATGGGGGTGAGGGGAATGTTAAATTGCAAGAGGGTAAACATCACAATTTGGTTAAATGTCCATTTTACGGCGGGTGTCAGTACCGACGCTCTGGCACAGCGCGTTGCCCCCCCGACGCGCAGGAGCTTGTCACCTGCTGACAACAGGCTGCTGTCTTTTCCGAGGTCTGCATCTTGCCGGTCATTATCACGTGACAGCGACTAGTCGATGACGGGCATAAAAAGTCACTATAGAGAGGTGAAGTCGACTAGTGACTAGTTCATACAACCCCTACTACTGCTCCCCAGAGTGTTCTGCAGCATAATCAGCACGTTCTCTTTGAACTTGATATCAAATTTTCGCCTCCTCGTCGTCTCCGCACGGTTAAAGTTACCCTCGCGGTCTGTCACTGGCAAATCAAAAGTGAGACGGATGACACAACCGCCCCCCCGTACTTGCTTGTTACCACATTCCACCCGGCCACAATAAAAAACCGGCCATTATTCACCTCCGCCGACTCCGACACCGGCCAAAATATGATACCCGGCAGTTAATTAAATACAGGCTAATATTAGAGGATTTACGGTATATGTGTGTGTGTGTGTGCGCACACACACTTATTTATTTATATATATAAATATATATAAACAAGTGCGTGTACATATATGTACATATGTGTGTGTGTGTGTGTGTGTACACACACATATTTATATATACATATGTGTGTATGTAATTGTTTATTATGAGCTTGTCAGAAGTGCAGATAAACACCCACCTAGCGAGGTTTTAATCCTGCTGCATGCTGTTGCAGCACAACCAGCTGCACCGTTCCCCTGAGTCTTCATGATATTTATTTTACCATAATCCAAATAAACACGAGGGGCTCTGAGCACTCTGGCTGCAGCGCAGGAAAGACTTCCCAGTGATACGCATCTCTAAATCCATGAGTCGGCCGGTTGCCAGGTATTAACCTTTCCACTTTATCCCTTCTCCTGCCTTCTCCGTCCACGTCCCTACACCTGACGTGGCTCTGACAGCTGAAACACAGATTGTGGCATTTTACTGGTCAACCATTTTTCTTTTGTCTAAATAGAAAATGCTCCCAAATGTGTAGCATAGTCGCTGTTGTTTGATTGAAGTTAACACTGAGGGTAAGTGGCTTCTCAGGCTTCAAATTGACTGTAGTTAGTGCTAATGAAGCCGTAATAACTGGGAAAAATGATTTTTACTGTGGTTCTTTTTTTTTTCAATGATTATGCCGCTACTTCCAAACCTCTGCAGAAAGATTACCTATAATTACAGGAAGGTTCAGCCTTATGGGTATCCGTGTGTTGTTCTTTATATTCCTCATTATCGTTGCTAATGCATGCTGAGTGTTACAGAAAAAGCACCATCTTCAAATGTTTATCAGGGAGAAAAACCAGAAAACAACTCAGATCACTAACAAGCTCCTTGGTTACCAGAGGAATAACCATGGCAACCAATGAAGAATAAAGCGTGGCCAGATTAGCGAACTTGAATGTAATTGGCTTCAAACTCTGCTAGTTAGAGATTAGAAATCTGATTGCCTGGCTGAAGGTACCTAAAGCTTTGGTGTGAACTGAGAAACAGTACACAATGAAACTAATTGCAAGTGAATTCAGCAGAACTGGATATTGAGGCTCTAATTACAGCGTGACACTGTGAGCTTTGCTGTTGTGAGACTGAATAAGTACCCAGCATCCTTTTTTAGCCTCACAGAAACAGAAAAGTATTACGACTGATTAAATGCGACAATGAGTGGCAGTTTGCGACTTGTTTGTCTTGTGTGTGGGGGTGTAGTTGGTGGGGGGTGTCCTGAAGTTTATCCAAGTCCCACTCAGTTTGATTGTGAAAAGACCAAAGCACCGTAGGATGCAGGCGTCATGTTGATGCTCCACACTCGAGGCCTGAATCATGTTGAGTCACAGTCAACCAACATAACCAGCGGAGCAGCAATGAGTTGGTAATTGATCCTGATTGGTTGCTGGTTTGAAGCCAGCTATAGAAACCATGGTTATACTTGAGAGCTATTTGTGTGTAGAGGTAGCCCAGGGGTAGCCCCTGCCCGAGGGCTGGTATCCAGCCTGTTTTAGTTGTTTTCTTAAAGAACCGTGTCTTGACCCTTCTCTCCATAGCAGCTTAAGACCTATCCCTAAACTTGTGTTAATTGAATTGAATGAATTATCATTATGCGAAAAGAAAGCATAACGAGATTACTTGGGCCTCATCTGGCACAGGGCCAAAAACAGCATATGTAAAAGCCACATAATCAAAAACAGCTTTACTAAAAATAACACTAAAAAGAGCAATAAAATGTAAAAAATGTAATTGGCTAAAAACATCCACCATAAATATCCCTAAAAACATTGTCAGTCAGTGGATTGGGGGGGTGGGGGGAGGGGGGGGACAAACTCCTTCTCTTAAAAGAAAATAATGAAGGAGGCTCACCCTGTGATCACATCGAAACATTTAAAATTCCTACTGCCCACAGGTAAAAGTTGTCCTTCAGTCTATTGGTTCTGCACCTCAGAGACTGTGTTACAGGGCCTTCTAGAGTCCTGGAACCCCCCAAGGCGCTTTACAACACAATCAGTCATTCACCCATTCACACACTGGTGGAGATGAGCTACGATGTAGCCACAGCTGCCCTGACGCGCACTGACAGAGGGGAGGCTGCCGAGCACTGGCGCCACCGGTCCCTCCGACCACCACCAGCAGGCAACGTGGGTTGAGTGTCTTGCCCAAGGACGCAGCGTCAGACTGAGCGGGGCTCGAACCTGCAACCTTCCAATAACGGGGCGAGCACTTAACTCCTGTGCCACCGTCGCCCATGTGTTCATCTCCAAGATCTTGGAAAAGGTTGTGGCTAAACAACTCACAGCTGCTCTTGATGACCATAACATCTATGATAGCTTCCAGTCAGGTTTTCGTAGAGCTCATTCTACTGACACAGCTCTTCTTACCCCCAAATTCCACTACCTCCGCTCCGCTCCGCTCCGGTCCGCCCCCGCCCTCCACAGCCGCTCGCTTCCGAACTCAATTTTTACTGGTACCCGCTCTACAACGGCTCCGCTCCGGTGCGGAGACCTGAGGGGGGCAAACAAGCATGCGCGGGACTTTCGAGATCTTGCGATACAGTCCGAGCAATAAACGCGGAAGTTAGATCCAAACACCCGTTGTGTGGGAGAAGCATCGACATGAACTGTTTAATCTGCCCATCATTTGTGTTGAGAGATCAGCAGTGTTTGGATCAACAAAGTGTGACTACTTTGATAGTGGAAACTGTATTTATGGCTTAATTTTGTGCATTTAAACTTCAGCCGCCATTGATAGTTGTTAAACGTTGTTAAATCTGTGCATATGAAACAAAAAACGCCTTTTGTTTATCGATTTATTGTGAAATACAGAAATTGTGCTTGCTCCTTTTCCTGTTGGGCCGTTGTGATTTCTGTCCATTTACTGCGGAGGTGCTCCGGCGTCCGGCGAAAATAGGATCGATTCTATTTTTGCCGGACGCCGGAACAGAGGGCGGCGCACGGCGGCGCACTGCCGGAGCACGGCCGCAGTAGTGGAATTACTCTGATTGACTACAACGGGACCGATTTTGCTCCGGCGTTCGTGTCGGAGCGGAGCGCAGCGGAGCGGAGGTAGTGGAATTTGGGGGTTAGGGTCTCTAATGACCTTCTGACTCACAGTGATGCAGGGGACTGTTCTGTTCTGGTCCTGCTGGACCTGACTGCAGCCTTTGACACTCTTGACCATCACCTGCTACTGGAGAGGCTGAGAGACTGGGTAGGCCTATCAGGATCTGCTCTGGAGTGGTTCTCCTCTCATCTTTCTGAGCGTTCCTTCTCTGTGGCCGTCTCCAAGTTTAGGTCCTCCACCACCTCCCTTACCCATGGTGTCCCACAAGGTTCTGTGCTGGGGCCTCTGCTCTTCCTCCTTGATCTGATTCCTCTTCAGCACATCCTGAGCTCCTTCAAAGGAATCTCCTACCATCTTTATGCAGATGACATCCAACTGTACATCTCCTTTAAGCCCCATGAGATGTCTAAGCTGCAGCCGTTACACACCTGCTTAGACTCTATCAAAACCTGGATGGCTGGGAGCTTTCTTCAGCTGAATGAAGATAAGACTGAGATCCTCATCTGTACCCCAGACAAGCTGGTTCCCAAAGTCAGAGACTCTCTTGGTCAGCTTGCTTCCCACACCAAACCTTCCATCAGGAATCTTGGCGTGACCTTTGACCCAGCTCTCACCCTGGATTCTCATGTCAGTTCTCTTGTTCGCTCTTCCTTCTTCCATCTCAGGAATGTTGCTAAGCTGAGTCCCATTCTGTCTCGCTCTGAACTTGAGACAGTTCTCCACACCTTCATCTCCTCACGCTTAGACTACTGTAACTCTCTTTTCACGTTTCTGAGCAGAACCTCCCTGAACCGTCTACAGGTGGTTCAGAACACCTGTGCTCGGCTTCTGACCAAGTCCTCCAAACACACCCACATCACTCCGCTTCTCCTCCAGCTTCACTGGCTGCCAGTCAACTTCAGGGTTCATTTTAAGATCCTGGTTCTGGTCTTTAGGGCCCTACATGGACAAGCACCATCTTACATTGGTGATCTTCTTAGTCCCTACACCCCCAGCAGGTCCCTGAGGTCCAGTGATCAAAGCCTACTGGTTGTGCCGCACCAGGCTAAAGACCAAAGGTGAAAGATCATTTGCTGCTGTGGCCCCCAGACTCTGGAACTCTCTCCCCCTGAGCCTGAGATCAGTGGACTCCTTTAAGAAGCAGCTGAAAACACCTGTTCAGCCTTTTACATGGCCTTCGCCACCACCCTCTCCTTATTCTGCTCTTTCTACCACCTTTCTTGACATCCTCTGATTTCCTCTTATTCGTTTTCTCTTTCACCTTCCATACATTTTTAATCACAGTTTAAAATAGTTATTTTTTATGATATTTTAAAATCATTTTTTGTAAATGTTTTTTATTTTTTACATTTTTGTTCTTGAGAAGCACCTCATGATTTTTATCTCGAGCGGCGCTACATAAAAATTCCTGCTTCAGCACACCTGATTTTAACCAGCAGGTGATTGACCGGCTTCTGCAGAGCTTCATAAGCTTCTGAATAGGTGAATCAAGTGTACTGGAACGGGGAAACAACTAAAACACGCTGGATAACGGCCCTCAGGGAAGGAGTTGACTACCCCTGATGTAGCCCATCCTATCTATGTTGCGTGCGTGTGTGTGTGTGTGTGTGTGTGTGTGTGTGTATGTATATATGTATATATGTGTGTGTGTAAATGAACATGCGAGTGGGTAAACATGTTCTTATGTGTTTTTAGGTATTTTTATTCTCATTTATTGGGGTTGTTGTATGTTTTTAGAGAGAGAACATCTACCGAAGCCAAATTCCTTGTAACTGTAATTTTACTTGGCCAATAAATCTGAAATCTGAATCTGAATCTGCTACAAGATGACATTAACCACTCTGTTGTACCAGAGTTAACTGATAACTGGATGTTTAGTGGTTATTTAGTCCAATTTTACCCTTCCTGAGGGGTTCTGCAGGAGGGGTTACTCTGTTAAGAGCTTATCTCACGTAAATAGTCGCCGTACACAAACTGGAAACCTCCAGAGACTAGATTTTCCTGGAGGGGTCATTACTTCCTGTTAGATGTTCATCGCAGTTTGCACCGGCAGCATTGTCATAGCATTAAGGTTGTCTACTTGATGAGTAAGCTTACAAATTGAGGTATAAATTATGGTATAAAAGATAAATTCTTCAGTTATGACTAGTAAAGCAAAGGTCAACCCAATTGTATCCATCTTACCTTAAGATGGTCTTTTCCTCTGCTTATTGTAAATGTTTGGGTTGACATTTGTTTTCACCAATGGATTTACCAAGATACACTCCCAAGAAAGGACCCACTGGTGACTGTGTGTATTTTTTGTTACACCAAAGATTCACTTGTTCTGTTTTTGTAGTGTAGTCCAAAGCTCCACAGAACCATAAAGGCACGGTCACCTTTACTGCCACAAAGACCCAATTAGTGGGTTTTTCATGGCTTTCCCTCGTCCGTGACGGATAATGTTTCTACCGTTCTCCCCTTTGTACACATTAAATGTATCTGCAGTGTTTTGAAAATCTAATAACATCACTTAATATTTAATTAGGTGCCAATCAAGAGGGAACTCTAATAATTATGTTCAATAGGTAAAGCTGTTTATAGATCCTAATCACACAAATGTAAACGTAATCATCTTGACTTTCATTTGATTAAAGTTCTTATAACTGCAGCCTTTGGTGTAAACACTCATTTCAGTCCTAATTTGATGATATCAATTAAGTCAGGTGAGTCAGAAACTGTAATATGTTTGAATAAATATTTATTGATTAAATTTAAAACTATCATTGGTTTATGTATAGGCTGTATGTTTACGGTGTTTATGACTAACATCAGCAGCTGCTCCTCAGCGACTGACGGTGCTTCAGGCTCTCCTCTTCCTGTCGGTCTTCTTGTCTTTTAGGACGGCGCTCCGTTGAACCTGAGCTTCATCCCCCTGGACATCAAACTCACCAACTGGGACGACCTGCCTGAGGCCTTCAGCCGGTGTCGGGAAAATCGAATACAGGTCTAGCCTTCTTACCAGCCTCGCTGTGCTAGTGTGTTTTCTTTGATCTTCGCTGTTCCGTGTGTGGAGTTTCTTAAATTCACCATCATCCTCGAGACTCTCACTTGAGTTTTACCCATTTTTATTTATTGTCATTTTCCTTTCTAACAATAGAGACCGAGGTTACAGACGGGTGAAAATAGTGTTTGCTAAGATTCAGGTTCTGATGCAGGTGGGTGTTCTGGTGTGGGTATTGGGAGCGCTCAGTAGTCTGCCTGAATGAAGGGTGAATGGTCTGCAGTTACGATCTTTGCTCCGTACGAGGGAAACAACTTTCGTAGCAAATCAGTCTTCGAAGCTCAGGGTGGTGCAACAAAAAAAGTTGTATTGTGATTAATTTCATTGTGAAATCAGAATTTTATTTGTTTTACCCCATCGTTTTTAACCCTCCCACTGTCCTAATGGGTGTGACCCTGCGAGGAAAGTTGACTATTGAGCAGGGTTGATGGTTTATCCCTTGGGTCCACGTGGCAGGGGTGAGGAGTGGGCACCACACCACCCCTGCCACATGGACCTCAAGGGATAACCCATCAATCCGGCTCAGTGGTCAAGTTTCCTCGCGGGGTCACCCATAAAGACAATGGGAGGGTTAAAACAGTGTTGTAAAAAGCATTTTCTTTCAAATGCATTTAGCAAACAGCCCTTCCTGTGGGGCTTCTGTGGCAGAGGTGCTTTTTTACTGCACAACACCAGCAAATCCCTAATGAAGTTGACTGCAGTCAGGGGCGCAGATAGGATTTTCAAACTGGGGGGACAAAGTTCCAATGTACCCTCCCCCAAACACACACACACACACACACACACGTACACATACACAAACTATTGCAAGCGCCTTAACTAGAGCTCAGTCAGTTTGTGTAATTTCCTCCAATGGTTTACGTAAAAACTAACCATTATATACGTGTTTGAAGCCATGATGCAGTGGAACGCTGGCAACAAAGCTCTGCCTGATCAACACTATAAATGATAAATGATCCACACTTGTATAGAGCCTCTCAGAGTAAGGACTCCAAAGTGCTTTACACTACAGTCCATTCATCCATTCACACACTGATGGTGATGAGCTACGATGTAGCCACAGCTGCCCTGGGGCGCACTGACAGAGGTGCCCCACTATTTAATTCAGTCATTTGTTATTCTCCCACTCAATTACTAACCAAAACCTCATGCTTTATGCAAAACGTTAAATGATTTTCAGCGTACCGATCTTTACAGAAAACATAAAAGCCCTAAAAAACTGCACATAAAATATATTTAAAAAACAAAATTCACTTATCACTTAGAGCAGTAGTTCCCAAAATTTCAGCCTGACCAACAGATGTTCCTTCATATTTTTACGTTATTTAGAATTGTTCATTATATTTGGAAAGTTTTAATTTATACATAAATACATAAATCTCTTTTAAAATTTTATATTTTACCTTTTTTATGATTTTTTATGATTATGTGGCACACTTGACTTCCATACCTAACGCATCAGCATCTGCCTCTTTTTACGGCTTTTTTTTTTTACATTGTCGCTGCGTCTGTCACATTAGCGGTGTTTTACCATCATTTCTACATCCATCACGTCCCAGAGAAGGTTAAACCAACATCAAACCCAACGTTTGGAGCTTGTAAACTCCACACACCTCTCGTGCAGCACCAGCTGTCTGATGCTGCAGCAGCGTCCATCTTCCCGGCTGGATGAGTGAATTTCTTCATCAGAGTCAATATTCTGCTTCATAATCAGAGTCAGTCATGGCCAGACAAAGTGATCAGTCAACAAAGACCAGACCTGCCAGCAATTATACATTTATCTAATATTTGCGCTCTTCATGTTGCGCACATCTCCTCCTCTCCCCGACTGGGAGCCTCTCGGCGGGAGGCGATTTTCAAACTCTAAAAACTCCCAAACTTTGCTCAGTCTGAAGGTTCCACATCTCCACTATCTTCTGGTGTAAAGTAGTAACTTCATGAGGGATCATATCTGTAGATGAGACGTGTTAAAGTCAGCAATGAGGCGCTTTTAACGAGTAAGTCCCAACACTGACAACAATGTACTGAATTTATAACCAACATGCATAAACAGACAGATCGGTCCCGCCTACTTACACTGTTGGTCTTTTGAAAATACTCAGTAATCGTTGATTGTCTTTATCGCTTCATCCTGCATCCTAGCAGCAACCACTTTGGCGCCTCTGGAGTCGGTGTTTGTTTACGTCATGCTGCATTCAGTGTAATCGGAAAAAGGAGCTTCAAGCGCTAAACCTCCGATTTTGTTTTCTTTCTGGCCTTAGTTGGGGGGGACGGATCGGGGTCGATCTGAATCTGGGGGGGACAGATCCCCCCCGTCCCCCACCCTATCTGCGCGCCTGACTGCAGTATTATAACTTTAAAAAAGATCAACACCATTTAGCACAATGTAAGTGAATGGTAGCAGCTAGCATTTCAATTTTTCTATTTCAAAAGGACACCCACTTCCATAAACACAAACATATGGCTTCTAGGTTTACGCCCGGTACAGCTTTCTCTTTAGGTGAAAACTTTTGAAGTTGCGCTAAAAATGGCAATGTACATGAAAGATGACAGGACATGTTCTTGTACCTTACATCGTAGCCTATAATTGGCTCTAATTCCTTTATTTTCCTTTGAGATCACCAAGAAAAATTAGGATCATTATTGAGTAATTTTCATAACTTTCACGCGAAATGCTAGCTGGTACCATTCACTTACATTATTAATGCTAAGCTAAAGCGAGCGGAATACTGTCGGATCAGATTGACTGGGCGGGTTACGAAATGCTTTTCCCCACGTATCTATATGGCAGCAGGCTAAATTTCACTTACGGGTGGAATATCCCTTTAAAGTTTTTAGTCTATCTGGTAAAAAGTGTCCAGTGGATAATTTTATGATCTCTCTTGTTTGGCAAATTAACACATTCACAGTCCTTTCATCCACCCAAGCCCTTCCCCAATCACGTGTTGAAAATGTCAGGTCCCTGGTGAAATTATGTTTTAATAATTTTACACTCGAGTTTAGCCTAAAGTTGCTTTAGGTTGTGGGGAAATCTCCCTCATTTCTCTGACTTTGTAAAGTCATGGGCTATTAGGCACCAGAGACCTCTGGTCCTCATCATCATGAAGGAAAGCAAAAGCAAAGTATTGACATGGAAGTTGGTGTTTGGACACTCACCGTTCTTCCCTTCACGGCTTAAAGAGAGCAACCGAGAAGGGTTAGGCATGATGGAGAGGCGGGCGGTGGTGGACGGGTTTGCACATCCAAGCAGATTGGCGAAAGAGAAAGTACCGTTTTTTATGAGGGTCGTTAAAGTAGACGGATCATCGCCTCAAACGACCCGGCACGTATTAAATCCTGCAATCTGCCGTGGTGGTATCAAAGATTCTGACAGACGCCCCACCTGTCACGTTGTTTATGTTGGTTTGTAAAACCGAGGCGTGAGCTGCATCCATCCCCTGACCCATCATTTACGCCTTGGTACCCTCCAATTGTCTCTCACGATCAATACTAGACTAACTGTTTAATGTGGGCCGCAACACGGCTCAGACAGGAAGGCCCAGGTGTGTGAGCTCCTCTCCGGCTATTGTAATTAAAGAAACGAGCAACTCCAAATAATAATGAGATTTTATTGGATGGAGCATAACTTGGTTTCTACTGCAGCTGATAGTTGTTTAAACCTGCTCACTGGTATGTAAAATCAACATGGTTCTCTTTGAGAGTCAGTAGTGGTCGTATAGGACAGAAAAGTGCTGGAACATTTTTTATCACGAAAATCTTAACATTTGGGACAATCTCAAACTATCAACAAATTGCATTACGATGCGAATGTGACTGTTGGTGAGCAAGATTCACAAGATGGTTTTCAAAATGTCTCAAAAGATGTACAAGGGATAGTGTTCAGCTGGAACCGTCTTGTTTGATTTTTGTGAGTAAGAATGTGCAAGAAATAGGAGACAAGTGGTTGGCGACCAAATTCTGACTTGGTAATTGTCAAACAATTACATTTAGTAATGATTTAAATCGTTTTAAGTGTTTTCATCCTAATGATCAAAAAATACATGAAAATCAGCTTAAATGTAGCTGGAATTCTGAAGCACCCAGAAGGAGAAAAGGGCAAAATCTCTGTGTTATTGTGTTATTAAAGGGATACTTTGCAAAGTTTTCATATTTTTAAATAATTTTCTTGAGCCAGTATGTTCTAAAATTATCCTTTACAACGACACGCCACCCAGCCCCTATTGCCCTCTGTGGCCAGAATATTCCACTTCAACTTCCGAGTTGCCAGTCCGGTCCGAGTTCCTGTTATGGAAGACACCGTGAGCGTTTCTCAAAGCCAAGGAACCTCGCCTTGATGTCTTGGTCCCGCCCCGGTTGCCTAGGAGATATATCATCAGGAAGCGCCAAGGCGTGTTCCAATGTTCATGTTCTACCGAGGCATCTGTGCTCTGTTTGTTAGCCGTTTAGCTAGCTGAGCAAGGATACACGGGAGGTGCCTTGTAGCCTAGCCTTGGTCAAAAATTACCCAGAATACACCGCAGCATTTTCAAAAGGATGGCAGATCAGAAGTCGGCAGCTACTTCGGGGGCAAAAGTTTAAGTGTAAGTCAACTAATTGTAGCTATCGGGTTGATATCTGAAATGTATTTTTTTTTATATCCGAAGCAGTTATCAATGGTTGCTTAGTAGTTGCAGCTTCGGTGGCTAGCGGGTGGTAACTCGCTTATATATTTAATTTAACAAACATATACACAATTTTTAAAGTAAAAGGCTCGCCATATCTCCCGTGTCACGAGATGTTACGTGGCTGCCATGGAAGCCGCACCGTTTTCTTTGACCAAGGAAGGCCAGGCGCCTTGACATTGAGAAACACCCTGTATCATGTAGCGGTTAGCTAGTAGGCTAAGACAAAGCTAACGTGTCTCCTCAGGGAAACTAAAATGTCCGTATTTCGATGGTATTTCAAACCGAACAGCGAAGGCAGACCAACAGGCACTTGTAATGTGGGGGCACACATTCAACGTGCTGGAAAAGACAGCTGTGTGATTGGCAGCCGTGGCGCCACATGCCTGCCCCGTCGCGGAGAACACACGTCACTTACTACAGCCGCATATGGAGGGAATAAATAGATAGAAATATGAGCGAATAGTCGACTTTTAAATGGATTCAATGTTTTTTATTGCAGTGTACTTCCTAAACGAGTGATGTTCTTTAGCAGATTCATTAGGAAATTACATAAATATAGAAAGAAAGAATTACATAAATGATAATTAAAAAAACTTTAAGGAAAATTAGTATTTTTTCTTTTTTTTTACATATATATGTAGAGAACCTGGCTAGGCTCTGCCAATTATGTAGTGTAATGGTTTATTCTCTTTTATGAAAGATGAACCATCCTACATATTAATTTGTGATATTAATTTGTAATAAATTAATAACCAAATTTTATCGTTTTAAGAAGACTCAAAGGTTGTTTTCATCGATAAACTGTCGATAATATCCGTGGGTCTGTGTTTCAGTTCAATGAAGAGACAAGTTTGAAAGTTAAAAGTTTTAATTCTTCAAATTAAACTAATGATTTTGAAATGACAAGCAGAGGAACATCAATCAACATTGGCAACTTTGTTGAACAATCTTTAACAGTTGATATTTTAAACTTGCTCAAATAGACCTTGTGTTGAATGTGTGAAATTTAAGAATGAGGTAAGATGAATGCGTGTGTGCATCTGATTTTGCTTCAGGAAGAAGCAGGTGTCTGAGTGAAAAGTGATGGTTTGAATAAACTTAGGTTTCGTTGGAAAAGATGCATCAAGCGCTATCTGTTGTGGACTGCCTCACCGTATTCAGACCCTCTTTTAGATCCGGGACCCAGGAGGGCGGTACTCCAGATGACACCTCGGCTGGCAGAGGAGACGGAGGTGTGCTGGCGACCCGGTCCAGAGTTGCCCATCGGTACACGTGATGATAAAGCGTTTGCAGATGTGCTTTCTTAAGTTTAAATTACTCAGAAATCAAAAGACTCGGGACGAGTCTGCGTTAGCTGGTTGCAATTCGGCTATCCTGTATGGCTTGGCAGGAACAGCGTGGGGGGGGGGAGAAAGGAGCCGCAGCCCCGTTCCCCGTTGGCGTTGTTCACACGTCCTCTCTCTTTCGTTGTCAAACACCGAACTGAATAACAAGACTGAAAACTTTGGCACAGAAAACCCATATTTCCTCACGTTACAGATATAAATGCATCGCTGAAGTATCGGATCGGGTTTCGGAATCGGCAGAATCTGAAAATCAAAGGACTTGGATGGGGAGCCAAAAATGTGACTGCACGTTTTTCTAACGAAGGTTAAAGCCTCAGTAGAAAAACAGTCTGGAAAATACATGTTTATTTTTCTTCACACAAGTCATCTGCTGTGACAGTGGGCATCATTTGTGAGAATAAACACTTCTCAGGTGTCATAGATGCTGGTAAATTGCCCATTAGGCCTCGGTGCCCAGAGGTTTTTTTCTTTGAATACACAACTTGGCTGAAAGTACATACAGCCCTTTTTTCTTTGATAGGTTTTTGTTCAGCTATCTGGAAAACAGTCTCCTTTTGAATTGTTTGTTTTCTACTAAAGTGTATTCTGAAAATTAAGGGGAAAAATGTTTTTCTTTTAGAAACACTCCCAATGTCCAAACTACCCATTTACGATAAAGATGAAGACTCCAAATTGAATCTGAGCATAAAGCGAGGTGTGACGTCTCGTCTCCTTTGTGCCCGCAGGTGCTGAGATTTGTTCAGGAGTGGAGCAGTCTGGCAGCCATGAAGCAGAAACTGCTTCAACGCAGCGGACTTCTGTGCCACAGTCCCACTCTGGGCCTGCAGCAGCTGGCTGCCACCCAACGCCCTCACTCCAGTACCAAGAGGTCAGTTTCTAGCTGGAAACATCATCCTGTAGGAAAGAAATGCTCAGTTATAAAGAAGCTTTGCCAGAAAAACATTGTTTTAAACTTTAGGTTTATCATGTTGGAACTCATAAAACCACCAGCTAAATCTTAAACCCTTTTAAAGTACAACGTGTGAAGATCAGAAGTAATGTTAATGCTTCTGTGAGTGGCTCATCGAGTCATCGTGGTAGCCAACACACCTGCACACGGGCTTACTGTCGAGAGTAACAAAGCCATAAACAAACAATCGCAGTGTTAAAAGTGTGTGTCCCATCTGTTTTTGCCATCGTTTGTAGCAGATAAGTAGTAGAATAATGGTGTTTAAATATAATTGAACACTTTTTGAGTTTGAGATAGCAATCTTGACGTTTTTCGGGCACGTCCAACCAGGAGGAGACCTAAAGGGAGACCCAGGACACATTGGAGGGACTGTGTCTCTCGCCTGGCCAGGGAGCACCTTGGGGCTCCCACAGAAGAGCTGGCCCAAGTGGCTGGGGAGAGGGAAGTCTGGGCCTCTCCACTTAGGCTGTTGCCCCCGCGATCCGACTCCGGAGAAGCGGAAGAGAATGGACGGAGAGCAATGACATATTTTACCATATAATGGCTTCAGAAGGTTTTCCATAAAACAACAGCAGCCTTGTCTGCGCTGTGAATCGGCCCGGGCAGCCACCCCTTCGTCCTGGTGCTTTGGTTCAACCCAAGCTCTTAACTATGCCCTATTTGTGGGTTAACAATGCATACTTTACGTGTGATACACACGTAATAATGCACGTTTTTGGCCCAGCTACCTCAGCTAGCATCATGGTTAGCATGCTAAATGTTTACTTTTCACACACGCAGTGGTGTTCGTGTGCAGCAGTGAAATCATCCCCGCTGACACACTTTTGCACACGTTCCGGATGTTGTCTAGGCTGTTCACCGGTATTCCAGAGTGTGAAAAGTTCATTTAACGTAAATAAACACCTGTTTTTGGTACAAACTGGTATAACACACAAGACTAGTTTAGAACTCTTGAAATTTAGAGTGTGTGACATCATTACACCAGAGCAATCAAATGACTTTTAAAGCTCTAAAGGCGATGAAACAAACTGTAATTGTGTTAAAACCATAACAGAAACTAAGATGCCAAGTTCTTTTCCTGAAATGTCGACGTTTCTTAGCTGGTTTTATTTAGCAGATTTCCATCTACATCATATAATGTTTTGATAGGATGTTCTAAAACTGTGGGAGGAGTTACGATCCAGATTCCATAAAAAAAACTGAAGATTAACGGGTGAACAATAACGCTGATTCAATGGTTGTGCACTGGCAGTCTTAACAAGGCGACCTTGGCTTGTTCAGCAGACTCGCTACGTCTGCCAGGATCAGTGTGAACAACAAAAGCAGTCAGAATCAATGTTGAATACAGTCTCACAGATCCATTTTTCTCCAAAAGGACCAAACATTTTCACCGCTCCATCCTCTTCCCGTCATTCTAAACGGCCTTTGTGCAATAACCGAGGGTCAGTTGTGTGTGTTTCAATAAATCCATGAACCGTAACAAGGGAACAAAAGCACAAACAAATCAGTGAGAGATGATTTAACAAGCCGTTTCCGTGTTGGTACACATATGAACGCTGTGTAAACGGTGAGATGAATCCGTTCCCTACATGCAGTCGGGGACCGAGCGGCTCTGTGTGAGATTTCACAGAAACGAGCCGATTTGTAAATACTAGCTGCCCCAGGCATCATGGAAGGGCTGAATGGTATCTGTGTGTGTCCATGTGTGTGTGGGCGTATCAGAGGGTGTTAGCTGAGGCATAATAGAGGATGGGATGAGTGTTGCGTGCGTGTACATGTGTGTTTTTTGACAAACAAGCATTGTTGCTGGCACGCTAATTACAGCTGGCTTAGATAGAGGCAGGGAGAGTTTGTCAATTACAGAGTCGACTTGGGAGTGTGTGTGCGCGTGTGTGTGTGTAAGTGAGAGGTATCTCAACTGGGGAACACGTTTGGGTGCATGAACCTAATCAAGGTGCGAGTAGGAGGCAATTGGCCCAGCTTGATTTGATACCTGTTTGATTTATTCACTAATCAGAACCAATCAAGCTCCAGCTTCGGCTCAGCGTGGCGATCACGGCTCACCTTCCTCGCTTTGAGACGCTCAGTTTTCAAATACTTCAGACTTAATGTGTTTTGCCCAGGTTTCTGACGCACTGTTTCCGTCCGGAGCCTTTCGTGGTGATTTGCACAGATTTGAGAGTAGTCAAGAAGGTTTTAATCCAGTTAGCACCCATCCCACTACAAGTTGCTGTCTTTGGTAAATTTATGTCAACATTAGCTTCTACACTGAACACAAATATAAACGCAACACTGTTTATATGTTTTTGCTTCCATTTTTCATGAGCTGAACTCAAACATCTGAAAATTTGTCAAGATACACAAAAGACCCATGACTCTCAAATATTGTTCTGAAATCTGTCTACATGTGTTAGTGAGCACTTTTCCTTTACCAAGATAATCCATCCCACCTCACAGGTGTGGCTAATCAAGGGGCTGATTAGACAGCATGAATAATGTACAGGTGTGCCTTAGACTGCCCACAATAAAAGGACACCCTGACATGTGCACAGTTTTGCTTTATGGGGGGTGGTGGGGCAAAAAAACTCAGTTTCTGGTGTGGCCACCATTGCCTCATGCAGGGAAACACATCTCTGTGGCATAGAGTTGATCAGGTTGTTGATTGTGATCTGTGGACTGTTGGTCCACTCCTCTTTAATAGCTGTTTGAAGTTTCTGACGAAACTGGAACACGCTGTCGTATACGCTGATCCAGAACATCCCAAACACGCTCAATGGGTGACATGTCTGGTGAGTATGCTGGCCATGCAAAAACTGAGATGTTTTCGGCTTCCAGGAATTGTGCACAGATCCTTGCAATATGAGGCTGTGCATTATCATGCTGCAACATGAGGTCATGGTCGTGGATGGATGGCACAACAATGGGCCTCAAGATCTCATCACAGTTCCTCTGTGCATTCAAAATGCCATCAATAAAATGCACCTGTGTTCGTTGTCCATAACATGCGCCTGCCCATACCATAACCCCACCGCCACCATGAGACACTCGTTCCACAGCGCTGACATCAGCAAACCGCTCACCCACATGACGCCACACACGCAGTCTGCCATTTGCCCTAAACAGTGAAAACTCATCTATGAACAGAACGCCTCTCCAACGTGCCGAACACCATCGAATGTGAGTGTTTGCCCACTCAAGTCAGTTACGACGACGGACTGCACTCAGGTCCATACTCCGATGAGGACGACGAGCGTGCAGATGAGTTTTCCTGAGACGGTTTTTGACTGTTTGTGCAGAAATTCTCTGGTTATGCGAACCGATTGTTGCTGCAGCTGTCTGGGTGTCTGGTCTCGGTGCGGAAAGTTTGGGCCATGCGGAGGCGCGGTGGAGGGGCGTGGTTGTTAAAATGACGCAAGTTTGCCGCGCGGAGCCGTGCGAACCTTGCGGACACGTCAAGCATAAACCAAGCTATAGCAGAACTTCAAAATAAAGCAATTTTCTAAATTAAAGCATGTTTGATAAATGGTCATTCTACTGATTTTTGGATCAATGACCAATAGATCGATGTATTGTTACACTTCTGGTCCACACCGTCTCAGTCTGACTTTATCTCCTTAACACCTAACATGAGCTGTCCCTCTGATGAACTCATTCCTGATCCTATCCATCCTCGTCATTCCCAAAGAGAACCTCCATTTCAGCCTCCTGTCCTTTCCTCATGGACACTGTCTCTAAACCAGACAACATGGCTGCTCTCACTATTGTCTTCTACACCTTTCCTTTCATTCTTGCTGACACTTTTAATCACACCTGACACTTTTCTCCACCCATTCCAACCTGCTTCGCACACTTGTTTACCTCCTCTCTGTAGCTTTGCACTGTAGACCCAAAGTCCTTAAATCCCTCTACCTGCTTTATTTTTTAGTTTGGCTTTTTGACCAAAATCGGCAAACTGTTTGTGTGAGGAGGTTAATTTCTGCTTAGCCGTCTCCTTATTTGGGGGAACATTGTAACCTTTTGTTCTGGCACACTCATCTCACCACCTAAATTGTGTATATGTAAACAAATTCACATCTACATAATTACAAAACAGGTTTTCTTGCGTCTATAATCAGATTGTCCATCAGTTCACCTACCAGGTGTCCTAATGCTCGGCCAACCGGTGTACTCGGCTCAGTTTCGCCCATTACCACCAAACCAGCTGGGAATTTCCTGAACCTGCTACTAAAAAAGTCGGTAGCTATACCAGCTCTTGGGTTTGGTGAAAGGGAGCAGCAACCAATCAAACAGCCTCGACTGGGCCCAGTCAGAGCAGCAGCTCGTTAGTTTGATTTCACACAGCTGAGCAGGGCCTGGCCTCCGAGCCAGCCGGGACAAGGCCTGATGGCTGTCTGCAGCTCTCAAAATACACTGTCAGCATCCTGCTGCCACTCTGACCCTGCAGCTGTGTGTCAACCAACAATGGCAAAGAAAACCCAAATCCAAATGATCAAGTTCAAATCAGGCTGACTGCTGGGTTTTGTCAGTGCTGCTGTGACCTGCTGCCTCTTTGGGCTACGATGTTTGAGTTCACCGTAGCTTTAAGAATTATAGAAATTGTTTAGAAAATATGTCTAGTGATTGTTTGAGCCTTGAACGCTGCAATCTTATTATGCTCAGAATTTTTGTTTCCACCATTCAGTATTTATCCAAAACAAATACCACCACTAATTAGCCACTAATTTATTGGCAGTACACCCTCACCTTGTATTTTATTAGAGACACCTTTTTCAGGCTTGGTGAAGGTGAGAAACAGTAAGGAGGATTTAAGATACAGGTATCAGGTGCTACACAGACAATATACTACTGAGTACTTAAACTCCTGACCTACAGCCTACCTGAGTATTGTTGTTGACCATGTCCATACCATTATGACCACTGTGGACACATCTTCTGATTAGGGATGGACAATATATCGGCATCAATGTCGGTATTGGCCGATGTTAGTCATTTTTTAACATATCGGTTTCGGTTCGATAAATAAAACTGGGCCGATATTAACAACCAATATTTTTTCCATCTCGTCTCTATTCGTTTGCCTGTTTCAGAGGGTGAGGGGGGGTGTAATAGTTTAGTCATGTGAACAGTGAAAGAAATCATCTCAGGAGTGTAAATGTGTGTGTTGTGTGTACATAATGTAAATTCAGCTTTAATAATTTTCATTATATGCAAAATCTGCTGATTTTAGAAGCATTAATGTCAGTACATCTATGTTGGTAAATATTGGTTATCGGCCATAACGGTGATCTTAACATCGGTATTGGCCCAAAAATTTCATATCGATGCGTCGCTACTTCTGATGGCTACTTCTATCAGGATCATGCAACATGTCACAAAGTCTTCTTGGTTGTTGGGCCCCGTGTCTTTAGGTGTGTTTCCACTGTCGTAACTTCAGTGTACAGTGATCCCTCGCTACTTTGCGGTTCGTTTGTCGCGGATTCACGACTTCGCGGATTTTTTCTTTGGAGCCTTATTCAAGGGAAATCCGCAGATTCGCGGTATTTTTCACCGATTCGCGGTATTTTTCTATGCGAAATATCAAGAAATTCCTGTTTTTTTTCCATCAATTTCATCATAAAATGCACTTTTTGTAATAAAACTATAAAAAAACAAAGTAAAATTTTTTTTTCTTGAGTTTTACCCACAAAAAGAGAATGTGCTGTACTGTAAATATGGTGTCTCTACTTCGCGGATTTTCACCTATCGCGGCCAGGTCTGGAACACATCTACCGCAATAAACGAGGGATCACTGTAATTTTACTGGAACTTCCCGGCATGTGTGTGTTTACGGTACGTCTCACTCTGCCGGCTGAACAGGCCATTTTCAGGAACTTTTAGAGTACCTGAATGGGTAGGTACTCAGAAAGGCCCGGTGGAGTAGCTGAGCAGAACCTTTGGTTAACTCACGCAGATTGGTTTTAACTCGGTAGGAAAAAAAAACATCAGCAGACATCCAAAAAAAAACTGCATTATTAAAATTTGATGGGTTGCTAGGGAAGCAGAATGGAAGCACAAGCAAATAACCACCATCCACCCTGCTTTAATGTTGCCGTGATTAAACTCCCAACCCCAAAAATGCAGGGGAAATCCCCACACAGCAATATAATCCACAGAGCTTTGGTGTCAACAATGCTTCTCCTGGTCGTTGAACAGCAGTAGCTCAGGAGGTAGAGCAGGTTATCCAGTAATTGGAAGGTTGCGGGTTCGATCCCGGCTCTCTCTCACCAGCGTGTGAGTGGGTGGATGACTGATTGTGTTGTGAAGCGCCTTGGGGGGTTGCAGAACCCTAAGAAGGCGCTATACAAATACAGGCCATTTACCATTTGAACACCACATTTTGCATCACACAGTTGCTCTCCATCTTCCGACTGGATAAAATTGCCATGCTTTGGCAGAATAAAACTTTTCGTGTTAGTGTGCATGCTTTTTGGTGCAGATCAGTGATATCACTCACTGCCGAACAGTCACAATATGCTGAAGTCTGTGCAAAGTTCTGGAAGGGCTGAATTTGTGTGGAGAACCAGCAGCTGAAAGGACCAAGCCATTGTATCTCTCAGTCAGATTCGCCAATGGAAACTCACCAATTGATAGAGTCATAAACTAGCAGTAGCACTTTGAAATCAATTCTAGGGCTACTAAGGCCAAAACTGTCCAACCTTTTACCTTCAAATATTTAGTTTTTGTTAATATTTCTAAGCGTTCAACCTCTTTAACAATATTAGTACCAGGGGCGGCGTTAGGCCCGGCTACTTGGGCTGAAGCCCCGGATGTTTCATGTTAAGCCCCGGATCTAAATCGCGGAAGTAACATGCAGTACCAAAGTCCAACAGAGAGGGCGCTGCTGGCAGTAGTTTGTATACAGCCTGCCTGAGCCTCCACCACTGAAGAAGAAGCCCTTCAGCAGCCGGCTTCTTCTACACTCTCTGCCTGAAACGCATGAGTGAAGATGGACATGAGGACGTTTTTTAGACCAAAAGAACGGTGACAGAACCCCAGCTTTGATGAGACTGGTGTTGACTCAGGTTTGTGAGTCTTATTTGAAAATATTTGTCATGCTGCTGGTTTGCCTAAAGTTAGCTTACTATCAGGTAAAGTTGTTGGAGAAAGAAAGGGAATATTTACTATCATCTCACACTAAACACTAACAGGAACAATACTCTGCCCTGAATATGCTGAATATGTAGCTTCAGATTAAAAATTATGTGGTACAAGACATATATGATGTTGACTAGTGCGTGTCACGTGTGTGTGCGCGCGCGTGTGTGTGCGCGCGCACGTGTGTGCGTGCGTGTGTGTGTGTGTTAAGCCCCGGATCTTCTTCAGTCCTAAATCCGCCCCTGATTAGTACATTCCTTTAAATTGGCTGCATTGAATCTCATACATGTCTTCTGCCCTCTGATGGAGCATAGAAGTACTACAGGTGGCAAAAATTACGTTTCATATTGGACCAAAACACATTTAATTGAACTGTTGAAATGGGTTTAAGGGGTTGACATCTGTATCAGACCACATGGCTTCTTCCATAAACTCTTAATGATAAGATAGTGTTTGTCTGCTTCACCTATCTGTCCAAAGTATGGCCCAAACGTGTGTTTTCTTTTCCTCGTCGTGGCACGAACCTCAACAAAATCTATTATTCTTCAGAAATTAGCTGCAGCCACCAACGTTTACAGAATTACTGTCCAGGCTTCTCTAGCAGCATAAAAAAAATGCAAATACGCTCACATATCCTCGCTCTCCAGAAGCACAGTTGGACTCCAGTTTAGTTAGAAGGTATCTCGTTTCATCCAGCCTCTGTGCTGGGACCGTTTGAAGCAAAGGAAGCTCTCATGTTTGATGAAGGCTTACCTTTTTCCTCATCTCCCTACAGCTTCCAGAGAAACTTCTCCACTTTAATGTCTCTCCTCCACTTTTCTGCCTCCTGCCATCCATCTTCCTTGTATTCCTCCTTCCATGTCTTTCCGAAATAAAACATTCTTGCCAGGTGGAGGTGGTGTAAATGCAAATGAATGTTGCTGCCGAGCCCGTAAGTGCCACATAGAAAACTAAAAGGCAACACCTTACTATTTAGCGCCGGTGTTTCATGGAGAAGTCATTAGAAAAATCAAGAATTCATTGGAATCTCTACCCATTGCCCATGTTTCTTCATTTTTTAGCAGTGTTCCATGAATTTTTCTCCATGTTTACCAGGAGGCATTGCTCCTATTGATTCTCATTTCAGCGCTGGCAGAGCCACTTTTAGTCTGCCAGCCGTAAAGTTTAATCAAAGTAAGAATCAAGAATTGACATAAGTGTCAGAACAAATGCTTGGAAGATACATTAATTATTGATCTGTGCTGCAATTAGTGAACATCTTCATCACCAGAGTTGATTGTCTGTAAAATGGCAGCGCTACCCAGAAGCTGCTTCTAGTCTGTGGTCTTCACCTTTTTCCATCTGAACGTTTGTTTTTCTCTTTCTGCTGTTTTTCTGCACCAGCAGAGTACCGTACAAACATGCTGGTTAAACTGGTGGCTCTTTGGAAGTTGATCACCAAACTTGTTGAGAATGACTCAACACCCTTCAAAACCCCACTTGTTCTAGTATTTGTCATTTTTATGGATGTTTGCTGACTAGTGTATTAGGGCTGCAACAACGAATCGATAAAATAGGTGAAGAAATGCGTTGACCGTGCATTTCATCATCGATTTGTTGTGTTATGCAATTTTTTTTGTGTCGTGCAACCTTTATTTAAGAGTCAGTGCATCTGTAGGCAGCGACAGAGCAGACCGAGGCATATCAGAACGATAGAGAAGGCCCGTGTTTTGATGAGTAACAGCACACTTAGAACATGGAAGAAGCAGGAAGACCTGAGAAAATAAAAACTTCAAAAATTTGGAAGAACTTCATGTCAAACCATGCAAAAACCTTTGTCACCTGCAAAATTTGTAAATCAGACATGGCATGGGAGTACGACAGTGATGATGCAGCATCGAAACGCAAGCATGTCGGAGACGTCGACGAGGAACGGGAGAGCTCAGCGTCAGGGTAAATAGTGAAGAACTTTCTTAGTTTTATAGAGTAATTCACCCCTAGGCCTGGATTAATTAAAATCGTAAGGGCAAATTAGCTAATGCTAGCCGGTAGCAGGCTCAGGCGCGCAGATAGGGTGGGGGACGGGGGGGATCTGTCCCCCCCAGATTCAGATCGACCCCGATCCGTCCCCCCCAACTAATGCCAGAAAGAAAACAAAATCGGAGGTTTAGCGCTTGAAGCTCCTTTTTCCGATTACACTGAATGCAGCATGACGTAAACAAACACCGACTCCAGAGGCGCCAAAGTGGTTGCTGCTAGGATGCAGGATGAAGCGATAAAGACAAGCAACGATTACTGCGTGTTTAAAAAAGACCAACAGTGTAAGTAGGCGGGACCGATCTGTCTGTTTATGCATGCTGGTTCTAGTTTCAGTACGTTGTTGTCAGTGTTGGGACTCGTTAAAAGTGCCAACGCCTCATTGCTGACTTTAACAAGTCTCATCTACAGATATGATCCCTCATGAAGTTACTACTTTACACCAGAAGATAGTGGAGATGTGGAACCTTCAGCTTGAGCAAAGTTTGGGAGTTTTTAGAGTTTGAAAATCGCCTCCCGCCGAGAGGCTCCCAGTCTCCCAGTCGGGGAGAGGAGGAGATGAGCGCAGCATGAAGAGCATAAATATTTGATAAAATGTATAATTGCTGGCAGGTCTGATCTTTGTTGACTGATCACTTTGTCTGGCCATGACTGACTCTGATTATGAAGCAGAATATTGACTCTGATGAAGAAATTCACTCATCCAGCCGGGAAGATGGACGCTGCTGCAGCATCAGACAGCTGGTGCTGCACGAGAGGTGTGTGGAGTTTACAAGCTCCAAACGTTGGGTTTGATGTTGGTTTAACCTTCTCTGGGACGTGATGGATGTAGAAACGATGGTAAAACACCGCTAACGTGACAGACGTAGCGACAATGTAAAAACAAAAAAGCTGTAAAAAAGAGGCAGATGCCGATGCGTTATATATGGAAGTCAAGTGTGCCACATAATCATCAAAAAAGTAGAATATAAAATTTAAAAAGAGATTTATATATTTATGTATAAATTAAAACTTTCCAAATATAATGAAAATTTCTAAATAACGTAAAAATACGAAGGAACATCTGTTGGTCAGGCTGAAAAGTTTGGGAACCACTGCTCTGAGTGATAAGTGAATTTTGTTTTTTAATATATTTTATGTGCAGTTTTTTAGGGCTTTTATGTTTTCTGTAAAGATCGGTATGCTGAAAATCATTTAATGTTTTGCATAAAGCATGAGGGTTTGGTTAGTAATTGATTGGGAGAATAACAAATGACTGACTTGGATAGTGTTGATCAGGCAGAGCTTTGTTGCCAGCGTTCAATTGCATAATGGCTTCAAACACGTATATAATAATGTTAGTTGTTACGTAAACCGTTGGATGAAATTACACAAACTGACTGAGCTCTAGTTAAGGCTCTTGCAATAGTTTGTGTATGTGTACGTGTGTGTGTGTGTGTGTGTGTGTGTGTGTGTGTGTGTGTGTGTGTGTGTGTGTGTGTTGGAACTTTGTCCCCCCCAGTTTGAAAATCCTATCTGCGCCTCTGAGCAGGCTCACGATCAAGTGGGGTTTAGAAGAAACATGGTGGTTGTGAAACTACAAGAGGAATAAAAGGCCCC
Organism: Nothobranchius furzeri; assembly: GCF_043380555.1. Taxonomy (NCBI): domain Eukaryota; kingdom Metazoa; phylum Chordata; class Actinopteri; order Cyprinodontiformes; family Nothobranchiidae; genus Nothobranchius; species Nothobranchius furzeri. The sequence goes on from NC_091754.1 coordinate 57,124,262, forward strand.
ATCATCCTGTTGATTCTTTGCTGTCTGCAGCGCTACGGAGCAGAACCGCGGCATTCAGGTTGCTGCTTCAAGTCTGCTCCGCTCAACACGTCTACAGGATTATGGCAAGCCACAGTAGCATGTAATTTACAAACGCGTCTATATTTGAACTTAATTTAAACTAGATTATTGTTAACAATACAATGTCACCATTACATTTTTAGCAGCAGAATTTAAATGTTATTAGCATTTCCAGTAGCTTACTACTGAACATGTTGATGAAAAACATAAAATTGTACTGATCATAGTTTAACTATGGATATGTTTAGGTGATAGCATGTTGTTTTTCACTCTATTAAACTGTTTTCTAATCATGTTCTGCTAAATAAAGTAAAGGAAGGAGAGAAAACTGTTTCCCTAGCAGTTTTTAAATGTTCCTGTTTAATCGATTAATCAAGTCGAGACCTCATCCGATTCATCGATGATCCAAATAATCGTTTGTTGCAGCCTGTAATGTATGCCAGAAACACAACAAGTAAGGTTGATCTTTCTCAGCTGGATGAAGAATTTTTGACAAACCGCCTGGTTTGAGTTTGCAGAAAACCTCGATTGGTCTTTGGCTGAAGATGAATGTTGTTGTTGACCAACTCCAAACTGACAAATTATCAAACTAGAATCATCATCATAGAAACGGAGTATCATGCTGATTATGTATGTATGGATGGATGTATGGATGGATGGATGGATGGATCGATGGATGGATGGATGGATGGACGGATGGACAAAAGGATGATGGATTGATGGTTGGGTGGACGATAGATGGATAAATTAATGGATGGACAGACTAATGTATGGTCAGATGGATGGATGATATATAGATGGCTGGGTGCATGAATGGATGGCTTGCAGTTAAATGAATCGATGCACTGATAGGTGGGTAGGTCAGTAAGTTATTCAAGACATCACTAGTAAATTCATACACATTAAAATATTTCCAGTGGGGAATGAGAGGAGCCCAAACACTCATGAAGAGTTACAAACTCTGAAGGAACCATTTTCCTGGTAGAGCTGATTCTTTTGAAAGTGAAGTTGTTCTACTCAACTTTATTTGAGGGTCGCTGGTGTTGTGTAGATAAAGCTCCCCCTGCCGTAGAAGCCTGTTGAACACAGGGAGTGGTATTTTACATGTGGGTGTACTGTCACCTGCCTAGTAATGGTTCTAGTCTGCTCCGGTGTGGCCAGTGACGATTATTTTTGAAAATGACGATAATCAGCTTAATCAATCACCCTACCAATCATTAGGTCTTCCTCTTGCTGTAATTGAATTCCTTTACTGTGGGTGGATTTAATATACCTACTAAACGGTTGCAGTTTGTGTGGACTTAGATTATTAACATTTTAGACTGTTTTTTCCTCCAAATAAAGCTGTTGTAGTTTGAAGAGTTTAAGTTTGAGGAAAGGGACCACACAGTAACTTCCTGTTAACCCTCTGAAAACCATGAAAATAGTTGCTGTGTCCATGAGTGAAATCTGGTTTTTATCGTTTACTTTTGGTTTGTCTTTACATGAAATAGCTAAGAATGTGAAATTTTGGAAAAACTAGTGAATAAAAAGTCTGACAGAAACTCCCTTTAATTTATGTGACAGAAAAGCCATGAGCTAATGTTAGCCACTTCAGTTACAGCTTGGCTAGCTTCTTATTATTTCTTAGTTATTTTTTCAAGCTAGGTTTTAAATGCATCTGGTAGCAACGATTGTCAAGAGTCAGCAGAGCAGTGGGGGTGAAAGCTAATTCATTATATAAATTAGCGATGGTATGAAGTCTGTTAGCCCGGAACGGTAATGTGTTTCAGAACGACAGTGTATTTATTTATTAGTAGATTTATATATATACATATAATTTTTTTCTATGTATTTATTTTTTTCCCATGTCCTGTCTGGCTGTGAAGCAAACAGATTTAATTTCTGAATGCTGGTAACAAGCCTTACAGATTTACTCTCAGGTGGAGCATCAAAGCTTCCGCTTTTAATGTCACGCCTGATACTTAAAACTTTATTGTTATTGTTTTTTTGAATGCTTTGTAATTCCGACCAGACACGGAGACAGAGGTGAAAGAGAAAGAAAGAGACAAAAGGAGGGGGGTTCCACAAAAATAAACAAGTGATGAACAGGGATCTGCTTCTAGACCTGCGGAAAAGGGACACACAACAATACAACAGGAGCAAACTATCACTGGGTCAACTTGATGAGAAAATATAAAATCAACATTGTTTTACTGAACAATCACATGATAATAAATCACTGTGCATTAAGTGTCAACCACACCCTTAAGACATGTGTTGAACATGCCCAAGTCCATACTTATGAGAGCACCATGTGAGCACCTGTGTGTGTGCACACACTTGTTTATGTAAGGTTTCTCTATAGGAGCGTCCAATAGAGTGTGAGGGGCCACAGATCTGCCCCCAAACATGTGTAGGAGATGGAAGGAGCTCCAAGTCTCAGAGATCCAGGAGCTGCCCCAGAGCGCAGGGACCCCAGGGAGACTGCAACCAGAAAAGCCCCTGCCCCCCTCGAGAGGCGCAGAGGATCGCCCCGGGGGGGCCACAACCAGCAGCCGGCAGAGTCCTGGGAGATATTAGCAGCAAGCCCACAGGCCCGCCCGCAGCCTCCCACCCCCCAGCCGGCCAAGCCCGGAACCCAGCGACCCAGGACCCAGGTGCGACCAGCCCCACTGGGAACCCTGCAGAGCCCAGGGACCCAGACCCCACCATGTAGCCACCGAGATCGATCAGGCAGACTCCAAAAATCTTGAACCCCCTGACCCGGGAGCCGCGAACAGTCAGGCAGACCAAGGCGCCACACTCCACACTAAGTGTGGCGGGGGAGGGGAGGCGAAGATGTATAGCATCTAAAGAAATCCCAGGAGAGGGGAGGAGTCAAAAGCCCCACCTGACATACACAGTCACACACTCCCTCCTTCATGCTCACACATACACATACAACATAAGACTTACAAAAAAATGCACGCCGGACACCCACTCATGCTCCCCATACACTCTGGTCCCGGTACTGCTGCACAAAAAAGTACAACCATCATTGGTTCCCAGAGTTCGACCCTTTCTGCTGGGGTGCTGATGAGCAGACTTCCCCACCCAATGCTGAGCAAAGCAACCCACCACCCCAGACCCCAACCAGACAGCCAGATCCCCCTCTTAGCCTCCAGCCCCGGGAAGCCAAGCGACAACAGAGGTGTGCTAAGACCCCTAGTCTCCCTCCGCCTGCTCCAATACAGTGTTGCTGCGTGTTGATGAGGTGTATTCCATGGCTGTGGTGAGCGGGCAGTGCAGGCATCGTCTGGCCTACACCAGCTGATGCCACCACACCACCTCATTTACCACCCACAGCCCTCAGTGTTTAAGTGCAGTTTAAAATTGGAAGTGGGCACCGGCACTCGGGACGAGACTGAAAAATCCCCTTGGCAAATGCCGTTGAATGTGCTCACTCCCAAGGCCCTAAGTGTGTGTTTGTGTGGAATGTCATTGTTGGAAGTGTTTAAGGTGCAAATACAATTGGGGGCAGGTTGCCACAGGAATGCGGAAATGGGGTCCATACCTGCACCCCCTGACTTGTCCACCCCCCAAGGTCCTATATGCATGTTTGCGTGATGATGTGAGGGAGCAGGAGGAGAAAATTATGCGGGGATGGAGAGCAATGGCTGCTTGGCCTAAGCCCTCCAGGGAGCCAGCTCCCCCACTGGCCCCAATAGGCACCTCTGTTGCCAAAATGCCACCCAGGGCATGGAGACTCCAGCCCATCCTGCCAGGGCCCAAAACAGCAGCATCACAGAGCCCCACGGAGTCTGAGGGCACCAACCCAGCCCCACCCCAGCAGAATATCTACTCCCATTCCTGCATTTGCACAACTTCCAGAATATATGACATAGGACATCCCGGTAAGGTCGGGTCCTCCCCCTCCTGGACATCCCCCTCCCCCGTGATGGAACAGCAGAGGAGCCAAGGTCTACCTGAGGCCCCTGAGCCCGGGCCAGGCACTGCCATATGTTCCGCCTTCTTCCCGGCAGCATACTGTACATGTCAGGACCCGACCCCAAGTGTAGATTTATATTATCTTTATATCGGTTAGGGATTAAATAGTTACTGCTTATAGTGGTTGGTTATGCCATTTTATTATTCATTTAGTGTTAGAATAGCATTATGTGACTTAGGGATGTCCAGTTCCGATATCTGAAGTCATTCGATATTGGATATATCGAACAGCATCAAAAATCTCTGATATAAGCAGTCCATTAAGGTTCCCATTTTTGCAATCAATGGTTGTCTTTTGTTCTTTGAATGAGTAAAATCACTTGATCAAGCCATTCATGCATTCCACACTACGAAACAGGTAAAAGTATGTATGATTTGTGCTGATATCGTATCAGATTGATATCGGTCAATACCGAAGGCTGCAAAATTGGTATTGTGTCGGAAGTGAACAAATTGTATCGGGACATCCCAAATGTGACTGGGACATTTAAGAGTACGATTTTGACCCTAACCCAACCAACGCAAGAAAGCAGCAGTAAGAGAGAACTGGAGGTTTTTAAGCCTCCAGAGAGGCCAAATCACAGTTTTCCTTGTTTCAAAGGGACAGAAACTCGAAGAAAGAAACACTGATCTAACAAGTCACTGGCTAACGTTTTAGCTCATGGTTGTCCCACCAATTAGGTGTTTTATTAGTTTAACTGTGATAATCAAATTCTGTTTTTTTTAATCTTTTATTTCATTCACAATGTATAAAATAAACACAAACAAATACAACATACATTAACATATTGAAAAAAAAAACATTTGAATGAAAAGGAGCAGATAGAAGAAAAAATCTTATGACTTCTGCCCCTTTTTACGAAATAAAATTATCCGCCAAACAAACACAGTGTAACCTCAGTCACTTTCTAATATTTTCACGTCTAATCTTTGACATTATAATTCTCCTTTTCATAATTACTAAATACATTAGATTTTATAGTTTGCATTTGCAACTGGAGATAATTAGTTAATATGTGATTGAACTGCTAAAATTCAAGATAGTTTGATTTAATATGTCCCACTGCCATCTTTATGATGCTCACAGCACCAACCTGATCCATAACTTCCATTAAAACCTTTCACAATAAGAGCCCCAATGATACCATTTCATCCTTTGCTGTGGTCGTCTCCTTCCTGAGTTTTATGGGGGGTTTATGCTCTTGTAGATACTGAATACACGTGTGGTAGCTGAGTTGAAAGTGCCTCTAATGGACCCTTCTAGACACATTTAATTGGTGCATCCAGGATCATAGCTGAACACATTCTGACCATCTAGTTGGTGAAACTGAAACTTGTTCATTAAACACAATACCAAAAAGTCCAAACAGACAAGATTAGAAGCTAATTTCAATCCTAGTTGAGAATCGCTGCCATCAAACCTTTTCAGATTAGGTTAATGAAACAATGACTCTTGAGGTAATCACATATTGTTCTCGAGTCTCAACTGTTGGGATGATGTTTGGTTGCCAAATGGAAGCTTTGACACAACAGTTGTAGGATGTTGGCAGTGAAACAAAAGGGTATTCTGTCACTGTTTGTACTTGCTGGGTGAAATAATAGCCCGACACAGAGTTTCTGCAGGGCTCATAGAGAAGAGGGAGGACAATTGCTCTGTGGAGACCATTCGAGTGTTGTACCATCCCTCTTTGGAGACCCCTAATGGTTGTTCTGGATATTTTTGATTGGTCACTTTTCTCTTAAGACCACTACAATTTTCTCTCGTCTAGAACAAAAATCTCTGTGCCTTTAAAATATATATATATAATTATTTGTTTTGCTCCTGTATTTTGTGTCAACTCTGACATCTTGAGGTCATTTTAATTCTGCCAGATCGGCTTGTATAGAGGTGTGCAATTTGGACTTTCATGCCTTGCATCTGTATTACAAAGGGCCATAAAAAACCCCAGTGGCAGGGCAGATGGATTAGATTAGATGATTGACGATCCCTATGGGGAAATTAGATTTCCGCAGCAGCAATAGTAATGGGATTTAGTGGGGATGAAGACAAACAGAATATAAGTGCACAGTTAAAATGGGAAATTAGAAATGGGAGGAGGAATTTGAGCATTTAAGCGCAGTTTGGTGCCACAGAGGCAATTTGTAGAATTTCGCCACCTCTGCGGGAGTTGGCGAATCGTACATTGATGTGGTTAAATCCTAGGATTACTGCCGTCCAGGAGGAAAAAAATGACTAAGATTACTGATGTGCTCGAGCAACCTCAGATGCCCTATCATACGTACATGGTGCTATTGCTGTCCTGAGACGCTGCAACAACATCCCAGTGCTCCACAAGTGAATGAGCCCTCATTATCAAGATCCCTGATTATGTAACGTCTGCAGATCCTGAATTCCCTCACAGCCCAATTTATTCTTTTTCACAGGTACCTGGGTAGAGACGAGGTGGCTCAGGCCTCCCTGAGCAAGGCCCGGAAGGAGGGAGGCCAGGTCCGACTGGTCACCAAGGAAAACGTCTTCACAAAGAGGCGGTCTGGCTCCTCGCAAACACTGCCTGCTGCAGAGAGGTTGGTTAAAGGGAGAAGGCGTGGGTGGATGTTGGGGGTGGGAGAGATCACTCTGCCCTCCAGTCTGAAATAGCATCTCTCCTACTGAAAGCTTCAGACAGTAGTTACATAGAAAATCTCACGTCATTTAGTTGATGCCTTTGCTATCTGTATAGTCAATAGCTTCTATATAGAGTGTTGATTCTGGCTGAAGATGAGGTTTAAAGGTCTGTACACAAAAGTGCTTTCCACTTTGGGATCCAGACTATTTTCATTTTCTCCCTCAGCTGTCTCCATGGAGATATGCATGTGCCTCATGGCAGTGGCACAAAGGCCCGCTGAGCGTGTTAGTACAGTAAATATGGACCAAAATACAATCCGCCCATTTAGATGCAGCAGCCAGCTCACCCCGGGAGGCAGTATCACCATGGAAACCCAGCACAAACACACACTTTCTCACACACAATGCACAACAACTGGCGGTGCATACAGAGAGTTCACTAAGTGCCTGAAGGGTGCTATTTGGGATTTGTACTTTTGCTCAGGAAAAGATCTGCTAATGTTTGGCTAAAGCTAGCATCACTGCATCCTTTCACTCAGTATTCAATTCAAATTTATTTATAAAGCGCCAAATCACGACAAGAGTCTTCTCAAGGCACTTCACATAATAAACATTCCAATTCACAGTTCATTAAGCCATTCATAAATAATGTTTCCTATATAAGGAACCCAGCAAATTGCATCAAGTCACTGACTAGTGTCAGTGACTATACAGCAATCCTCATACTAAGCAAGCATGCAGCGATAGTGGAGAGGAAAACTCCCTTTTAACAGGAAGAAACTTCCAGAGAATCCTGGCTCAGTATAAGCAGCCATCCTCCACGACTCACTGGGGATCGAGAAGATAGAGCAGGCACACACTCGCACATGCACGCACACACACACACACACACACACACACACACACAAAGACAAGTAATGTGTCTATAGTTAAATTGTGATGTCTTATTAAATATTGTATTTGGTGAGAGATAAACTTTGTTGTATTTATCCTAGTGGATCTATAATTAAACGGATAAACTAGTATTAGCACATCAAAAGTCAATGAAAACAAAAAGTTATTATCAGGAGAGAGAGAATGTATTAGTGGTTAGCAGCAGTGTGCTAGTCGATGGCCCCCTCCATGAGGCCACCACAGCTCAGCAGAACGTCATTGTAGCTTCTTCTGGGGAGAAAAACACTTAGAGAGAAAATAAAGTTAACAGCTGAAATTGCACAAAATAGTACAGTTAAAGAGCAGATTGTAGAAGAAAGCAGTAGAGTGTGAAAAGTGGTCAGTGTGTCCTCCAGCAGTCTAAGCCTATAGCAGCATAACTACAGAGATAACTCTGGATAATCTATCCTATTTAGATGTAGGCATGTTGGAGGCAGGGCAAGGGAGAGCCGTCTTTACCGACTGTACACCACCTCCCTGTAATCCCCCACTTGTCCAGATTTAGGCTAACATCAGATTTTAACTATAGGCCCTATCAAATAAAAATGTTTTAAGCCTATTCTTAAAAGTAGACAAGGTGTCTGCCTCACGGACTAAAGCTGGGAGCTGGTTCCACAGGAGAGGAGCCTGATAACTAAAAGATCTGCCTCCCATCCTAATTTTAGATATTCTTGGAACCACCAGTAGACCTGCAGTCTGAGAGCGAAGTGCTCGGTTAGGAACGTATGGAACAATCAGATCACTGATGTATGATGGAGCTTGATTATTAAGAGCTTTATATGTGAGAAGAAGGATCTTAAAATCTATTCTGAATTTAACAGGTAGCCAATGTAGGCAAGCTAAGACAGGAGAGATATGATCTCTCTTTTTAATTCTCATCAGAACTCTAGCTGCATGTTAAATAACATGCTAAAAAATACCACGTAAAACACTGTAACATGCTAGTAGTTAGGATGAATACAAGCAAATAATTGCATAAAATGGCGATGTGAAACAGTCGTTCCCAATTAAGACCTTGTTGTGGGGCATGGAACTAAGTTAGAAGGATTTCCAATCAAATACAATTTAAAACTCACAGAATATTTTCTTTTTAATTCATATCAAAGCTGAAAACGAGACTTTTACTGCAGAATGAGTTGAAACCATTAGCATTCTAGTAGTTGTTTATATTTGAGGTTACATTTCTGTTATCTTCTGGTACCAAATGTTAAGGAACCAGTTGCCTAATGGGTTGTCCCATTACTATTCAGAAGAGTTTTTGAGTCACAAGTTGAGAAAGATATAAAGGAAAACACCAAAAGTCAAATACAGACGTGGAACAAATGTAACCTTGTCCTCAAAATGCAATATGGCTGCCTCATCAACACACAACAGTAAATATTCCAATATCAAACACTAATAGCTGCTGCAACAAACTCTTTTCGTTTTTGTCCGTTTACCTGTGGTAGAGAGTTTTTTTATCTATGCAGGAAACAAGGCAAAGACTAGAACTACTTGGTCTCTTCTGCAGCTTTGAATGTTGCGATTAGATGCAGCTCAAAACTGATTTTTAGGAAAAAATAAGAGTCAAAGCGTAAATAAGTCGGAAGGTTTAAAGTAACTGATACGTTTTAAAGATAAGACAGCTTTATTTGTTTAGCACATTTCCTACGCAGAGGCAACCCGGTATGCTTTGCAGGAGCAAGAGCAGCCCAAACATTACAAAGCAGACACAAAAATAAACAATGGAATTACATCCATTTCCGGGTGCCGATCCGGGGTCGGGTCGTGGGGGCAGTAGCCTAAGCAGGGAGGCCCAGACTTCCCTCTCTCTAACTACTTGGGCCAGCTCCTTTGGGGGAATCCCGAGGCGTTCTCTGGCCAGCTGAGAGACATAGACCCTTCAGCATGTCCTGGGTCTTCCTTTGGGCCTCCTCCATGTTGGACGTGCCTGGAAAGCCTCACCAGGGAGGCATCCAGGAGGCATCCTGACCAGATCCCTGAAGCTTGGTTTATGCTTGACGCATTCACTTTCCGCTTGGTGATGTGGCTCGCGGATGGAACGCGCTTCACAACTCGCAGCGTTTATGGTTCATGCGGCTCGTCTCTGCGGTGAGCCAATATTCTCCCAAACTGTAGGGGGCAGCATGGAGCTCTACGGCATGCATCCAACACTACACCATAGTAGAAGTAGAAATTACTGTTGTTTACAACATGGCATTCCAGCATTTTTTTAACAGCGTGCTCGTCTTTTCCGACAGTGCGAGCTTTTTCTCTCCAAGAATTATTAACAACATGTTGATCACGGTGATCTTTGAGAGCTGAATCATACAAATGTCTGTATTTACGAACCTCTGCCGTACTAGTTCTTGCCAGTCCGCTATGTTTTTCCGCGTCCGACCGTTCGCGTGGTTAGAAAATTTCCTAGGTGCGCGTTGTGGAAAGTTTTGGCCGTGTGGAGGGGCGTGGTTGTTAAAATGATGCATCTTTTCCGCGCAGAGCCGTGCGAACCTCACGGACGCGTCAAGCATGAACCAACCTTGAGGCACCTCAACTGGCTCCTCTCGATGTAGAGGAGCAGCGACTCTACTCCGAGCCCCTCCCAGATGACCGAGCTTCTCACCCTATCTCTGGCTATGACTTCCTATCTCTGACTCCTTCAAAGGCAGTTCGAAATCTGGGTGTTGTGATTGATGAACACCTGACCTTTAAAGATCATGTTGCCTCTGTTGCTCGTTCATGCCGCTTTGCGCTGTATAACATACGAAAGATCAGACCATACCTAACACATCATGCCACCCAGCTCCTGGTGCAATCTACTGTCATCTCCCGCCTCGATTACTGCAATGCCCTTCTAACTGGTCTTCCAGGCTGTACTGAGAGACCTTTTCAAATGGTCCAAAACGCAGCAGCACGTCTGGTCTTCAATCAGCCAAAAACAGCACACGTCACCCCTCTGTTCATTGAGCTCCACTGGCTACCGCTAGCAGCACGCATCAAATTCAAATTGCTAACACTAGCATACAAATTCCGAGATGGTACGGCTCCCATCTACCTGAATCCTCTTGCAAAGGCTTACGTCTCGGCCCGGCCGCTCCGGTCATCACAGGATCGTCGGCTAGCAGTGCCTACACCACGCTCAGGACAATCCAGACTCTTCTCATGCATCGTTCCACAAATGTGGAATGACCTTCCAAGCACTACCAGAACTGCGGCTTCCTTTTCAATTTTCAAGAAACTCCTGAAGACCCTGCTCTTCAGAGAGCACCTTCTTAACTAGCACCTTGCCTGCACCCATCCCCCTCTCTACCGACCACTCCTTTGTTCCCTCCTCTCCAAGATTGATGTCAAGTTGTTGTTATTGTTGTTGTTAGCCTCAAGGGCGACATGCCGATTATCACTTGTAAGTCGCTTTGGACAAAAGCGTCTGCTAAATACATAAACATAAACATAAACATCTCTAAGGGAGAGCTCAGCCACCCGGTGGAGAAAACTCATTACAGTTGCTTGTGTCCACAATAGGGATGCTCCAATATGAAATCTTGGGGCGATACTGATATCTGTTATTAGCGTTGCTGTTGTGGCTGATAACTGACATTTGCAGATACACACACACACAAATATATATATATATACACACACACACAGACATTTATGCTTCTGAAATCAGCAGATTTTTTTATAGACTGAAAATTATGCTAGCTGAATTTTGGTTTAAAAAAGTGCCATTACTGATCAGAACTTCGAATGGTCGTAATATATTTTCTTTAACATCCTGATGAAAAAGTCTGTTTTATTGTAAACCGCCGGTAAACTTGTGGTGATTCAGTGTTTTGGCACAAACATCAGCAGGTCATAGATGCGTTTTTGGACCAGAAACTATAGTGCAAAAATAAAATAGCTGCTTCTTTACTCCCAGCCCTGGAAGTTTGAGGCTCGTCTTGTTAATGGCTACAGGAAGTTATTCTGTTCCTGTTTTTGACAGCCGGCTTCTGCCTGCGCTAGCATTGAACCACCGTCTGGAGCAGGATCTGCATCCATCCTGTTGTACCTGCCGCATCCCAGAGCTGGTTATTACTTCAACCAGCAGAACGTCTGCTTGGGTTCGGAAACATAAACTTTGCACCATTTTTGATTGTGGAGTAAATTAACTAATACAGATGTTACAGATGTGGATGGATGCAATTGTTGGTAATCTTTCATTTGAGGAAAGAAATCCCACAACTGTTGTGGCAGTCATTATGTTTATATATTATAACTGTTATACAAATTAATTAAATGGTATTAAATAAAACATTTTAGAGTGAGAAGCAGCTCTTCTGACAGCTGGACATGCCGGCGTCACATCTCTGTCCTTCCTTTGGTGGAGGCGTCGGAGCCGAGCGGCGCTGAGGCGGTAAACATTAGCATGCTGCGTGCCATTTGCTGCAGACATGTTGTGGGATTTCTGGGGTTTCAAGCTGGAGTTTTCCGCTTCGTGTTGCCGACTGGAGCCGCCAAACGTTCTCGTTTGCTCTGTGCTTGAATCTAAACATATCCAAAAATACACCACGTATTTGTTCGTTTGTCTTTAATCACACCCACGGCCATTCTTTAATTATCCCGGTGCCTTTGTAGGTGTTCCGCTACATGCTTTTCAAATTCACCGTTCCCAGAAAACTATTTCTGAGTGAAGTTTTTTCCCAAGCGCTTTAAATAAATAAATATTATCCGATTGGGCACACCAGTAATCAGTCTATTTGTGTCTTTGCTTTCATCCACTTGGCTGTGCTGGCTCTGAATCAGTTTCTCACTACCTCCCGATTTTTAGTAACTTCTGAACTTTGAAGCAGCAAACGTCCCTTTTTAAAGTTCTATTTATTTTTTAGGTTTTCTTCTCTATTTCAATGATCACATTTCCGTCTGTAGCGCTCGGTCTCTTTGTTCCTCGCTGCCTTTCTGAATTGGAAACCACGGAGAAGGAGAATTTGCTCCATCTGTCCCCTCCAACGTGGCTCCAGCACCCTGCTGCGAAAACATGGCAGGTACCCAGATTTTGCCGTCCTCTGCCAAAAAGGACACGCGTGCACATGCACATACCAGGAAAACTCGGAAGATACATCAACATCATGAATAAGAGCAGAGTCTGGAGGTATTTCAGGCTGAATATGTTTTCTAGCACACTCCAACTGTGTGTGCGGTTCTACTGATGCTGCAGAAATTCACTTAATGCAGGTTACATGCTGATGAGACAGTTTGCACAAACAAATAATAAATGAATGTGGTCAAAGGTTTTGAAAGTCCAGCTAGGACCAGAAACATCTCCTAAAGTTGATCTAGCTGCAGGAAAGGCTGCAGGCTAGTGCCAACGCATTAAAGGTGACATGAAGACTTTTGGAAGATGGTCAGATGTCAAGAAGGGCGGCAAAGAAGCCACTTCTCCTAATAAAAAAAACCAGCTCCAGGGATTGGACTTAAGAGGATTGGTTGTTTCTTTAGATGAATCCGCTTTCTTATTGTTTGAAGCATGTGGATAAAGGATCATCTGAAAAGAAAAACGATCTTTTATTTAGCGCCTCTCAAGATAAAAATCACGCGACGCTTCACAAAAAAAAAAGAAATGTAAGTATACAAAGTTAATAAAATATGTTTAAAATGAGAGAAAAATATAAAAAATGTAAAAATGTAAGGAAAGGAAGAGAGAAAATGAATGGGAAATAAGTGGATCGCGGGTAAAGGCGGTATAAGTAGAGGCTGGTGATGAAGGTCAGGCAAAAACCAGCCTGAACAAGTGAGTTTTCAGCTGCTTTTGAGTGAAATGAATGAATGAAAAGCTTTATTTGTCCCAGGGAAGGGAAATTAGAGTTTCAGTACAAGAATTCAGAGATCAGACATACATGGGCAAGACACATGACAAGAATTGGTGACTGTGGTCATTCGCAACTGAGTCGCGCTATTTTTGAAGGAGACCGCTGAGTCCACTGATCTCAGGCTCAGACTGATTTCAGTCACCTTTGGTCTTTAAAGCGTCAGCGGCGTGGAACGTCACTGCCTCAAATAGAATCCATTATAGTCTATGGACTGTTTCAAACCAGCAGCAACGCAGCAATTTCCAGGCGCGTCCCAGAAGCAACACGGCGCCACTAAAGATAGGATCAGGTTCTATTTGTGCCGCGTGTCGCTTCTGGGATGCGTCAATTTCCGCAGTTATCACAGGGCTAGATGGGAAATTACACACAGTTTTGGTGTAAATACCTGGTAATTTTCAAAATAAAAGTACTGCAGCGATGCAGTTTCATATATATGAAGCTTACGTTTGACTCAATGGCTTATTTACTCACAGCATTGTTCCAGAAGTGCAGCGGTGTTTTTTCATGGCTTTAATCCTGGCAGTGGAGAGGAACATCATCATATATGACATCAATCAGCGATATCAAACATGGTTTCCTTCTTTTTGGTTTAGTGGTGGATTGCATAAACAAAGAGTGATCTGAAGTCTGGAGGGATCGTGTGATCTCGAGAGTCCAGCGAGGAAGCAGTGCCGATGCCAAGACTGTCCCGGTGTGAAGGGGGCTGCTTTAAAGTTCACGAGTAAACCATTCTGCTGCCGTTTTGTACCGCTGATGCTTCCAGTGTGAAACCGGGGTTAGCCTCGGACAACTGGCATGAATAAATAATGGTAACTAGACATCCTCCCAGAGGAACACCTCCAACCGTCCAACTACAGTGTGGTGATGGACAACGATTATCTAGCAAGGAGGAGCATCAAGCTTAAGTCAGAACTTAGTTCAAACAAAACGACAAAAGGTCAGTTTCACAGATTGGGTTTCTCAACAGCACTACTCAGCGTGACTCCTGTGGGTACGGTTCAGTTTTACAGCCTTCTCCAACAGCACGGTTCTATGTTTTGCCCCTATGTTTCACTACCTGCTTCATTGTGGTTCAGCAACTAAAACCTGCTGGATAGTGGACCTCCAGGACCAGGATTGGCTATCCCTGTTTTAAAGGGACAGTGTACATTAATGAACATTCAAGAATATTTTACAAGGAAAATATAAATGTACCCAATTTTAGCCAAAAGGCTCATTTCCATTGGTAGTCCCTCTGCAGAATTTATGTTCAATCATCAAGAGTCCGGTGGACAAATAAAAACCTACAGATTCTGATGAACTCTAATGATGAAGAAGACGACCAGATGTTGGCTGACAGCATGTCGGAATGAACTATAGACGTTCATCTGAGGTCAGGCTGATTGTGTGAAAAGGATTTTTCTCTGTCTTGAACTCATCAGGCAGGACAAGCAGCCCTGTAAGGCAGAGGAAGAGCAGCCATCTTCAGAGTCCAGCTACCTACAGGCTGTGGACAGTCATGGTGTCCCTCTATGTCTGTCCTGTCAGGAGGCCTGTCCCACCTCAGGGGGGGCTTGGGATACTAGATTCTGCTGTCAAAGGTATTTCATATCCACTGCAGATTCCGTTTAGGGGGATCTGACAGAGCAGAAATGTTCTCATGGGCTTTTTTTTCTAAGGTGCCAGGAGGAGTTCCAGTTGCGCTCAAGCCAGACGTACATGCGCTCTCGAGTTCTGGAGGCGGAGCAAGGAGTCTGCCAGCACTGCGGCCTCCATGCCCATGAACTATTCCTGAAGGTCCGTGACGCTCCACCGTCCCAGAGGAAGGAGATGCTAGAGAACACTTGGCTCGCCCAGCTGTCCCTCAAACAGGTCAGACTCATGAACATCAGTCTGATAACGGTTTCTAACGCACAAACGGCAAAATGATTGACGTTGGTATAGGTGTTGATGTAGCATTCCAGTTCTGATAATCTTCCAATTCTGCTGATACAGCGTTCTATTTCTCACAAGCCTCACTTTCCTCTGAAAGATTTTTACGACCATTTTATTTATGGCATTTTATAAAAACAATAACCTGGAAAAAATACAAAACTTGGTCAATTATGAAGTGTGTTGAAACATAAAATGAGCATCAAATATAGACAAACCCATCCAGATAGAACGATGTTATTCGGTGAAAACATCTGGGTCCTAGAACTCCTCCATCTTGTTTTCTTTGTAGTCGCTGGGCTCAGTTAGGAGTTTAGGACAGCTTCCGTCAACACAACCATTCTGGATGTAATTTCACCCTGAACTTCATCAAGTTTGCGTCTCCCCTGGAATCTGATTCTTTTGTTATATTGTGAGAGATTTCACAGTACAGCTGGCGAATACAGATGAGTTGTTGAGCTCACCGATGAAGATCCCTACTGACAATTTTAAATCAGTTCCCAAAACTCAGATACAGAAAAGGTTTTAGTTTCACAAACGCAGAATCTCTACAGCAGTGGCGTAGCCAGAAAATAATTTATGGGCGGACCCAACAAATGTAATTGACAATACTCTCTCCACAAGGTATCCACGGGTCCTTAAAAAGTCTTAAATTAGCCTTTCCAAATTTAAGGCCTTAATCCTTAAAAATTACAAAAAATCCTTAAATACAGTTTCCAAAGGTCTTAAATCACCAAAGACCCAATAAACAAAATTCTTTCATTTCTATGAAATTTTCGTGAATTTCTAGTTAGTGTTCAGCTTTTTTTGCGAATGATTTTGGCGTAAGCGGAACCGTACACTTTCAGTTGGTTGTAAAAGGGGGCTATTTTTAGATGAGCACATTAGCTTGTTAAGCTAGTGGGAGCTTGCGCCATGGGGAAGTTTAATGGTAACTGGATGGTTAATCCCACGTTCGTGACGTGGCTAGCACCGGTTCCAGGCAATAGCTGGAAATTATAGCTTAAATGGGTTAGGGTTAGGCACATATGCAAACTGTTGTAATTCCTACAATGTTCATCTGATTTGGATGTAAATACCCTCAAATAAAAGCTGACAGTCTGCAGTTAAAGCACATCTTGTTCATTTCATTGTGGTGGTGTATAGAGGCAAAAATGTTAGCATTGTGTCGATGTCCCAATATTTATGGACCTGACTGTATTCTAGTCTTTAGCTCCTTGGAGAAGATCTTTTAACCTTTCATGTTAACATGGTGGTCATTAATAGTCTCTCTAATCTCCTGAGACAACTGTGTCCTCAGCTTTCATTGGTCCATGTTCAGGGCGGTACACACCCTGATCCAAAACAGCCCTGTGACTACCTTACAGCCCTTTAACAGCCAGAATCCCTGATTGTCAGACCTGACACACATGTGATACTGATTATAGGAGTTTAGTCTACTTAACTTTCATTTTTATTTTTGATTAGTGATGCACCGATGTGAAATTTTTGGGCCGATACCGATATCCAATATTAAGATCACTGTTATGGCCGATAACCAATATTTGCCAATACTGACATTAATGCTTCTAAAATCAGCAGATTTTGTATAGAATGATTAAAGCTGAATTTACGTTATTATGTACACGCAACACTCACATTTACGGTTCTGAGATGATTACAATCACTGTCACATGACTATACAATCACACATCTCCCACCCCCACCCTCTGAAACAGGCAAACAAATGGAGACGATACGGAAAAAATATTGGTTGTTAATATCTGCCCAGTTTTATTTATCGAACCGATACCGATATGTTAAAAAATGACTAACATCGGCCGATACCGATATGTTAAAAAATGGCTAACATCGGCCGATACCGATATGTTAAAAAATGACTAACATCGGCCGATACCGATATGTTAAAAAATGACTAACATCGGCCGATACCGATATTGATTCCAATATATTGTCCATCCCTATTTTTGATAGTTTTTTTTAAAGTAACTGTTATTTTGTGTTTTCTACTAACAAAATCACAGCAACTGTTTCATCCACATGGATAAATGTTCTCATCTTTCTATAATTGAAGGATGCATACCCCCACACACCCCCACCCCCGTACTCAACTTGTGTGAACGTTTCATTAGATCTTTGGTCCAGGTCTGGCTGACAGAAGTCTTTCCATGTGAGCTAAATATATGAAAATGAAAGATTTTTTTTTCCTTTGTGTTTGTGTTCGTTCAAAAATAAATACACCATCTACCCTGTATCCTACCCACCTACACACACACACACACACACACACACTCACACACACAGCTGTGCAGCTTGATCTGCACTCTAAGGGGCCACCTCAGTTAATGGATTGCTGGGCACATCGATTTTTTTTTCTTCGTGCCAGGCCTCGACCAGTAAGCCTGTTTGATTTGGTTGGCTGTTATCCTGCAAACCCAACCCCCCAACCACACACACACACACAAATTGATACCCAGCCTCTTCCCAGTGCCGCTGGCAGCAGCATCAGCACCGATCGATGCACTGAGCTTTAGAGGAAACAAGCTCAGTCACATGATAAGGTGGAGCAGAAGCCTTTAGATTATAGGCTCATTCTTTGGTTCAATCTGGGGGTTCTGGTGTGTGTGCGTGTTCCCAGCTGTGTGTATATGTGTATACAGGTCTTCGGGGTCTCTTAATGTGCGTGCATGTGTGTGTGAGTGTATGTTAATGCCTTCAGGTGCCTGTGAGCTAGGTTTTAGTGTGTGAAGGTGTTCAGCAGTGGGGTTGGCTGCAGGAAGGGTTTGGCACAAAAGCAGGTTTAATTGACTAAAATGGGTGAGACTATCTGTGTGTGAGATGTGAACTCTGGTCGGCTGAGAAAAGTCTATTCTTTAAATCTGTTGGGATCAATTCCAGCTCGCCGCCTTAATGTCAGCAGAGTACTTCTCAAAGCGGGAAAATGGATTTTTGGGCCCTAAACTCTTCCCACCAGACCTCTCTTTCTAATTCTTTCAGTCATTTTTCACTTTTCCACTTTGTTTCATTTCATTCTCTCTTCTTGGTATTTGTGTCCCTTCCGTCTTGATTCTATTTGAAATTTCTAAATTAAATACTGTGAGTTACTGTCAGGTTTCTATTTGTTGCTATGCTGGACCTTAGGGCTGGGCGACAGGGGTGGACTGGCCTATCTGGCATTCTGGCACTGTCCCGGTGGGCCGCTTAGCCAAGTGGGCTGCTTGCCCAGCTTGGGCCGACACTACTTCACAGCTGGTGAGCTGTAGAACATTAGCTACGTGGCAGCCCGAAGCTAACAGAGTTTTTCCAGGCGTTTTTAGCTAGAAAAACGCGGTAGAGCGATGACGTAGGAGTTGTTTTACCGCGTTAGCATGTAGCTAATGTCCCGCTGATCTCCGCCAGAGGAGAATGAGCTGTTCTTGAAGGTCAGGGCTCCCGGTCGCAGCGGTCTGCCCCTGCTTGTAATTTATCAGTCCCAGTCCATACTAGATTTCACATTCGGCCTAGAGACGAGTCCGCGGGCGGCAACAACCCCACCCCCACCGCTCTCCCAATTGGGAGGGCCGACGATTCGTAAAAATGCCAGGGCCAAATTTTGGTCCCAGTCCACCCCTGCTGGGCGATATGGCCTAAAATCAATATCACGATATATTGAGGATTTCACCTCGATAACGATAAGTGGACGATAACTACAGGTATGCGCAGAAACAAACATTGTCCACTAGATGGGGCTGTCACATGTATTACCTTGAGTCACATTTTTACGTGACTCAAGGTATTTCAGCTTCTTAAAGAGCAAGTCACCCCCTACCAGAGTCTAACTCCACTCCCACTTCATGTTTGAAAAATGCAACAAATGCTGTTGCCTGGCAGACCGAGAGGGCGGAGCTTCTAACACATACACACACACACACACACAGGCTCACGACAGCATTGTGACATCATAATGTACCAGATTACATCATAGCATACCTCTTAGCCAATAGCGGTGGCAGATTTAAATTAAAATACAGTGCAGAGTTTTTACCTGACAATGGCACAACACTGCCAGTTTTAGGCAGAATATTTAAATTTTAACTAAGATGCACTGAAGAGCCAAATTATTGACGACACGTGTCTGCAGCACGATTAGACACTCGTTTATTTAGTTTATCAGCAAAAAATTGTTTATTTGGGGGTGACTTGCTCTTTAAAGTGACATAAACGTTGTCAACCTACACACATCTTTTCATTTTTTTATTATCACATTTATTGACATGGGAAAAATCATCTGCAGATGAGTCAGAAATTTCGATAACGATACATTTTCGATTTATTGCCCAGCCCTATTGGACCTCCATTAATCTGTAAACATTCAGATTTGAGGACAATAATTAGCTCCATCATTGTTTCTCATTTATATAATCACTTCACACCATGAGATTTACTAGCTTAGTTTAGCATTTAGCATGCTAATATCTGCCACCAATCTGACACCAGGGCCGTTTCTAGCATTGTGGGGGCCCTATGCTAGGTAATGTTCTGGGGCCCTCTATTTTGATAAACTGCAGTTGATGGTCTATAAACACACCATGAATTGTCACAAATTGCAAGCAAAACATGGTACAGTATTAAAATTGAACACTCACTAAAGATAGATAACAAACTAATAAATACTAGAAAGCAGTCAGAGTGCAGACCTCCACCCTGGGAGGGGTGTTCACATCACACATACCATAATAAAGGGGCGAACAAGTATGACAACTATTTATTAAAGGTTCCTGTATCAAGACAGTGGTCAAGATCACAATCTTTCTGATGGTCTGAGATTGAATTATTTTAGGTAAAACTCTGGTTTCATTCGGTTATTAACATTTAAAGCTGGTGTGTGGTTTAGAATTGGGATTTTAAACCAAAACAGATTAACTGTATTTAAAAAAGCATTTGATTTTTCTTCAGAAATTTTTGAATAGAAATTTTAAATGTACACGAACAAACAATCCGAAATAGCAGAAATCAAGCATAACATGTATTACAACCTTGTATTGATTTATTTATATGTACAACTTTGAGTTTCCATAGATATTGTCTCTCAGTGTTGTTGTGTTTTTAGCTGCTGTGGTGTTCTGCAGAGCAGTTCTCGTCCTGCTGCAGACTAAACGTCTTCTTGCACTCCTTGCACATCCAGGAAGTGTTTATTTATTTTTTTGCACAGAGTGGACCTGTTTCACCCCCGACCTGCCCTCTGTGCTTTGTCCATTCCTTCTCCACTGGTCCAGGGGACAGGGATTTGACCTTGAGCGGAGGTCACTGGAGGGTTGTCAGACTGTGCACACTGCTGTTCCTGAAATTGTTGGCGTTTCGCGGCCTCCTTCTGCTTCCCAGCTTGTTGCTGATTTGTTGTGGAGCTGGTGGTGAGAGGTAGCTGATAGCCAGGGGTTCTTCTGGGGATAAATCTGGGTGTCGTGGGTCGACGGTACCCGGGTCTCACTTTGTTGTCCAGGAGTCCAGAAGATGTGGAGCATCTCCAGCAGCATCCTGTCTCTGACATTGTCTATTGCTGGCGATGGTGGGTGGCTCTTCATCAGAAGCATCTCTAAAATTATAAATACATCAGATTTTATAAAACATTCTCAAGTGGTAAATACTAGAAAATGAAAACTGTAAAAAAATATAAACTACAGAAGTAAAGCTAGAAATATATTTGAACTGTAGATAAACTTACTGCAGCTGTGATGGCGCATCATCTTCATCCAAACCTGAATCCTCAACCACACATGTACACGGACCTTTTGTTTTCCTGGAAGTAGCGGTAATAGTATATAATAGTATAGTAATAGTATTAGCAGAAATACTAGACAATAGAAACTGGAACGGGTTTAGTGCAGAGATACTTGCTGCATTTGGGATGGAAAACAATGTGGGCACGTCTTACTCCTCATCAACAACTGTTGAGGGAAGTTCCCTCTTCTAGAAGGTTTCCTGGTTTCTGGTTTATTTACATAAACAAATCTAACGCATAAAATAATAAAAAGCCTGAGTTTAAAACGCAGCTGAAAAAAGACAAAACTACGTGTGACAGAATGAGTACAAAAAATGGCAAAGCTATGTCAAATATGACTAAATATAATCTAAAATTACTCAATAAAAACATAAAGTAGCAAATTTACTGAAAATAATAATTATTTACACCAGTAGAAGAGATAGAAGTTTAAAATACGCGTCCAAAACAATTCCTCCGCTCCTCTTATGAGCACGGCAGGCGTGATTTGGAATTGTAGGATGTCCAAGGATGGTCTCGCCTTTCTCACCTCTGATTGGCTGGAAGGGCTCTCCTATGATTGGCGATTTCGTGTCAGAGGAAACAGTTTTCACGCACTCAGCGTTTTTAAGATTACAGCCAGATCTTGAGGAGTTTTTTTGAAGAAAATGTGAACTCATTGCTAAAATAAACATCCTTTCTTGTTTTACAACATACTAGTTTCAGTTTCGTTCATAAAACAACCTGAAAAACGTCAAATGTGAACTTGTAATACATTTTGTTGCATTTTATCTCTTTTTATCTGTTGCCTCTATTGGGGTTATCTTTTTACTTCATTATTAGGCTATCCTATGTTTTCACTTTAGCAGGTTAAGGCTGTTCACAAGTTAGAGCACATCTCTCGTCATCAGATTAAATTTGTTTCATTTAATCAATAATTAAGTTAGAGCTGATTATGATTTAGACCTGTTTTTCACCAGTTTTCATTATTTTAGAAAAGAAACAGACCTGATGCACACAGCTGGGCAGAATAAGGCAGTTGTATTAAATTTCATACCCAGGTAAGGAACATATGTTTATCCTGTGTACTCTAATGCTTGAGAGCCAAGAGATGTGAAGTAAGTCCAACAGTTTGATGAATGCAACAAGATTATAAATTTACGTTTTTCTGTTTTTTATGAAACATAAAACATGTTGCAAAACAAGACAGAATGGTTATTATAGCACTAAGTTCACTTTTTTTATTTTTATTTTTTTACAAAACTCCCCAAAACAGCTTTCTGCTGGTGGCAGAAAGACAGTCTGCTCTTAGCAAGGAGAGTCGATTTGCTGCTAAATGAAATAGCCAATCATGGTAGAGCCTTTCTAGCAAGTCAGAGGCGAGAAAGGCGGGATCTTCCTCGGACATCCTAGAAATCCAAATCACCTGCACAGCACATGGCAGTCTGTTTATTTCCTGGTTCTCGGGCAGGGACTTGCGTAACATTACCGTAAGGTATTGTATACCACTGGAAAGTACATCGTCTCAGCTTTCAGAATCTGTTGATTGCACAAACTGTCGAAGAGTTACGGTAAAGTATGAAAGCCATTTTTTGTCGCCATCGACACAACCGCAGCAGCTTTGGGGGCCCCTAGTGGCTTCGGGGTCCTATGCAACAGCATAGAGCTCCGGGAGTTGACGTCACTTCTCCCGGCATGCAACAGTTCAAATCGAAACTGCGCCATATTGGCAGGCAGAAGCTGGCAGCTGGACTATTTGTTATTGTCAGAAAACTCAATCAGACAGGAGATATGGTAGATTCCTGTTGTGCCCCAGGATGCAGAACAGACACGGACGACATAAGGAATGAGCCATCTACAGGATTCCCCAAGATCCGGAGCGCCGCAAACGTTGGATCATTATAATAAAACGCGCTAGTGACCGGGCTAAAATGAAGCTGTGGGATCCCGAGAGTAAAGGTTTTCGCTTATGCAGCGACCACTTCATATCAGGTACTTAAACCAACGTTTCCTCAACTGTGTGTGGTATTTATTTTAAATGCTTTTATTACGATTCTTAGTGGGCTTCCTAAACTTATTTTGGCGTGGCTTTTTCTGTCTTATTACTCATAGCAACAAGTAAACATCACGTAAAATGTTGCCTCGTGATTTCTGCATGCTGCCGTTTACGTGTTTTATGATCACAGCAATTAACCGGCTAAGCTGTATTTAATTTTTAAGCAATGGTTGATCAATTGTCAGATCACACATAAAAAGCACTTTGGATTGCTATTATCTGTGTCACCGAGACAGATCTCAGACAGATCCTGAGACGCTCCTGCCTGACATACTTATTTTATTCACGGAAAACAATCAAACTAGTGATTTCTCTTGGCGTTCATTTTATACATTCAAACAGCACAGCACTCTATTTAAACTACTTACATGTAAATCTGTTATTTGTCCATCCATCCATCCATCCATCCATTTCCATTCACGTATCCGGAGTCGGGTTGTGGGGGCAGTAGCGTCGCGAGGCCCAGACTTCCCCCTCCCCAGCCACCTGAGCCCGCTCCTCCGGGTAAATTCCAAGGGGTTCCCCGGCCAGGTCCGGTAAGAAGTCCGCTCCGACAGCTTCTGGTGTTTTTAAAAAGTATCCCAGGGGCACGGTAAGGGTCGGAGATGTTTAGTCTATTTTATTTCTGACTATATAAAACGATTTCTTCGGTTTTAAAGTCCTCTCCCCGGTTTTTACCGTCCTCTCCCCGGCCACCTCCACCATTTCCTCCGGCAGGACCCCAAGGCGTTCCCGAACCAGATTGGAGATGTAACCTCTCCATCGTGTCCTGGGTTGACCCGGGGGCCTCCTGCCGGCAGGACATGCCCGAAGCACCTCCCCGGGGAGGCGTCCAGGAGGCATCCTGACCAGATGCCCAAACCACCTCAACTGACTCCTT
The DNA here is from genome assembly GCF_043380555.1 of Nothobranchius furzeri. Classification (NCBI taxonomy): domain Eukaryota; kingdom Metazoa; phylum Chordata; class Actinopteri; order Cyprinodontiformes; family Nothobranchiidae; genus Nothobranchius; species Nothobranchius furzeri. The sequence continues at coordinate 57,148,241 of NC_091754.1, forward strand.
TCGATCCGGAGGACCTGAGAGTGTGTTCCAACTATAGGGGGATCACACTCCTCAGCCTCCCTGGAAAGGTCTACTCCAAGGTACTGGAGAGGAGGGTCCGATCGATAGTTGAATCTCAGATAGAGGAGGAGCAATGTGGTTTTCGTCCTGGCCGTGGAACTGTGGACCAGCTCTATACCCTTGCAAGGGTGATGGAGGGGGCATGGGAGTTTGCCCAACCAATCCACATGTGTTTTGTGGATTTGGAGAAGGCTTATGACCGTGTCCCCAGGGGCACCCTGTGGGGGACGCTCCAGGAGTATGGGGTGGGTGGCTTTCTGTTAAGGGCCATTCAGTCCCTTTATCAGAGGAGCGTGAGTTTGGTCCGCATAGCCGGTAGTAAGTCGGACCTGTTCCCGGTGAGGGTTGGACTCCACCAGGGCTGCCCTTTGTCACCGGTTCTGTTCATTACTTTTATGGACAGAATTTCTAGACGCAGCCGTGGTGTGGAGTGTGTCGAGTTTGGTGGCAGGAGAATCTCGTCTCTGCTTTTTGCGGATGATGTGGTCCTCCTAGCTTCATCCAGCTCTGACTTTCAGCTCTTGCTGGGTAGGTTCGCAGCCGAGTGTGAAGCGGCTGGGATGAGGATCAGCACCTCCAAATCTGAGACCATGGTTCTCGACCGGGAAAAGGGTGGCTTGCCAACTCTGGGTCGGGGGAGAGGTCCTACCTCAAGTGGAGGAGTTTAAGTATCTCGGGGTCTTGTTCACGAGTGAGGGTAGGAGGGATCGGGAGATCGACAGGCGGATTGGTTCAGCATCTGCAGTGATGCGGACGCTGAGCCGATCTGTCGTGGGGAAGAGGGAGCTGAGCCAGAAAGCCAGGCTCTCAATTTACCGGTCGATCTACGTCCCAATCCTCACCTTACAGTCTGCATGGCTTCCAGGTGAACGCTGAGATCCTGTTCACCATGGCTGACACAGCTGCACGGATTCAGGGCTGTGATGCCATTTCACAAAGACATTTTTCCAGTGTACGATCGCCTGAACAAAGCTGACCTGGATGCACTGGCTGCGGTGGTGGAGGGAACTGTGGGGGATACGTTGTCTCTTCTGCAATTTTTTTTTTATTATTATAAACATTTCTAGTAGTTAACTATTAGATTTTATTCCTTATATTTGACTAGGCCTCACTGCTGTTTTTTACAGTGTGATTAGATTTTATATTTGATTAGACCGCACAGTTATTTTTTACAGTGCAATTAGATTGTATTCATTATATTTCACTAGGCCTCACGGCTGTTTTTTACAATGTGATTAGATTTTATATTTGATTAGACAGCACGGTTGTTTTTTACAGTGCAATTAGATTTTATATTTGACTAGACCGCACAGTTATTTTTTACAGTGCAATTAGATTTTATTCATTATATTTCACTAGGCCTCACTGCTGTTTTTTACAGTGTGATTAGATTTTATATTTGATTAGACCGCATGGTTGTTTTTTTACAGTGCGATTAGATTTTATATTTGCTGGGTTCCTTATATAGGAAACATTATTTCTGATTGGCTTAATGAACTGTGAATTGGAATGTTTATTATGTGAAGTGCCTTGAGACGACTCTTGTCGTGATTTGGCGCTATATAAATAAACTTGAATTGAATTGAATTGAAAAACTAGACCGCACAGTATTTTTTACTGTGCGATTAGATTTTATTCATTATATTTGACTAGGCCTCATGGCTGTTTGTTACAGTGTGATTAGATTTTATATTTGACTAGACCACGGTTATTTTTTACAGTGCGATTAGATTTTATTCATTATATTTGACTAGGACTCATGGCTGTTTTTACAGTGTAATTAGATTTATATTTGATTAGACAGAACGGTTGTTTTTTACAGTGCGATTAGATTTTATATTTGATTAGACCGCACAGTTATTTTTTTATAGTGTGATTAGATTTTATTCATTATATTTGTCTAGGCCTCATGGCTGTTTGTTACAGTGCGATTAGATTTTATATTTGATTAGACAGCACGGTTGTTTTTTACAGTGTGATTAGATTTTATATTTGACTAGACCGCACAGTTATTTTTTACAGTGCAATTAGATTTTATTCATTATATTTGACTAGGCCTCACAGCTGTTTTTTACGTTGTGATTAGATTTTATATTTGATTAGACAGCACGGTTGTTTTTTACAGTGCGATTAGATTTTATATTTGACTAGACCGCACAGTTATTTTTTACAGTGCGATTAGAGTTTATTCATTATATTTGACTAGGCCTCACGGTTGTTTTTTAAAGTGTGAATAGATTTTATTCCTTAAATCTGACTAGATTGTATGGCTGTTTTTTACAGTATGGTTTGATTTTATTCCTTATATCTGACTAGCTTTATTGTCACATGTGTACAATTTATGAAATAAAAAGAAATATTGAGAATGAATATGTATCTTTTTTTCAATTACCCGTCAGAGATGGAGGAGGTAATGAAAAAGGTTTATTTGTCACCAAAACATCAGGGTAGTTACGGAGGTGTGGAAAGGTTTAGAACTGGTTTACAACGAGAGATTGGGGAGAAAGTTTCATCGGATAAGGCTCACGATTTTCTCTCGGAACATGATGCTTACACACTCCACAAACCAGCAAGAGTTTGTTTTCCGACAATCAAGGTTTTTGTCTCAGGGTCACCAAAACAGTTTCAAGCTGACTTATGCGACACGCAGGCCTTGTCAAAACCAAATGACAGTTTTAATTACCTATTAACCGTCATAGATGTATTTTCAAAGAAAGCCTGTGTACGAGTCCTGAAAAACAAATCGGGAAAGATGTTACAGAAGCTTTTGCTTCAGTTTTGAAAGACAGTGGTACCCCTAAAAAACTACAGACAGATGCTGGTAAAGAATTTTTTAATTCCAGAGGGAGATAGTCACTCTTGAGTTTAACATGCAGGCTGAATGTGAAAATAGTCTTCTACCCCTAGTTCCTGCGTTAGTCGCCGATAGGGAACATTGATGTTCTGTGTTGGGAGTAACGCGGTACAAAAGTAATTAATTACTGTAATGCATTGCTTTTTGCTGTAATGTGGTAATGTAAGGCATTACAGGGAAAGAAAATGGTAATATTTACTCGGTACAATTGTCAGTAACGCGGTAATTACAATGCATTTTTAAAACCCAGAATCAAGATGTGGGTTTGCGGGAAGCCTGAAAAAAGATCCAGTATCCACATATATGACGTCATTTATGGACTCAGCTTTGCGGGCATTCTATGGGCAGAGAGGACGCAGCGGTAGTGGCTCAAATCCTCCAGCTGCGTCCTGCGCGTGGCCGCTGTTATATTCACAAAATCGCTCCACCAAAACAAACTAAATTGTTTGCGATCGTTTATATCAGCCCATATTCTCTGGTACTTCATGTACTTTTCAGCTGTGCGCCATTGATTTCAACTCATTGCTGCAGGAGCGCAGCGCGAAGCTTTTTTATTTTTTATTTTTTGTGTTCGGTAGATCCCTTTGGCTGATTAGTTAGAAAGTAGGAAATCTAGGAAACAGTTTTTCTGGAAGACGAAGAAAACATGCAGCATGCAGGAAGGTTAGAGCGAGAAAGGGCCGGAAATTATTCAAATAAAACCAAGAAAACAAAACAAAAGTGCTTGAAAAGAAAAAAAGTAGGTAGATTTATCCCCAATACACATTTTTACCAGTGAAAAGCAATAATATATAAGCATTCAATATTTATATATGTGATAGAATCAGATCACCCCAGAAGTCAGTCCCACATCCAGGGCCGTATCGAGGCATTTGGGGACCAAGGCAATTATAGGCTTGGAGCCCCCACCACCTCACTCCCTGCTCAGTTAATATAAGATGGCAGCGTGCTGAGAGTACAGATTGTTGTTGCTTTTATTTAATAAACAATCATTTTAAAGCACTGTTATTATATCTGACTGTTTTTAACAACAATCCTAGCTCAGACACCACATCACCTTCCACATATATGTCATGAGCTCACTGAGCGTCACATGACCAGATTCATGTTGAAGTTGTTCTGGTGAAAGTAACTTAAAGTAATGCAAAAGTAGTGTAATGCCTTACATTTTAAAATCCGTAATATTGTAATGAATTACTTTAAAATGAGGGTAACAAGTAATAAATAATGCATTACAGTTTTGAAGTAACTTGCCCAACACTGTTGATGTTATCTTGGGCCTTCTTGCCTTCTCACCAGCAAGACCTTGATTTAATCATTCAGCATCATTCTGTATAGCAAAACCAAATTTCTGTAAACCTCGGTATAAAATTTGGATAACCTGGCAGTCATAACGTGGACTTTTATTTTTTTTTTGTCCTTTAGCTCTCCGGTTCTGCTGCCTCAGACCGAGTTGTGCCTTTCATTGAAAGGTTAGCATGTTTACACCTGCGCCTGCGTAGGTTTTCCGTGGTTGTCCCTACTCCCTTCCTGTCTAAAACATTAGATTAATTAGTTTTCCCCAACGGGCCTCAGATGTGTGAGAAAGTGGATCATCTACAAAGTTTTGCTAATCTATGAGGAACTTTAATTTCTGCGATGAGGAAAGTATTTTGCGAACTTTGCTTGACAAAGTTTAATTAAAGGAAGTGACATGAAGTGGTCGTTCAGTGGTTTGTATCCTACTGTAGCATGGAACTCCCTCTGGTATCTTTAACCTAATTTGTGTACTCTTCGTCAGAGTTGCCAGCCCAATGAAGTTTTCCTTCAGTTGCCCCCTAAATAGGTTACTTGGGTGATTTATAGTGAAGCTGCCATTGCCGATGAATAATAGAGGGTTAAAGTTCTGCCATTGATTTGGTGCAGATTTTTGTTCTCATTACAGTTTTGTCAACATTTTAAGCACTAATAAGCAGCTGTTTTTGTCCAATTTGCTTTCATTATTTCCTGTTTTTTTCCATTTATGTGTTTTCCTTTGTTCATTTTTATTGGGAAGTGCACTCCAGAGCTGTCCCTGCCGTGCAGATTTGTTTAATATAAATTATTTGTGTGGCTGTGTGAGCATGATGTGAAGTGATAATTTAGGTCACTGAGCTTCCTGAAAGACAGCGGATCAAAACAAGAATAGTGTGAGAAAAATACACAAGTACAGCTTGCTTTTGGGGGTTTGAGATCAGCCCAGTGGAACTTGTCAGCAGGATGTCTGGAACAGGCGTCATCAATGCCATATTATTGTGAGCAAAGTCAGAATAGCAAAGAATTACAAAAAGCTCAAACAACGTTTGTGACCTTAAAACCAAACCTGGTTTAGAGGAGAGTGGCTGAACGAAGAGGAACTAGAAATGTGTTTACCTGCAACAGCATCCATCCATCCATCCATTTTCATCTGCTTATCCGGAGTCGGGTCGTGGGGGCAGTAGCCTAAGTCGAGAGGCCCAGACTTCCCTCTCCCGAGCCACTTGGGCCAGCTCCTCCGGGGGAATCCCAAGGCGTTCCCTGGCCAGGTGAGAGACATAGTCCCTCCAACGTGTCCTGGGTCTACCTTTAGGCCTCCTCCCGGTTGGACGTGCCCAGAAAACCTCACCAGGAAGGCGTCCAGGAGGCATCCTGACCAGATGCACGAGCCACCTCAACTGGCTCCCCTCAGTGTGGAGGAACAGCGAATCTACTCCGAGCCCCTCCCAGATGACCGAGCTTCTCACCCTATCTCTGAGGGGAGCCCAGACACCCTGCAGATAAAACTCATTTTGGCCGCTTGTATCCGCGATCTCGTTCTTTCGGTCACTACCCAAAGCTCATGACCATAGGTGAGGGTAGGAACGTAGATCGACCGGTAAATCGAGAGCTTTGCCTTCTGGCTCAGCTCTCTCTTCACCACGACAGACCGGTACAACGCCCACGTCACTCCAACATCAATCTGCATATCAATCTCACACCATTGTTCCCTCAGTCATGAACAAGATACCGAGATACGGGGCAGGACCTTATACCTGACCCGGAGAAGGCATTCTGCCCTTTTCCGAACCAAGACAATATTGTACGTAAAATCGAAATTGTGAGGGAGTGCAACAAACGTCAGACACTGACTAGTGTCAGTGACTTTACAGCAATCCTCATACTAAGCAAGCATAAAGCGACAGTGGAGAGGAAAACTCCCTTTTAACAGGAAGAAACTCCTCCATGACTCACTGGGGATCGAGAAGCCAGAGCAGACACTCACACACACACACACACACACACACACACACACACAGACAAAGACAAAGTAATGTGTCCATAGTTATATTGTGATTTCTTAGTAAATACAGGTGATCCCTCGTTAGTCGCGGTAGATGTGTTCCAGACCTGGCCGCGATAGGTGAAAATCCGCGAAGTAGGGACACCATATTTACAGTATTTATTAAACAGGTACGTATTCAGTATTCAGACTTTTAAAACCCTCCCTTTACATAGAAAAAAAAATTACTTGTTTTTTTTTATAGTTTTATTACAAAAAGTGCATTTTATGATGAAATTGATGGAAAAAAAACAGGAATTTCTTGATATTTTGCATAGAAAAATGCCGCGAATCGGTGAAAAAAAAAACGCGAATCAGCTAATTTCCCTTGAATAAGGCTCCATAGAAAAAATCTGCAAAGTCGTGAATCCGCGATAAACGAACCGCGAAGTAGCGAGGGATCACTGTATTCTATTTGGTGAGAGATAAACTTTATTGTATTTATCCTACTGGATCTATAATTAAACGGATAAACTAGTGTTAGCACATCCAACGTCAAAGAAACCAAAAAGTTATTATCAGGAGAGGGAGAATGTTTAAGTGGTTAGCAGCAGTGTGCTAGTCGATGGCCCCCTCCATGAGGCCACCACAGCTCAGCAGAACATCATTGTAGCTTCTTCTGGGGAGAAAAACACTTACAGAGAAAATAAAGTTAACAGCTGACATTGCAGAAAATAGTACAGTTAAAGAGCAGATTGTAGAAGAAAGTAGTAGAGTGTGAAAAGTGGTCAGCGTATCCTCCAGCAGTCTAAGCCTATAGCAGCATAACTACAGAGATAACTCTGGATAACCTAGCCTTTTAGATGGAGGCATGGTGGAGGCAGGGCAAGGGAGAGCCGTCTTTACCGACTGTACACTCCACCTCCCTCTACTCCCCCACTTGTCCAGATCTAGGCTAACATCAGATTTTAACCATAGGCCCTATCAAATAAAAATGTTTTAAGCCTAGTCTTAAGTAGACAAGGTGTCTGCCTCACGGACTAAAGCTGGGAGCTGGTTCCACAGGAGAGGAGCCTGATAACTAAAAGATCTGCCTCCCATCCTAATTTTAGATATTCTGGGAACCACCAGTAAACCTACAGTCTGAGAGCGAAGTGCTCGGTTAGGAACATATGGAACAATCAGATCACTGATGTATGATGGAGCTTGATTATTAAGAGCTTTATACGTGAGGAGAAGGATCTTAAAATCTATTCTGAATTTAACAGGTAGCCAATGTAGGGAAGCTAAGACAGGAGAGATATGATCTCTCTTTTTAATTCTCATCAGAACTCTAGCTGCAGCATTTTGGACAAGCTGAAGACTTTTAACTACATTCTGTGGACTTCCTGAGAGTAATGAATTACAGTAATCCAGTCTTGATGTAATAAATGCATGAACTAGTTTTTCAGCATCACTCCTGGAAAGTATGCTTCTAATCTTAGCAATATTCCGAAGGTGGAAAAAGGAAATCCTACAAACCTGTTTAACCTGGGATTTGAATGACATGTCCTGGTCAAAGATAACACCAAGGTTCCTTGCTTTGTTCTCAGAGATTAATGTAATGCCATTCAGGTCAGGTGATTGACTAAACAATTTCCTTTTCTGGATTTCTGGTCAAAAGATGAGAACTTCAGTCTTGTCTTGATTTAAAAGCAAAAAGTTTAGAGTCATCCAAATTTTTATGTCCTCAAGACAAGCCTGTAATCTACCCAACCGGTTAGGTTCATCAGGGTTAATGGATAAATATAACTGAGTATCGTCAGCATAACAGTGGAAGTTTATCCCATGCTGTCTAATGATTTTACCAATTGGGAGCATATACATAGTAAAAAGAATTTAAAAAACAAGCTAACTTTTAAACACAAACAGCCGTGGAACTCTCACCCTGCCGTCGGTTATCGTTTCTGATTTATATCGCTTTTACAATATTACTGTACACAATATCAAAATTGCAAAAGATCAAAACAAAACGCAGACACAAAATTTGTGTTTTCGGTGTGTCTGATGATTAAAGAACCCCTACTACTTTACCGTTACTGGTTTGGATGGTAGAGGCTAGGAGTGCATTGTGGATTATTTAAGCTAATACAACAAGATTCATGTACGCAAGATTCGGAAAACATTGCTTAGCTTACTTTGCCGTTGCGTCGTTATTGTTGTTACAGCAGGTTAGAGCAGTCCCAGACCCTCACACTACCACGCCATGTCTTACTTTTGGGTGTTGCAGACCTTGTTCTTGAGTTTCTTTAGAATAGAACCAAATGTGTTTCTCTTTCAGATGGTTTAGTCCACTTCACCTTGTCAGTCAGGTTCCACTGAGCCGACCACTGACTTAAATGGTTGGCTGTGGACTCAGTGGTCTCCTTTAAAAAGCAGCTGAAAACTCACCTATTCAGGCTGGATTTTTATGACCCTCTTCACCACTCTCTTCTTATTCTGCTCTCCCTACCTACTCCACTTTCCTCAGGATCCACAGATTTCCCTCTTTCTTATTCACTCTCTTTTTTTATATTTTTAATCATAATTGTCTTTTTTGCTAATCTAAAACATATTTAATCATTTTTCGAAAATCTTTTTATATTTTAAATTTTTGTTTTTGTGAAGCATCTCATGATTTTTATCTTGAAAAGATCTTCTTTTTCTTTTTCTTCTTTTTCTTCTTCTTCTTCTTCTTCTTCTTTTTCCTTTTCTTTTTCTTCTTCTTTTTCTTCTTCTGCTTCTTCATCTTCTTTTTCTTTTTCTTCTTCTTTTTTTCTTCTTCTTTTTCTTTTTCTTCTTCTGCTTTTTCTTTGTCTTCTTTTTTTCTTCTTTTTCCTTTTCTTCTTCTTTTTCCTTTTCTTTTTCTTCTTCTTCTTCTTTTTCCTTTTCTTCTTCTCCTTTTTCTTCTTCTTTTTTCTTTTTCTTCTGCTTTTTCTTTTTCTTCTTTTTTTCTTCTTCTTTTTCTTTTTCTTCTTTTTTTCTTCTTTTTCCTTTTCTTTTTCTTCTTCTTTTTCCTTTTCTTCTTCTCCTTTTTCTTCTTTTTTTTCTTTTTCTTCTGCTTTTTCTTTTTCTTCTTTTTTTCTTCTTCTTTTTCTTTTTTCTTCTTCTTCTTCATTGTCATCTGGATATTGGATACAGTTTCTGTCTGGTGTTTTTGTGAGGGCCCTAACGCTCACTCCGGCCTTCCTGTCGTGCTTCCAGCTGAACGAGATGATCCGAGCTCCGGTGGAGGGACATTTCTGGCAGGTGGACCACATCCGGCCCGTCTACAAAGGAGGCGGACAGTGCTCCCTGGACAACTTGCAGACGCTCTGCACAGTCTGCCACAGATCGGTACGTTCACGCCACCACATCCTGGAACGAGCACAGCAGCAGCCATCGAAGCCAAAGGGCTCGAGGGGGCAAAAGCAATTTGTTTGACATTTAAGATGTGCGGCATACGACCCTCTCCTCTATCATCGCTCGTGTTGAGGATCACACTGGGTGGCAGTAATGTGATACACGGTCGAACGCATTGATCAAAAGTCATATTATCCCACCTCAGAGCTATATATTCCCTGCATTAACGTCAGCTGATGCAGCTGCCGGACACATTGATAGATAGCGTTTGTTGGAAAGTCTGTCCTTTCCCTCTTTCAGCCTCTTCGCTCAATTTTTACCTTTTTTTCCCTGAATCACAAAACATCTTTTAAAGATTTTTAGCTGCAGGGGTTTCAAACGCAGCTGTTATTGTTGCCTTAAATGCACTCGGCTTTGATGCCAGGGAGCGTTTGAGTCCGAGTGGGTGTCACACGGAAGGAGAAGCGTCGCATGTAGACGACCATAACCTGATGTGGAGAACTGCGCTCCCCGATAAGGGGATCTGCTCGCTCTTTACGCGCCAACGCTTAAATCTGAAGATGCTCGGTGTGTTGATCTGTGTTCTTTTTGCAGATTTAACCTCTTACATCATGCTTTTTTTTTCTCTCCTCCACAGCGGACGGCTCGGCAAGCCAGAGAACGCAGCCAGATGAGGAAGAGCGTGAAAGCCTCCAAGGTTGCGTCAGACATCACCAGGTTCTTCATCAGGAAATGAAAAGACGGATGAGTGGTGTAGGTTTGAGTGGAAAATGTCTTGAATGGACCTTTTTGAGAGGCGGTATTTCTGCGGCCTGCTGGTCCTCGTTACAGAAGAACCTACAGAGGGAGGGTTGTACCTAAACTAAAGGAAGAACTGGTGAAAAACTGCGTCAAATGCAAATTCAGCCAACTTCCCTCTCGTCCCCGAACCGTCACGTTAGCTTTGATTTATGACGGCCTCCTTTTCTGCTCGGGGCTGAAGTGGAGCACGTTGTTTAGAGGCATGCTTCTATTTTAGGATTTTGCAAACTTGGAGTAAAAAATAACAGAAAAGTAATAAAATAAGCAGGTGAGATGAATTGGGGGCTTTGAGATGAGACTGCACGGCGGCATAAACGCGACCAGGTGTCCTTTTCGGTCCCCTCGACACGCGTTGCCTCCCAGTTCTTCTCCTGATGGATGACTCGTGAATTAAAAGTTGTTTTTCTTTGAGTTTTGCCATGCTAACAAGTCGTTTCGTCACCACCATCCACGGCATTTACATCCTCTTGAGCTGTGCTTGATGATCTGAGCAGATGTAAAGTGTACAGGGCTATGTTTAGAGAGATGGAGAGCCGAGTTGCTATGGAAACAAGGCTCTGGGTTCAGCCGTGTCAGGAGTACTGGATGTGTTTTTGTGAGAGTTACACAATGAGCCAGACATCAGAAAGTCTGATCGATATCACCAGGCTCGTGTGTAAATGAGACATTCCTCCACAGCAGAGCTCACTTCCTCCACCGCTCCGCTGATGTCGCCGTGTCACAGTCCTGTCTGTCTGTCCGCCTGTCTGTCTGTCAAACGTCCTAGCTCAGCAAATCCCGCCATCGCCTGAAAGTTTTACATTTTTCTGACAGGCCCCAACTTTTGGCGGCCAATCAGGGTGCTCGGTTGGGAGCCACTGCGTCAGAAACTCTCCCGGAGCCCGTGTGGGTGCACGCGTAGGTGTGTGTGTATTTCCCCTACGGCTGCTCCAGGTCTCCACTTAATAAGACCGTCGTTCCTCTCCTGTCCAAACAGACAAGCCTTGTGAGTAATGAACATCTCCCAGGCAGCCTTCCAACAACAGCAGGTTTCAGTGTCAGTCCCTGTCAGCAGCCAATGACTCTGATCTGCTGTTTTATTACAACCAAAAGTGTGTGTGTGCGTGCGTGTGTGTGTGTGTGTGTGTGTGTGTGTGCGTGTGTGTGTGTGTGCACCAGAGAGGAAGTAGGTGCAAAAGGAAAGGGAAACGTGAGCGGTTTTGGCAGCGGGAAAGTGTATATTGGAGCAGAGAGGAGGTGATGTGTTTGTCAGAAGAAGCCATAATGAGACAGCGCCCTGATGAAGACGTCTCCGTCTTCCTCTCCCAGAAGGTCTGCTGAGCTTCAGCCGCTGTTTACGTAGGAAACCAGCTCAGAGGAGAGTCACCATCCCCGCAGGTGGCGACGATAATAAAGCTGTCGGCTCCCAAACACATGAAACTGCTTGTTTTTGCTTGTTTTACGTCCACATCAGGGCCGTTTTTTATTCTTCTGTGTGAGAGGCATTACATGGCGACAGCACATGCTTTAAAGGTCACATGACCTGATCAAGTACTCGGTGTTATTAGTAAGACGGCATGTTAGGGCCACCCAGAACCAGGAAGAGCAGGGTTAAAGTCAAAATATAATAAAAACTCTGTTTTGATTTTAAACAGTTGACATTTTATTTAGGGAAAGCAAAAGTAATATTGCAAAAACCATATTTATTTAATATTTTTTGCAAAAATTTTGAACAAAATACTGACAAAAAATTGGGAGAAATTAACTCAAAATGTAAAGACGAAACATTTTTGGGGTTTTTCACCAAGTAAACAAATTTTAAAAATGCATTTTCCTGAAATGAAGGTACAACTTTTTAGCCATTTCCATAGCTGCATCCATAGTGGAACTCAACAAACTTCCTATAGTCCTTCACAGTAAGAGTCTCAAACATACACGTGTTACATCTGAAGCTTATAGGATGACTTAGCTAATATTGTTCTCAAGCAACACTCAGAAATACTTTATGTAAGTGTTGCAAGTGCTAAGGTCATATAAGTGTTTTTGAGACTCTTATTGTGAAGGACTGAAGGAAGTTGATTGAGTTTTACTATGGATGCTGCTGCATTGGTTCCAGTAGTAATCAAAACAACCATTTTGATTTTATTATGGGAAGGAGTTTTGTCTTTAATCACAACACCATTTTTTTTCTTTTCTAGATGACCCTAACATGCTTTCATACACGTTAGCTTTCACGTAGCCTTTTAGCTAATTTTAACATCCTAACATTTATAGGCAGATTATTGAATTAGTTTTAATTGTTTAATTGTTTTTTTTGTTTTAATGTGGGAAACTTTAAAATCATATTTCTTCCTTTAAATTGTGTTTACCTAATTTTTTAAAAAGGCGATGAAAGAAAATGTAAAAAAAATTGCATTGTTCGAAGAATTTCTGTAATTTTTTGTTTTTGTTTCCATTTAACAAAAAAATTGCACAGACCATTAGACCGAGTGAATGTTGGATTTTTGTTAGTTTTATTAAAAAAACTGTTTATAATGAAACGGTATATCGGGGGTGTTGTTTTACTCTCAAAGGTTGATTGTAATGACCCAATGGTGTCAACATAGGGCTGGGGGTAAACGATTATTTTTAAAACGATTATTCTGACGATTATTTTATCGAATAGTCGACTATTCTAATGACTATTTAGAAAATTAATCTAATGATTATTTTTCTATTGCACAATTAACAAAAACCAGAAAATCTCAAATAAATTCCTCAAAAAAATTGATAAATTCTTACTGTAAGAGAATAAACACTACAGGCCTTCCATTTTGTATAACACTGCGTTTATTGTGTTGCGGTTGGTTATGTTCTGGTGACATGTAGAACTTGGGAGTGCAGGCTGCTGCCTGAGAGGTGGTAGAAGATGGAGTGTCTCCATGCTGCTTTGTTTTGGTCACTTATGTGCGTGAGGCGAGTGGTGTTACGGGTTAAACCAAACTCAGGTGATATTTTACACTAAACCGAAAACCCACAACACTCTAAATGTAATAAAAGGGAGATCTACACCACAAAAAAGATGAACTCTAAACCAAAACGTAACGGCTTATCCCAACGCAAGAAGCTGTTAGCGAAGATGCTAACAGTAGCTTTACCAACGTTAAGTTCAAGTTACCAAGTTTAAATAAACCAAAAACACCCAGCAGCAAACAGACCAGCACGGAGGAGAGACTGCTACCACAAAAACAGCTCTCCTCATGTCTGAAAGAAGCTCCTTAATGAAGGGAGAAGCGCTCCCGGTGATGTTCTACATCTGCGATAGACACGAAGCAGCGTATCTGACCCCGGAAGTTGTTGTCCGTTGCCGGGAGACGAAGGCGGGCAAAACAGGAAAATAATCTAGTAGTGGACGGACGTTGTTCCGGGTCTTCGGTATTTGGCGGAGATGTTAGTGAAGGCGGAGAAGAGGGCGAACTAGAGGAAAAACAGGCAGATTCTTCCTCTATTTACAAACTCCTGGGGATGCAACAAGTGGGCGCGGTGCGTCGACTTCCGGATCTGACGTCGACAAATTTTTAGAATCGAGCCGTCGACTTCGTCGAGGCTTCGCTACAGCCCTATGTCAACATCTATGAAAGGTTTTGGTTTTCCAAGAACAACTGGATTGTGGCACACAACTATATCCCAAAAGGCCATCAAACTATGTCTCTTTTAGAAATAAAGATAACAAATAAAAATACATAAAACTGGGGCCGCCTGTTGGTGCTGTTGTAGCAGCAGGCCGCCATCTTGGAACCCCCCCAAGAGTATTTACAGTGAGATGCGAAAGTTTGGGCAGCCTTGTTAATCTTCATGATATTACTGTATAAATTGTTGGTTGATAGGATAAAAAATTTTCAGGTGATTATATCATATAGGAGACACACGCCGTGATATCTGAGAAGTGAAACAAGGTTTGTAGGACTTACAGAAAGTGTGCAATAATGTTTAAACAAAATTATGCAAGTGCATAAACTTGGGCACCACAAGAAAGAAATAAACTCAATATTTTGCAGATCCACCTTTTGCAGAAATAACAGCCTTTAAACTTCCTGAAGCTTCCAATGGGAGTCTGGATTCTGGTTGAAGGTATTTTGGACCATTCGTCTTTACCAAACATCTCTAGTTCATTCAGGTCTGATGGCTTCTGAGCATGGACAGCTCTCTAACTCACGCCACAGGTGTTCACTAATATTCAGGTCTGGGACTGAGATGAACATTCCAGAACATTCTACTTGTTCCTCTGCATGAATGCCTTCGTAGATGCTGAGCAGTGTTTTGGGTCGTTGTCTTGTTGAAAGATCCAGCCCTGTGCAGCTTCAGCTTTGTCACAGATTCCTGGACATTGGTCTCCAGAATCTCCTGATATTGAGTGGAATCCATGCGTCCCTCAACTTTAACAAGATTCCCAGTCCCTGCACTGGCCGCACAGCCCACAGCATGAAGGAACCACCACCGTGTTTTACTGTAGGTAGCAGGTGTTTTTCTAGGAATGCTGTGTTCTTCTTTCTCGTTCCCCTTGTTAAGCCCAAATAACTCAAATTTAGTTTCATCAGTCCACAGCACCTTGTTTCAGAATGAAGCTGGCTTGTCCAAATGTGCATTAGCATACCTCAATCTGCTCTGTTTGTGCTGTGGTGGAGAAAAGGCTTCCACTGCATCACTCTCACATGCAGCATCTTCTTGTGTAGAGTGTGCTGAATAGTTGGAACGGTGCACAGTGACTCCATCTGCAGGAAGATGACGTCTTTGGTACTGGGCTGTGGGTTGACTGACTGTTCTCACCATTCTTTGCTTCTGTTTTCTGAGAGTTTTCTTGGTCTGCTACTTCAAGCTTTGACTTGAACTGTGCCTGTGGTCTTTCATTTCCTCAATATGTTCCTGGAAACAGACAGCTGAAATCTCAGCGACAGCGGTCTGTATGTGTCTCCTATATGACTTTTTTTTTTTAAATTAGCATAACAACTATTCATACAGGAAAATCATGAAGATTAACAAGGCTGCCCAAACTTTTGCATCCCACTGTATTTCTCATGAGGAATGTATTTACCCATCTAAAAACCACATTTTATAATGTTTTTTTATTCACAACATCAGATATATGGTACGGCATTATGGTTAAAACATAAATATAAATTGAAAAAATAATGTTTTTATATAAAATCCAGATTGGTTTGGAGAGTGAGGAATCTACCCAATATGGCGGCGACACTGCTGCGCTCTCCAGCGTTCAATGGGGCGTCTGCCTATTCATGTCTATGATTATTAGCTATCATATTAGCTAGCACTTTAGCTATTGAGTTAGTTATGATGTTGGCTATTGTTATCTATCATTATTAGCTAGTACTTTAGCTTCTGAGTTAGCTATCATATTAGCTAGTAATTTAGCTTCTGAGTTAGCTATTGTATTAGCTAGTACTTTAGCTTCTGAGTTAGCTATCATATTAACTAGTACTTTAGCTTCTGAGTTAGCTATCGTATTGACTAGTACTTTAGCTTCTGAGTTAGCTATTGTATTAGCTAGTACTTTAGCTTCTGAGTTAGCTATCTTATTAACTAGTACTTTAGCTTCTGAGTTAGCTATCGTATTGACTAGTACTTTAGCTTCTGAGTTAGCTATTGTATTAGCTAGTACTTTAGCTTCTGAGTTAGCTATCGTATTAACTAGTACTTTAGCTTCAGAGTTAGCTATCGTATTGACTAGTACTTTAGCTTCTGAGTTAGCTGTCATATTAGCTAGTACTTTAGCTTCTGAGTTAGCTATCATGTTAGCTATTATTAGCTTTCAGCTACTTTAGCTACAGAATTAGTTAATATCTACTGCATACATTATTGTGGGTACACACGCATTTCACCCACTTCACACGCTCTCATGCCACACCTCCAATATCTCGCGCTGATCAATCAATCAAGTCCCTAAACTGTATTAATAAACACAAAATTCAAAATAAGGGTATTTTTATTTAAACAAATGAATTTTCTAATTAAAAGCCCCAAATTAGAAAATGAAAATGTACATTTTTGTTCTTAAAGATTACGTTTTTCTTAGCTTTATTTTAAAAAGTATTTTTTAATTTTTAAAAATATTTGATGCATGATCGTTTGGTCACATCATGGCATCAAAAGAAATAAAATCATATATCTTTGTGATTTATCCATACGCTAATAACATTATTACTACCATTTCTAAAATGTAGGTCAGAGGGTCTCCAGGGGTGTGAACATGGCTCCTGGAGGTCCACAGCAAATTAAGAAACAGATTAATATCTTTGTAACGTAATTCCACTGGAACTTTCTCAATTACAGATAATATATGAGGCTTAAGAACGATTAATGCATTCTCTGTTGGTGTCCTCTGAGGATGAAAGGTATCTTTTCAGGAGTCTGGGACCTGAAATTGTTTCAAAACTCCTGTTGTGCCTCCAGAGTAAATTATACAGATCCGTTTACGAGGATCTGCATTCCGTCAGCACGCCATTCTATTTGGCCTCATTCCAGTGGTAATCCATTCCAGCCTCTCCTGCCCCCTTAATCTACTTTGGCCTTTTCAGCCAAAGGAAACACTTCTTCCAAACCCAATCTAGTGTGACAGGTGTGATGGAGAAGGGCCAATAAAAGCCTGCGCGGTGCACCGCATGGAGCCGCCGGCTGTCCAATCGGAGCGCGGGTCCTGCTGCGGTTTGGATCCTGGCTGCCGTGCTCTCTGCTGTGAGCCCTCTGTGTCTCTGAC
Organism: Nothobranchius furzeri; assembly: GCF_043380555.1. Lineage (NCBI taxonomy): Eukaryota > Metazoa > Chordata > Actinopteri > Cyprinodontiformes > Nothobranchiidae > Nothobranchius > Nothobranchius furzeri. The sequence continues at coordinate 57,165,302 of NC_091754.1, forward strand.
CCTCTGTGCCCTTCAGCGGGAAAAAGGAAACAGACGCGAGGGAGGCTGGAGCCAGCAGCTTTCCTCTCAGGAATAAAGAGCAGTCGCGGCACCTCCGCTCTCCTGTTGTTAGGTGGATCGTCAGCTGCACGACCTCATTATAGCAAACAAATGAACCTGTAGTCAAACCTCTGCAGTGTTGTGTTACGACAACATGAGTGCTTGTATCTTTAAAGACTACAGCCGTTCCAGCTAACAGTCCTCCAGAGTCCGCGCTGAGGAGGCGACTCTTGGCTTTAGACAAACACAGCCGATGAGGAGCTTTTGTCTTTATTGTCATATCATCTCCTGGGATGGTGATGAGATGATTAATCGTTTCACGCTCGCAGAAGGCTGGCACAGCTCGTCGGAGCGTGATGCCCTGGGTGGAGGAAAACGGCATTATGGCCCAGGTAATTGGTGGAGGGCCATCACTCATAAGCAATTTAATTAATCTCATTAAAACACTCTCTCTCTGGCTGGTGGCATGCGCTTCTGCAGGACTGTCGCAACAGAAGGCATTTTCTACCAGACGGGCTTATCCATCCTGATGAGTGTCATGTGCACAGATGATGTCCCGGGAGAGGCTGCCGCTGCAGAAAAGTAACAGAAAAATCGATACGACAATTTCATGAAAACCTCAGCTTGCTGTTTTCAAATGCCACTCGCCGTAGCGGGGGGACGCGGCGGTAAAAGGATGCTTTCTCATTGCTCAGCTGGAGGTGGCTTTTGTCAAGCCTAAATTCTATTTATACAAGATGGCTCCCCGGTTGCTTCCCAAGATGCATGGCGTGGCGTGGATTAAGACCAAAAAACGCAATCAATTCACCCAGCAGGCGATGGGAGGAAACAGATAAGATTCTCAGCATAATTCATACAGTCCCCAATCTGGCTAGGATTAATGTACGTCTTGGCTGGGGCCGGCTCTGGTTTTGTACGTGGGGAGCTCCCGTGGGGGGTTAAACCAGCTCTTCACGTGGTCCATTGCAATCAGGCTTTGTTTAGGAGCCCACCCACCCACCCTCGAGGACCACGTAGCTCTACAAAGCCTCTGGAGTTGATGCAATTTAACAAAATGGTGCAATCTCGTCTAAAATTTCTCACTAGTTAGATGTTCGTTAGCTCTACAGAGGGCTGTTGAATACTTAATGAAGCATCTCGTCCCAAAAATACAACAACAAAAGCATAAAACAAGGATAAATAGTGTTGGCACGCGTGTGGCTTATTCTCTAAAATGTCACATGCAATCACATAAGTGTCCAGGGGACACTTAACATCAGAGGAGGAAAGCCGCAGTAGGCTAACGCTATTACCGTTCTCTGCTTTCATGTGCGCCGTGTTCAGATGATTGAGGTTAAAAATGGAACGCTGAACAAAACGCCCTCCAACAAAGTCGCCCCCCCCCCCCTTTTCACCAGCCTTTAAAAGACATCTTTTCATCTCTCATTTCATTTGGCGGCCATTGATCAGCCATCTTTCACAGATTGCTTCCAGACGTCTATTCAGCCTCACCGTGGCTGCTCAGCATGCCTCTGTTTCATAGGTCGTAATGGCAAGGTCTGTAGCTGTGGTGCTTAGACTAACGCCTGAATTACAATCACTTAAAGACACAGGAAATAGTCTTTGTTGAAATTGTGCGAGAAGAAAGTCGGCCTCATTGCGAGGTGATGTAAAACTGGGCAGATTATCGGATTTGCAGAGAAAACAGGAAAAGTCTCGCCTCGTTCTGCGAAATTAGGAGTTTTTTTCTGCTCACAAGCTAGAAAAAGGTCACGTCAGTCTTGTGACGAGAGTGACAGGTCTGGGGCATCATTACTTGGACTCGGAAGGTCTTTGTAAGCACCTTTGGTCACCTCAGGAGAATAGATCCCCGTCGTGCTGCCGCCGGTCTAATGAGCACAGCCATCCCCACGTCTAATAAGAAAAGGGCGATTGCGACCATCTTCCATCAACCCTCTGCTTCTTTGGTACGACGTCCCATAATAACTTGAACACACAGATGAGCAAATGGAACGGCGGAGGATATTTTGTCGCACATCAGCGCAGCACTGTGGATTTTGGATCTGCAATACGGGATAAAGTCCTACATTCCAACAGCTTGTCTGAGCAGCCTGCGTGAATCAAATGAAGGCATTCTTCAGTTGGATGATATCAATACGCTGTTCTCTCCTTATCTCGCCTCCAGCTGGCAAAAAAATTGTTTGGATGATGTGATGAGCAGCCTTTTTTCAGTTTCTCTAACAAAAAAAAGAGAAAATCTTGTGACAAAACTTCTGAGTGTTTACTTTTAGGTTGTATTTCCATCCTCCCTACCTAGACTCATTTAGCAGGTTAAAGGTCAAAGTTTGTGACAGAAAAGTTAGAAACTGACAGAAAAATAGAAGTTGGTTTCGAAATAGGACTTGGATTTGTAAAGTTGTATCTCAGTCAACCAGGACGTCTAAAACATTGTTGTTAGACTGACGACACTCCAATTAGAGATGTTTACCCATGATGCACCGCTCTGCTTTTGGTGAAATTAATAACTCAGAGTAGCTGTGGGCACAGCAGTGGAGGGTTGATGATTTGGGCTCCATAACGCTATAACCCAAAATGCTGTGGAGGGACCTTAAGAGACACAAGTTGGACCTGATATTTGTCCACATAGGCTTTCCAATGTCCTGCAACATAATCATCCATTTTAACACAAAAAGGGGACATCTTCTACTTAAAAAACAAGTTATAGTAGTTCAATGCTCGATACAAAACATGAAGTTCTCTGCACAAAATCCCTCTCACGTAAAGGGTTTGCAGCTACTTTACTGACATTTTTAGTGCCTTCCAGAATGAGCTGTTATAGGCCTGGAATATATTTGCTGTTTAACAGCTGCATCTTTGTTCATGTACCTGCTGCCGCACTGCACTGCATGTAGTACTGGAGTTGTCCACTGGGGGCACACTGGAAAACTCAGACCGGCGCTTCTGGGACAAGGCACTCCCCGTGTGCCCACTCTTTAACTATAGTGGCTTCTATTTAAAATGATGGTGCAACACTGTTCGTCTGCCTCCGGTGTGCCACAGGCTTAAGATTCGACAGGTGAGGGGGTGTGCCCATCGACATATACATATATGTACAATGGGTTTCCATAGACTCCAATAACATGTTTTTGAAGAAAAATGGGAGGTGGCCACCACCGCCATTTTGACCGTGTCACAGGTTCCGTCAAGCCCAGACAATTCCACAAAAGGGAAGAGAGGTGGAGCTGAGGGTGGGGAAGTAAGGCTGGGATCAACTGACGACACCCGAAGCTAACCCAAAGCTAACGCAGAGGTGGGAGCTAAGCTAACCGAGGTAGCAACCTAGCTACAACCGGAGTTAACTGTGCACAACACCAGAGCTTCTGAGTCAGAGATACGCCGGGCTGACGTAAAACCGGGTGGAACAGAGGTCTCCGAGACCTCCACAAGCCGGCAGCTGCACAGCAGACAAGCGCCGCTGCGATCTGAGATGCGCAGAGCTGCCGCTGGGGAGAACGGGGTGGAAAGGTTTCCATCCCAGAGCTGCACAAGCCGGCAGCCCGCGCAGCAGACAGCGATGAGCCGAGCTGCGGGGAGGGGAGAAGTGCTCCACAAGCCGATAGTCGGAACCCAGCTCCACCAACATGTTATATTTCAACCCATTTTCTAAAGTGCAGCATTATGTTAAATGCACTGGGTTTTACCCTATTACATTTAAATTTCATGGTTAAATAGTACATGTTAAAATCTAAGCTCAGCTCGGCAGTGACCTAAAATACATAAATATAATTTTACTTACCGAAAACAATGAAGTGGAGACTCCTTGGACGCTCTATTAGTGCAATTAATGCCACAGCAAGTCATTTTGTCCAGCAATTGCACAAATAATATCCCAAAAAAGAATACACAAACGCTACAACTAATGGTCTAAGTTGAGAGACTGAAAATGACGGAACAGTTTCCAGGCCAGACCGAGGCTCTACTGAGGCCTTTCCCCGGAGCTAGCTCTGTGGTCACGTGGGTCTGATGCTCATTAATTATACAGAATTTTAGGCTTTTAATACACTTAAACAGAAGAGTGAGAAAAAAATTCACCCCCCTCAGAGTTGTCATGAGTGTAAACTAGATCCTTTAAACCAAAACATGTTTTGGTACCAGGCTGTAAACATGTTTATTTCTGCTGTGAAATTGGTATTTTTAACATGGGAGTCAATGAGGATTTGCTCACTTCTGACACCAGCCCCTAGTGGATGAAGGTGGAACTGCAATTTATTTCACTTCCGCATTGGACTCAATTTCTGTCCCGCATTGTGGGGGCTTGGGTGTGCCATGCTAATGTTCCTTATTGTGACATCACAATAAGGGACATTTTCAAAGGGCTTGTAGAAGAATCGTAATTCCTGAAACCAAACTCTGACAGAAAACTGATGAACTTGTTTTCACATTTGGAGTGTTGTATAGAGGAAGTAGAGACCCACCTGGCAGCATAAAGAGATGCAAAAAGTTGTATTTGCTTAATATGTCCCCTTTAATTATTTATTAGATTATTTTTATACAACAGGTGCACTTAGTTTCTTGGACAACAAGTCTTCAGTTAAACCAGCTAAACCGTTTTTGGTTCTGATTCAGATGCGGGATTTCTGCCACAAGACGATTAACACCACGGAGCCGTAATTCTAAAATTAAAGAATAAATCGACTCCAAGAATTTGGAATGGGTTGAAAAAGGCCAAATAACAAGTTTATCCTGAGCACGAGGTGTTGTGAAAGATTTTAAAAGATAATTGTTTTGGGTGTAAGTTTTCAGCTTTGGTGTTAAATTGGGTAGTAAAGGGGACCATCACGATTACTCACACTTTATTGGTGTTTTCATCTATTTTACCTAAAAACTTGGCCTGATGCCGTTCAGAATGCATTTTCCCAGCTTTATTTGAGTTCTCGCAAACTAAATAAGAATTTGGGAAAAGGCTTCACAGACACAAATGCTGACAAGCTATCTCACCCTACTCTAGATCTGGGTTTGTTCTCATGCAGAACCAATTATAGCTGTGTCACAACTGTCCATTGAAGGATTTGATGAGTCCTCCCACAGTTGGTTATTTGAGTGGGTTTCGTTTGGCCACTTGGTTGAGGACATCTTCAAACACCCACACTTTTTCTGGGGGGGGGGGGGTTCAGTTATGCCCGTTACGGTGGAAAGTGGGAGGAAAGTTGGCCACGGCAACACTCGCCACCAGCCCACACAGAATAAATCTATGTGATGATATAAATCTTATTTAATTACGTGATGGAGCAGCTTGGTTCTGCCAGCCGGTGATAAAAAAAGGCGAGGTGTTCAGGTACACCTGGAACCGAGAAGACTACTCAGGAACCAATACGCCGGAGGTCCAACTGGAGCTAAAAATCAGTGTTTATAGAAGTCCATCATTTCACATGTGCTGTTAGATTTCTATCTGCTGTATTAGGGAACAGGCAACAGCTCAGCTAACAGCAAATAACAGGAATCTGGTGATCGGTGTCTGACAGCAGCTGATGGTGGAGGATTCATTTAGGGCAGGAGCGTTCCGGTAGGGATACGAATCTCCAGGGTTTGTTGTTTCGTTCATCAGGTCCTCTAACAGGTTTTGTTGAATTATCATGAACAAATTATATAGAAATGGAGGATATTCCTGACTGGGTTAACGAGCTGCTAATGGAAGGACGCTGCCGGAAAAAGACATCAGGTTTTTATTTCAACAAGCCCACATCAGTATAGATCCGTGGATTTATCAGGGAGCCGCTGGTTATTTAAAGCCCACTCTCTCTCTCTCTCCTTAATCAGGACTTTTAGAACACACACATTTCTTCACTTAGACCTTTGAAACTCCCATTTTGGGTAGCCTTTGTCTTTAGCTACACCTTACAAAGAAATGATCTCCACCTGGTCAAGGGAGCCACAAGATTAAGAATCTGTCCGCAAAAAACAGTCCGGATCTGCTCCCTGTACTCGCCCATTCTCCATTAGCAAAGAAGAAGAAGAAGACAGGGTCCTAAGTGTTGAGGCTGAAAGCATCTGGTTAACACGGTATTTTGTAGTTCCTTATTTACTATTTCACTATCAGTGATGACATCACATTGCATGATTAAAATCCAGCTGTTACTATTCGTGCTTGAATAACCGAAGAATTCTATGTAATTTCTACGAAACGCCAAAATGACACCAAAATAAAGGTCTGTGAAATAGTATTTATATGAAAGTAAGTGGAGCCCTACAGTTGTCCAGTTTGGACTTCACCCTGCCTATATTAGCTGTTTGCTCCTTGATCCAGTCACACTAAATATTTTTCTCCTACCTGAGGTCATTCAAGGAGCCATCATCAAAAGGTAAGAAAGCAAATGTTCATACCTGTTCTACAAAACCCCTTCCTCCAAAGCCAAGACCATTCAGCTTTTTTTAAGAGGCAGCGGAAAGTCTAGCTTGTCAGAAATGGAACACTATCAGAGGAAAGTCTAGCTTGTCAGAAATGGAACACTATCAGAGGAAAACGTAACATGTCAGAAATGGAACACTATCAGAGGAAAGTCTAGCTTGTCAGAAATGGAACACTATCAGAGGAAAGCGTAACATGTCAGAAATGGAACACTATCAGAGGAAAACGTAACATGTCAGAAATGGAACACTATCAGAGGAAAGTCTAGCTTGTCAGAAATGGAGCACTATCAGAGGAAAGCGTAACATGTCAGAAATGGAACACTATCAGAGGAAAACGTAACATGTCAGAAATGGAACACTATCAGAGGAAAGTCTAGCTTGTCAGAAATGGAACACTATCAGAGGAAAACGTAACATGTCAGAAATGGAACACTATCAGAGGAAAGTCTAGCTTGTCAGAAATGGAGCACTATCAGAGGAAAGCGTAACATGTCAGAAATGGAACAGTATCAGAGGAAAGTCTAGCTTGTCAGAAATGGAACACTATCAGAGGAAAACGTAACATGTCAGAAATGGAACACTATCAGAGGAAAGTCTAGCTTGTCAGAAATGGAACACTATCAGAGGAAAGCGTAACATGTCAGAAATGGAACACTATCAGAGGAAAGTCTAGCTTGTCAGAAATGGAACACTATCAGAGGAAAGTCTAGCTTGTCAGAAATGGAACACTATCAGAGGAAAACGTAACATGTCAGAAATGGAACACTATCAGAGGAAAGTCTAGCTTGTCAGAAATGGAACACTATCAGAGGAAAGCGTAACATGTCAGAAATGGAACACTATCAGAGGAAAACGTAACATGTCAGAAATGGAACACTATCAGAGGAAAGTCTAGCTTGTCAGAAATGGAACACTATCAGAGGAAAGTCTAGCTTGTCAGAAATGGAACACTATCAGAGGAAAACGTAAAATGTCAGAAATGGAACACTATCAGAGGAAAGTCTAGCTTGTCAGAATTGGAACACTATCAGAGGAAAGTGTAACATGTCAAAAATTGAACACTATCAGGGTAAAGTGTAGCTTGCCATAAATGGAACACCAAGGAAAAGTGTAGCTAGTTAGAAATGGAATGCTACTAGTGGAAATGGCTGAGGTCTTCATCGACCCCTTCAACATATTTCTGTCCCCACCTGTCCTATGAACCTCCACAATAGTACCAATACCCAAAAAGTTAGCATTAACAAGCCATGACTACAGGCCTGTAGCTTTAACACCTCTCATTATGGAGTGACTAGTGCTGCAACACATCAAGGCTGTTCTCCCATCACACTGGACCTCCACTAATGTGCCTACAGAACTAACAGATGATGCCATCTCTACCACCCTCCACACTGTTTTGGCACACCAGGAACAATCAGGTACATCTGCAAGGCTTTTATTTGTGGACTACAGCTCTGCATTCAACAACATCCTCCTCAGCAGACTATTCAACAAGGTGTCTGACCTCGGCCTCAAGCACAACATCTACCCCTGGATACAAGACTTTTTAACAAACCGACCAATATCTGTTAAGTTAGGCCACCACCATTCCTCCTCTCTGTCCCTCAGCATAGGAGCCCCACAAGGCTGTGTGCTGAGTCCTTTCCTGTACTCCCTGTACACACACAACTGTAAGCCCACCCACAACACCAACGCTATCATTACATTTGCCGATGATACAACCGTGGTGGGCCTAATCAGCCAGGGAAATGAGTCGGCATACAGGGAATAAGTGCAGCAGAGGAAAGTGTAGCTTGTCAGAAATGGAACACCGTCAGAGGAAAGCACAGCTTTACCTTTTAGCAAGTCATTATTTCCGCCACAAATCAGCGTATTTGTATTACACGTTACTGTTTTTCTCTATACTTCAAATATTTTGGGTTATGTTATTAACCTGAAACAGGTTTTTGTATATATGGCATTTTTCGCTCAACTAATCATAAATCTGGAGTTTTTATTTAAAGGCCACCACTAGAGGTGACAGAAATGTACTGCGCCTACTTTCATGATTACAACACTCTCTCTCTCTCTCTCTCTCTCTCTCTCTCTCTCTCTCTCTCTCTCTCTCTCTCTCTCTCTCTCTCTCTCTCTCTCTCTCTCTCTCTCTCTCTCTCTCTCTCTCTCTCTCTCTCTCTCTCTCTCTCTCTCTCTCTCTCTCTCTAATTTCATGTTTCTCTCTCTAATTTCATGTTTTTAACAGAAAGTACTTTGCTAGCACAGCTCCAACCTTCTCCAAACAGTGGAAATTCTCCATTTAAAAAGCCTATACCAATAAATGAACTGATACACCACCTATCCCAAGGTTACGGCTAAAAGACTGGAGCAGGTTACTGAAGTGTTATTTTTATAATTTTGTCTTTTGTCCTTGCCCTCACATGGGATTTCCCCAGAAACTTGAGTTGCTTCTTCTAATCTAAAATCATGCATGCTAGCTGATTTGGGGATTTGAAATTTGGAGCGTGAACGATTGGTCAAGTCTGTGTGATTAACCCACAACGTATCCATGGCCTCTTAGGGAAGGCTGCAGTACACCCACACCTCCCATCTTCTGAAAAGTCTTGATACTAAATCAGGAAATTTACTCCGTAATTCTTCCATTTTGTCATTTCTGAGTCAGCTTGAAGGAAAATCTGTGATCAGATTACCCCTCAATCCCAAATAAATCTCTTTCTTTTCTTTCCATCACTTTGAATTTGATACTAGCAGGACTCTGAGGAATATTACCTTTAGATAAGTAGACTTCAGGCTTTTATTTATTAAAAACACCAGTAATGCTAATGGCTATGCTACAAATTGTCACGAAACGAGGTTTGTAGGACCCAAAACGCAGGAACCCAAGATGACACGAGGCAGGTGATAATATAAAGCATAACCCTTTATTTTGAAGGAAGAGTCCAAAAATAAAATAAATCCAAAAGGGGGCTGGAAGCCAAAAATCCAATATGTCCAAGATCCAAAAACTAGAGACAAAACACTGGAGACTAGAGAAGGCTGACAGACTAACCACATTGGACCGACACAAGACAGAGACAAGACAGGGCTTAAATACACAGGGAGGAGTATTTAGGGAAAATGGCAGCAGGTGTGTGGAGTGAGGGCTGGAGGGAAGACAGGTGAATATGATAATCTAACTGGGAAAACGGAAACAGAGGAGGGCAAATTCCTAAACACAAAACTAAACAACAATTATCTAAAGACAGAGGGAAGGGCTCAAACTAGCTGAAGGAGCACACACACACACACACTGAGTTGGGGAGGACACGCACACACACACACACACTTACACCGAGTTGGGGAGGGCACGCACACACACACAAACACACACACATACACTCACACACACACACACACACATACACCGAGCTGGGGACAAAGAGGCTGGAGCTGACCTGGGAGGACACACACACACACACACACACACACAAACACACACACATATGCTGAGCTGGGGACAAACAGGCTGGAGCTGACCTGGGAGGAATGATTTAAAAGGGTAACAACATATGACACTTAACTGATACGCAGACAAAAGACACATGAGGGCGCTGTGAGACACAGAAGGGAATCTAGAGAGGGATGGAGAAACATCAGGAGACACATGAAGGAAGACACAGACCATGACACAAATAACCTCATCAGAGCAGAAAAAGATACTAATTATTCCGTATCAAGACACTGAGCATAATAATTCTGGACAAGCAAATACACCGCATTAGTAATTTTGGTGTCATGCATGTCTCCTGCCAGCGAGCATGCACAAATGAGTGATTGCACTCTTTGTGATATTAATGAGCAGCAGACTCAAAAGGAAGTATATGAAGATAATAAGGGGACATGAACCTGGACGAAGTATTCTTGCTGCAGGTGCATCTTCTGGATGTCTCTCTTAAGAAACACACAGAGAACTAGTTAGGTTTCACACACACACACACACACACACTGAAGGAATTTAGGGTATTTTCAGGAGCAAAACAAGATTCTGTGAGTTTATGAAAGCATCAGCGTTAAATTTGACTCAGCATTGTCTTCATATTAATGTATTAAAGCAACACTTAAAGAGCGGAGACAGCATTCTTTTGTCCTTAAACCAAAAATACCGATGTGCCCCCTCACTGCTTCACCTCAACCCAAACGGAAAAAAGAGAAACATCAAATCTATACTCTGTCAGCCCAAATCCAGCTTTGGAATGCTTCAACTCCCACCTCGCCAATTCAGCTTCCTCAATAACCAACTCATCCTCCTCCTCCTCATACTCCCACTCAGACTCATAATCCATAACGTTTAGTTTCGCTGCTTCACCGACGACAACCAGCAGCATCTCCCACAGAAACATGTTTTCACCGACCTTTTTAGATTACAAAAGGCTCGTTAAGGCCTTCTTTTTATTCATATTTTTCATCACTGCGCTACATTTTCATGAATATTTTCCTACGTCAAAAAGCTTGGAAGAGTACATTCCAGCTCCTCGAGCTGCTCAAGTTCACCTTTACAATGTGCAGCTCCTGCATCAGTAGCCAGGTTGCTGGCTGACCCCTCGTTCACACCACGAGCAGAACAGATGTGGTCCGGTTTCTGTACGGCTGGGTATCTGCTCCCACAAGAGCACCAAACGAATAGAAATGTAACACAATACATTTAAACTTATACCTATAAAAAAATAACCTGAACTATTCACACTGAACTGATATATTTGTATTAATGATCAAACAAAAGCCAGGTTTTATTTTGAAATACACCAGATGCACCTAGCTGAAAAACGTCTTACTTCCTGTCTACTTCATGCCATTTCTTTAAAGAGCAAGTAGAGTCTTACTCCACTCCCACTTCCTGTTTGAAAAACACAAGAAACGCTGTTGCCTTGCAGACCTAGCACACACACAGTCTCACAACGACATTGTGACATCATAATGTACAGCTAACATCACGGTCTACCTCTTAGCCAATAGTGATGGCAGATTTAAATTCAAATGTAGTGCCGAGTTTTTACCTGAAGACAACACAACTCTGACAGTTTTAGGCAGAACATTTAAATTTTAACTAAAATGCGCTAAAGTGCCAAAGTATTGACTACACGTGTCTACAACCCGATTAGACACTCATTTATATAGTTCAAAAGCAAAAAAAAAAATGTTGATTTGGTGGTGACTTGGTCTTTGACTTCATAACAATCCGGATGTGACTCGATTTTTGATTCGTGCAGAAACCGGATCACACTCGGTGTGAACGAGGCTAAATGCTGCTGCGTAATGTCAGCGGTTCTCTTGTGGACATTTTTAAACATGGCCATCAAACATGAAGTAAAGCCTTGACTGGGAGAAAGTGTTGGGATTTATGTTGTCCTGTGGAGCTAAACACCCAACACCTCCTATGTGACCCCCAATTGGTAACGCTTCCTTTTACAGTCCCCTAAATACTAAGTACTTACATGGTAATTACATAGTAAGTTAAAGTGCATTATTGTGAAATAAAGTGTATAATTGTAACTATTATGTAAAGCAGTATTTACTGGGAATGATTAATAAAAAATAAAAAATAAAATTGAACATGAGTTAAGTCATCATTTGCATTTTTGTACTGTGTGGGAGTCGGAACGAGCCCCCGCACCGTGAGAACAAACAGCTCAGCTCTAAAGCCGATCTTCATCTGCGTACGTCACACGTCACATGATCAGGAAGCAGAACATCCATGTGTTAGGAAATAGTTTTGGGCCGCTGCTGTAAAAAAAGTGAAGCGCAAACTGGAAAAGCTTCTGCCGATCACAATTTGACAACGAATTATGAAAGAACGGATAACGCTCGAAACGCGCGGATTCTTCCTGATGTAAGAGGTGAGTCTCCTCTTTGTTTTAGTTGTTTTGGCGTCGACATCATCCTAGCTCGCAACGTTCTGTGACTCTTAAAAAACTGTAAAAACGCTGAGAAACACTGGCAGCGAATGAGTTAATAAGTGTTTAAGAACTCGGAAACAATTACACACTTTCATTTACTATGTAATTACCATGTAAGTACTTAGTAACTAGGGGACTGTAAAAGGAAGCGTTACCCCACAATTTTAGTGAGTGTGGACTTGACTGTCAAGTAGGGGTTCTGTGCTAATTTTCCTTGTTGTGATGTCACAATCTGGGACTTTTTGAAACGGCAAGTTTTAGGCATATATTTCGTAAAACTAAACCTGGACAGAAAATGGACAAGGATTTTATTCATGTTTGGAGAGTTTATAGGGGCAGTACAAAAGGTTGTAAAAAGTGACGTTTGCATAAAATATCCCCTTTAGCGAAGCTTAAACTAGCTCACCATGACTACATTTTTCCTGTTTTTTTTTCCCCTTTTTTTAAAGAATGTTGTGAAGGTTTTAATTTAATTTTTTAGCTGACAACTGAGGCTCAGTGTAACCAACCGGAGGAACTGGGTGACATTTAGCTTTTGTGCTTCCGTGAGAATCCAAACAGGACAATGGAGTGGTTAATATTTTTATTATTAACATTATTATCAGATCATTCAGTCTCAGAGGCACCGATGGCAGAGGCTGTGGTGGAGCATAAACCGAACCATTAGGAGGAGAATAATTACTAGGGGGGTATTTTCTTGGTGTTGTGATTGCAGGGTCATTATGCTCTCCCTAATGAAACAAAGCAGCGGAGAGCCTCCATTTCGGCTGTAGCCGTTATCATCGCCCTTAGAGAATATAAAAAGGAAAACACTTCAGCAGTAGGCTAATTAAAACCAGAGAGGTCTGGATGAGGAGGCCAAACAACCCACACAGGTGGCGAGTGTGTGTGAGGTGCTTCAGAGCATCATGTTTATGCATGTCTCTGTGAGTCAGGAAGCAATTTGTGCTGTTTAAAAATATTATTATTATTATTAGTGTGTTTGAGCTGGAGGTGTGTGATTGTTAGGGAGGTTCTCCATTGGTTTTAATAGCTGCAGCCTCCACCAGCGCCGGCGCCTCATCCTGCTGCCGCTGTCAGGCAGGACCGGGCTTTCGTCTGACAGGACCCTGCTCAAATAGGCCATCGGCGAGCCATAATTAGTTCAAATGTCGAAGTCGGTGAATAATTGATGATCGGGGGAGGCGTGGGGAGGAAGACATTTCACATCAACATCTTTTCGTTTTTAGCCGTCTCTTTTTAAAAGGACAGCTGGCGCGCTGAGGTTCCCGCTGCAGACATGAATCTCTGGCGTGGAGGCCACGAGAGGATGGCGACAAAAACGGGGCCACTAACGGGAATAATTACAGAGGAAAACTGGGAAGGAAACGTCTTGTTTTTCCACCCGGAACAGCTGGCCTGAGGAAGTGCCAACGCTCTTTTCGTCACCGTCAGGAAAAGTGGATACCTGTGCAGAAGTTGGACCCAAAAAAAGCCACTCGGTGAAGACAGAGGCTAATTTATGCCCCTGCCAATCATTGAATATAATTGCACTAGCGTGGTACAATAGCAGCTCAGGCCCAGTCGCTTCCGCCCTCCGGCTCCATCTCAGGTACTTAGAGGACTTTCCATCAGCTCCTGATTTTTCGAGAGAGACCTCTCAGACATAAATGACAATGGACTTTCAATGGCTGATAATTAGGCCACTTTCCCGCACAATTTCCTGGGCATCATTTGCATCAAGACTCACACGGGTTAAAAGTGCGCCACCCGCTGCTCCTGCAGAGGCAGACTCCTCGGCTGAAGTGCTGTAACACTTCCTGAAATCTCCTCCCCGTCGCCATCATCTGAAGAGTTATTTGAATCTGTTAATTAGATGGATCACGTCCAGAAATTTCACCTCAACAAGCACGTTGTGACTGAGGATCAAAAAGGTGTGCAGGAATAAAACTGCTCGGATGTTTGCCACGAAAACCAGCATCCGCTTTTTTTTCTCTCTCCAAGGTTATTCAAACCTGCATCTTGTTACCGCCACCATATAAAAATATAAATGTGATGCTGAATGTGGTGTTGCTCTGACCTTACTGGCTGTTGAGTCCAAATGTAACACTACCATCTAGTGGACATGAGGTGTAACAACATGTTCCTCAGCTTTTCTCTAAACGTCCCTTTAAATGTTTCAGATCAACAAAAAGGTTCCAATGTTAGAAAGAAATAACCAACTTAAACACAAAATGCTTTTTAAATGATTTCATTGATAAGGGAACACATCTTTTGAAACTGTGTGAAATGTAATCGTCCTGATGAGGAGTCTTTGTGTCACTGTTGAGGAACCTTGTCCCACTCTTCTTTACAGATTTATTCTAATTCAGACACATTGTAAGGTTTTCTAGCCTGAAGGTCAAGGTTCAGAGGTGAAAGAGCAGAACTCGTGCGGGTGGTCCAGGTCCGGAAGCAGCAAAGCAGTCCCAGACCATCACACTGTCACCACCATGTCTGACTGGTTTACTCCACATGGAACGGGACACCTTCCAGAAAGTTCTACTGTGGTCCGGTCAGTCCACGTAAGATTTTCCTAAAGGCTTTGGGATTGTCCGGAAAATGTGAGACGAGTCTGTGTTCCCAGCAGCAGAGATGTTCACCTTACAACTCTCTCCATCTTTAACTCTAAAGTCCAAGTTCACTCGTTTCTTTCAACACATCTGCTGTGGTCACTAGTTTAAGTGAATGCCTTGTGATTCCATTTCTGTGGGAAAAGAACTCTGCTGCTCCTGTTTCAGGAAGTTTAAGCTAGCCAGAGGAGAGTTGAGCAGAACGCGGCAGGGTTTGGAGTCTTATTTGGACACCTCCGATTGGCTGACAGCAACATGACTCTACCGCTGACTGTTTGCTCTGCAACATTGATGTTTTATCTCCACAAATAACACAAGCATGTAGGAGTTCTGCCATGTGGTGGAGTTGCTAATGCTAACGGTTAGCTTCTACTAGCTGAGATGTTCTCTGCGGTTTCCTGGACGCTAAATCAACAACCGCCTTCCTCGTCGTGGGTCTGGATGGGTGAGTCCATGTTAAGTGACAGTGTGACGTAGATCTGTTAGGCTTTACAAATCCTATTTTCTATTAGAAGCTAATGCAGGAGATAGAAGAAGAAGAAAATATCATTTCTATAGCGCCTCTCAAGAAAAAAATCACGAGGCGCTTCACAAAAACAAAAAATGTAAAAATATAACAAAGAATTTAGAAAATGTTTAAAAATATATTTAAAATGAGCAAAAAAATAGACAATTGTGATTTAAAAATTGTTAAGAAAGAGAGAGAGTGAACAGGAAAGAGGGAAATCAGTGGATCCTGAGGAAGGTGGAATAGGTGGGGAGAGCAGAATAAAGAGAGAGTGGTGAAGAAGGTCATACAAAAGCCAGCTTGAACAAATGAGTCTTCAGCTGCTTTTTGAAGGAGACCACTGAGTCCACTGATCTCAGGCTCAGGGGGGAGAGTTCCAGAGTCTGGGGGCCACAGCAGCAAATGATCTGTCACCCTTGGTCTTTAGTCTGGTGCGTTGCACAACCAGTAGGCTTTGATCACTGGACCTCAGGGACCTGCTGGGGGTGTAGGGACTAAGAAGATCACCAATGTAAGATGGTGCTTGTCCATGTAAGGCCCTATAGACCAGAACCAGGATCTTGAAATGAACCCTGAAGTTGACTGGCAGCCAGTGAAGCTGGAGGAGAAGCGGGGTGATGTGGGTGTGTTTGGAGGACTTGGTCAGAAGCCGAGCACAGGCGTTCTGAACCACCTGTAGACGGTTCAGGGAGGTCCTGCTCAGACACGTGAAAAGAGAGTTACAGTAGTCTAAGCGTGAGGAGATGAAGGTGTGGAGAACTGTCTCAAGTTCAGAGCGGGACAGAATGGGACTCAGCTTAGCAACGTTCCTGAGATGGAAGAAGGAAGAGCGAACAAGAGAACTGAAACGAGAATCCAGGGTGAGAGCTGGGTCAAAGGTCGCGCCAAGATTCCTGACAGAAGGTTTGGTGTGGGAAGCAAGCTGACCAAGAGAGTCTCTGACTTTGGGAACCAGCTTGTCTGGGGCACAGATGAGGATCTCAGTCTTATCTTCATTCAGCTGAAGAAAGCTCACAGCCATCCAGGTTTTGATAGAGTCTAAGCAGGTGTGTAACAGCTGCAGCTTAGACATCTCATGGGGCTTAAAGGAGATGTACAGTTGGGTGTCATCTGCATAAAGTTGGTAGAAGATTCCTTTGAAGGAGCTCAGGATGTGCTGAAGAGGGAGCAGATAGAGGAGGAAGAGCAGAGGCCCCAGCACAGAACCTTGTGGGACACCATGGATAAGAGAGATGGTGGAGGACCTAAACTTGGAGACGGCCACAGAAAAGGACCGCTCAGAAAGATAAGTGGAGAACCACTCCAGAGCAGATCCTGATTGGCCTAGTCTGGCGATAGGAGATGGTAGCAGGGACACTACTGAAGAGGATCACAGACAGGAGCAAGGTGGAAAAGAGGAGGTTAGTGGAGAAAAGTTTGAAAAAGTGGCCGGTGACCGCGGCCAAGCCAAGCACAGACGCCATCTTGTTACCGACACCGAGATAGGTGTAGGAGACCATTTTCATGTTCATCCTGCATGTTAGACTCAGAGTGATCAATCATATTTCAAAAATAAGTGAAAAATGGTTTCTCAGTGAACTTGGACTTTAACCAAGGGAGTCCCACATAACTTTAGATGTTCTGAGTTCTCAGGTACTTTTTGAGATCTTTTAGCCTACCCCGCGTAGTCAGACAGGTAGCTATCAGGTTTGGGTGTGGCTGAAGAAACCGACATCGTCCTTAAAGATAACGTGTTAATTCACAATTAGCCTTTTCACATAGGACCAGACTGGCTTGGATAGATTTGTTTTCTTAGTAAGTCTTATATCTGTCTAAAGATCTGAAACCTTTGAGGAGAAAAGAAAAAGGAGCTCATGAAACGTTTCTCTATCCTCTAACGTGTAATTAGAAGACTGGATGTGTTTTCGCTTCGGACGGTTCCCAAATCTGAGATTTGTTTTTCCCAAAACCCAGCTCTCCTTTCTCTTCCCCTCTGCAGATTTCTGAGCAGTAGGCGTCTCTTATTCGGATCGAGAGGTTGCTGAAAATAAATCATCACCCTCCCACCAGTATGCGAGGATGTCCAGATGGTTGAATTTTCACTGACGTTCCCCCTGCTGAATTTCCCCATTGTCTTCCACGCTAAAATTAGAAAGTAATACTTGGTGAAAATGCTGCGTCTGCTCAGATGGTGCCGGTTAATTATCATGAACTGGATTCATGTGCCTCCCACCAGTGAACCATTGAGGCTGCGTGGTGGGAGAAGGATGGAGTCCAAAGCCAAACCCTTAAACCTAAATGAGCCTAAAACTCCGGATTTCACCATCAAACACTATCATTTTTCTTGTCCTTTTTACAAGAACTGACATTTAGCTACAAAGAGCTCACAAAACAAAAAACCACCTGGAAATTTTACTGAACATGAATTTCGAGCTTTTACTTGGAATCTAATAAAAGCTGTGAAGTGTGGTCAGATAATATAAGCAGCATTGTTTTCTGGGAGAAGTAAACGATTATTCAGCCCACTACACGTAGACGGGCAGATGGCAACAAAAACGACATTATTCACTCCATTTTGAGGAGAATTTTCTTTGGCGGCGTTTGACAAATGACCGTTTTATCTTCAAACGCAGCGAGGGCTTAAATTCTACGGGGAATAAATCCAATGTTTTAAGGCTCAGATTAAACCATCTGCATGGTTTGGAACTTCTTTTCATTTCTGTGTGTGCATCTGAAGCTAAAATGAAGAGCTTCTGGTAGACCCCTGATTTTCTAATGGGCTCGACACACGGGAGGCGACATCGCCTCCCCTCCATTCATTTTCATTGAGACATGCGCGACAAAGCGATAATCGTGGGTCTCCCTCCTACCAAGCGAAACGCAAAAAACGTGCGTGTGAAATTTTGCGCTCGTGCACGTGTCGTGCACAGGCGACCCAGCGACACGATCCCAGAAAGTTGAAACATTTTCAACTTTTCATCGCTGTCGCTCGGACGAGGACCAATCAACGGAGGTTTCATTCACTGACCAATGAGCGGACAGGATGCTCCGTACATCTCCGAGCAAACATGGAGGAGAAGTTGATTATTATTATGTTTTATATAGTAAAATCAGAAGTAAGATTTCACATATCTCTAGCAGCACCTTGTGAAACATCATATCTACCGCTTTTTTAACTCTGAACCGCTTAAATAACCTTAATTCCCTCCAACCTGACACAGCCAAGCAAAACAACGGAAGTTTCGATTTCACCATGGAACAGACATAGACGGCTTTGCCGCTGACGCGGATCGCCTCCTGTGTGTCAGGTAATCAAAGTGACGGTGGCAAATTTTGTTGATCGCGGTCGTTTGTCGCCTCCCGTGTGTCGAGACCATAAGCCTAAAATTGAGTCGAGGGTATTTTAATGGGGCTAGACTGCAGCTCACCCACAAATAAACATTTTTCTGCTGTTAAAGTGTAATTCAGTGTCTAATAGTGCTGTAGAGATGTCTTTGTCGTGTAAATAATACGCCTAAAACTGTCAGTGTAGCGCCCTCTTCAGGTTAAAACTTTACACTACATTGAATTTGAGTCAGCCATCACGATTGGCTAAGAGGTACCCTGTGATGTTGCAGGAACCTTATATCTGCTACAGTTTCGCTGTGGGGCATAAAGAGCAGCCAAGTCCTTTATAGCAAGCTAAGAGTTTACGGTTCGGCACCGATGGCCTCACCCAGCTGTTCCTCTAAATGTGGCGGCGTTTAACGGAATAGACGCATTTTACCCACAAGCTTGCTTCAAACTGTGCTTCAGATGCAAAACAAAAGTGAAAGCATTCCAAGGAGCAGGTGTGATCTCGAAACAATGAGAGAATTGCAACACCGCACGGGATTTTCAAAGATCACGTTAACAACCAAGGATAAAGGCAAGTGCACGTATCCACAAAGATCTGTGGTTTACTTTCTGCTCTGTTTACCTCAGATACGGAGGTTTCACAGATATTGACGTACCCTTTTCACTACTAGTTAAAGAGACAATGTGTAGTTTTAACCATTAATTTCAGGAAATATCTATCAAAATGTTGTTGAGATAAGTTGGCAGCTTCGTAACATATAACCATAAAAATAAGTCTAAAACACACGGGAGAGGGTTTAAGCATCTGGGCGACGCCATGTTTCCTTCTACGGGAGCCCATGAGGACAAAATGCATTTACTGATTTGTAACAAATGCTTATAAAACTTTCATCATTCTTAAATGCTGTTTTACACATTTACCTCTTCACTTGTTGCCAGTGAAGAAAGACAGTCTGATGTGCTCGTTATTTTATTTTGCTGAAGTTTGCACTCCCCGGGGCTTTTTGACCCTAATGGGCATCTGTTGGTAAGGTCTTACTCCATCACAAAAATACTGCTCGCTTGCAATGATTTAGGTATCTGCTAGGGCTGGGCGATGTGGCCTAAAATCAATTTCACGATATATTGAGGATTTCACCTCAATAACGATAAATGGACGATAACTACAGTTATGCGTAGAAACTAAAGTTGTCCACTAGATGGGGCTGTGACATGCATTGAGTCACATTTTTACGTGATCTAAGGTGGTACATCTTCTTAAAGGGACATGAATGTTGCCAACCTACACACAGTTTCATTTTTTTAATCAAATTTATTGACATGGGAAAAATGATCTCGGTAAGAGTCAGAAATTTCAATAACGATACATTTTCCATTCATTGCCCAGCCCTTGTATCTACTGCCCCCTATCACCAGGAAAAATTCACACTGTCACTTTAAGTAAATGGAACTTTGCAAGTGACTTTTATTTAGAAAATTTTCAGATGTTTTATAGTTTTTGTGTTTGAATTCCTGTCTGACCCAATCTAAACTGCGGCGTCTAACGTGTTGTGGAAACATTACGCGTAAAATATTCAAAACGTAAGCAACACGCCCAGACTTCTACGTCCAAAATGCAATAGCGGCTGGTGGAAAGGAACCCGTCCGCTATAATGACGGCTAATTGCTGCCATGTATGTTTTGCGGCTGTTTCATGTCAGGCAACTCACGAGCCATCAGTTAAAAACCTTACGGCTCAATGCTACTCGCCTCCTGTAAAAAGCCGTCCTCTTTTGGAGAACCTCACCTCCAGACTGCTCGGAGGCAAAGGAGCTAGTGTTGCTAACAGGACTAGGAAGAGCTCTTTTCACCATCTGAGCAGGGTCCGTGTGTGCGTATGTTAGCAGCTTGGTTATCCAGGTGGAGTGTTTATGATTTACGGTGTTCTTACAGACCCACAAAAGGTGAATTTTGAATAATAGGTCACCTTTTAAACTAGCAGTAACAAAGAATGGTGCATGAAAAAGGCATAAGGGTCAGCCACGGCCCACTAGAAACTCTTCAGATCCAGTTGTATAAGTGGAACTGCAGAACGTGCAGAACAAAGTGTCCAAGACTGTTATTCTATTTATAGTAGGCAATGCGTGATTTTGACTAAAATGTTGCTTATTCTCTCGTACGTCTGTCCAGTCACCAACAGTGGCTTTGGGGGGTTAGCTAGCTTAGCCAGAGCGATTAGAGAAAACAGCCGTGGTATGAAAAAAATCCCTTTTACGTCTCTTTATTTGGGCTCCAAATACATAAATCAGGTATGTTCATCATACACAGTCTGCTTTAGATCTCCTATTACAACATAGGACTGATGCAATGACCAACCATGTTAACTAGTCCTATTTACATCATTTTAGATCTTTTTTCTGGTAGTAAATAACATTTATCATACTGAACAGCGATTGACTAGGAACAATCACAAGGTGTTTTCTTTAATTTTGGCTGCTATGTCTTTAATACACGTCCACAGCAGACGTAGTTCTATAATGAATCATTAGGCTGAAGCATGGCCCGGTGGACCGTTGGGTCTAGCTAATGGAATCGGACTTGTGTTCGTTTAAAACTATCGATGCACTTTTAAAAAGCAGACCCTGTTTCCAGACACTCTGGGTGTAACTGTACTTCTCCACAGCTGCTGAACGATGGAAGATCCATCCTTTAATCTCTCATCCCTAAAAAACACAAACTTTAAGACCTGAGATTTTTTTGTTTGTTTTTTCGAGACAAAATGACTTAATTAAAACAACAATGGCTGCAGAGTCGTAGCTGTGTCTCTGTTTCTTTGACCAACAACGTGCACGTTAAAAATACTCCTCGTGTTAAAACCTTCATTAAAACTCCGCCTACTTGTTTTCCTTTGCTAAGCAGAAGTACACGGCTCTAGATCTGACCATTACACCAGTCATCAGTGTGTAGACACGACTGCGGGGGTGCAGAAATTCAGATAACTTAAGACAAATAATCATTTTAAAACTCTATAAAACATGATAATACATTATCCTAGATGACACTAGGGACTCTGAGAGTTACAAGTTCATTCCCTGGGCACTTAGTAAAGAGTCCAACATGTCAAAAGTGTTTTTGTAGTCGGTATGTTGGCCGTTGGACATCAGCACACCATTTGTTCCATCGTGGTGCTCCATCGCTCTCTGGCTGCTGTCTGAAGAGTAGTGGGACGAGCCCAAGCTTCCTTTGGTGGACCTGCTGCTCTTGGACGAGTGGTGGTGGTTGTGGCTGCCAGCGTCCAAGTGCTGTCTCTTACGCGACAAGCTGGACGAGCTCCCGTCGTTATAGTGGCTGCTGGAAGCTCTAACAGAAAAGGAGGCATTGTCCATCGTCCCTCGACCGTGTCCGGAGAGGGAATTAGAGTGTTTGGAGTGGCGGTGGCCGCCGTGCTCTTTGTGCTTGTCTTTGCCAGACAAAGCCCCGCCTTGCTCCGAAGAGACCTTGATTCGCATTTTGAACTCCTCATTGGTGGCGGAGCCGTTCTCAGCATAGGAGGGTGCGTGTCGGGGCTTTTTAGAGCTGGCCTTGTCCCTCCCTGATTGGCCGGCCTGCTGCTGAGAGCGTTTCTTGTGGTGGTGGGAAGTCACCACCGGAGCAGCGTACGCGTCTGTGCCCGACTCCTCTTTTATGCCGTTCTGTATGACCAGCTCGGCAGCGTGTTTCTCTCTGTACTTTTCAAGAGTCAAGACTTTTTGCGGCCGTGAAAAATTGGCAGCATTCGAGCCAGGCAGCTGGTGTTCGCCGCTGGTCCCAGCTGAAGCTTTGTGTTTGTGTTTGACCAGTGTGAAGTCTGAGTGGGACGGCTGGGGGAACTGGTCGTAGCCGCAAGTCTTTGACTGCTCGCTGAGGGGCTGGTACAAGGCGTAAGGGGCTGATATGGTGTTCAGGGCGGACAGTTCAGTAGAGTCTGATGTTGACGTGGAGGGGAAGAAGGAGTTGGTGACACCAGGAAGGCTTTCTAACGTCCCCTGGAAGGCACCCTCCACTGCCAGACCATCTGTCTTTGGTTTCTTAGCTGCTTGAATAGCCTAAAATCATATTTTCACATTTAGACACAAAACAAACCAAACCGTGTGTTCTGATGAGGCACGACCTACCCTCCAGTTTCGTATCCTTTTCAGCTTGCTGGGAGTCCTCTCCAGAATTTGTAGAAACTCATGAGTTAGCTCTAAAAGACGAGCAGAAAAACTGTAAAACCAGTCGTGGGCGAGGTCAAGGCTCAGGATTTACGCTCCTACCATCTAACAGGTGTAGCGTTACAGTACGGTCCACATACTCCCACCAGTGCTTTCCATCTGTGGACACCGGGATCTCCCAGTTGGACCATTTGCAGGCCAGGTGAATGCAGACGCAGGCAACAACTGTAGGCCTGTACTGAAGGCAGAAGGTAGTGAGGTGCAAACTGCAAAGAGACAAAACAAACATGACAGATACACAGTAAGACCGGGGGGACTCACAACAAACAATGTCAGACATACATACATCAATGCTCTTTCCTCATCACACACACAAATCCTTACCTCTGAACACTGGAACATATTGGCAAAGTCACAGCTGTTAGGACACGTATATAATAAACTGACACGGACGTGTCTTAACCTAAAATGGTTCGATTTATCTCAGTAACACTCATTACGTTGAAGACTGCATTAAATCCCTGAAGTGGATGGAACATGTGTGGTTCGGTACTCAAGTAGGATCAATTAAAGGCAGAGATCGACTAATCGGGTAGAAAATCGATGACTGCGAAACAGCCGTTGGATGGGTTAAAATGAATGGTACTTGCAGAAGAAATCGGAAGGAATAGGTATATTTCTGTCCCGTAAGTGCAGAATATAAATCTTTTGCTGCTCTGGTCACACATCTGGTAGTTAATTTTAGCATGAAAATAAAAGTGAATGAACAAAAAAAAAAAAGTAACTTTTTTTGTTCTTTCTCCTTCTTGAGACAATTGATTAGACCAGGTTGGACCCAATCAGCCAATCGGGACACTGTAAGGGGAGTCTAAGTCACGCCCATCTACTTCCGAACCACGGGTCCCCAGAAACAACAAAATGAACGCAAGTCAACGTAGCTAAAAACGCTATTTTCTAATTCCGCTTGTTATGTGCCGTGGATTTCACACATGATGTCTGAATTTTAAAGACATTTTGATACCAAGAAAGCATTTATCTTTGAATGAGGGGAAATACCATTTTAGGTTTTGTGTAAAAATAAGTCGAGGACTACAAATGCGCATCACGAAAGTGATGCCATCAAACCAGAGATGGAGAAAAACGGAAAGAAAATGGCTGCAAGTTGGGCGAACTTCAAACCCTTCCTTCAGGAGGAAAGAACCACCATAGATATGGCCATGTGGTGAGTAGCAGCTACGCTAGAGGGGTAGAGATTCTGTGGTGATGTCATACATGCGACGTGCCAATTTCTGGTTTGTAGTCATGCTAATTACGAACTTTTACAAGCTGATAAATCTCAAAGTACGTGACTGGCGTGGTCGAAACACCCATCATTAGTTTTCATTTAAACACAAGTGCACTTGTGCTATTCAAGGCAAAAGGCTTAGCGATTAGAAAATAGCGTTTTTAGCCCGTTGACTTGTATTCACTTTTTTCGTTCTTCCGAGGACCCATGAGCCGACTGGAAAGGGAGGACACTTAGGATCCCTATAGGATAAACCTTTTAGTGTTTGCAGAGAAAAAGCACCTGAAAACACCTAGAATGCTTCAGTAATATTGAAAAAACGTTATGTTTGGGGGAAAATGCTACTTAGAGACATTTGCTGTGGCTAAACCGGGAGATGTGTTACTTTTCACGGATGCAGACTAATGTCCTCGAGCTTACTGAGGTAACCAACATAATCTAGTTTAACAGTCTTCCAGTGTACCTCACCACCATGATAATCGAGCTATTTCTATTGTGTCTTAATTAGTCATCCTCATTTTGTTTTCAATTTGGTTGCAGTCTGATTCTTTTCATCTCAAACCATAAATTACTCGGCCCTTTCACCAGTGGCATTGGTAACGCAACAGATGCATGTTCTCCGCGGGCTTGGCGGCACGTCTCTTCCCACTGCATCGGTTTCAGGTGCAAAGCGTTCCACAGTCGCTGAAGATTTTCAAGATCACGCGTGATTCTGGCAATTTGCATGATAACAAGCAAGGAGGACGGCAGCAAGTATCCATGGTTTACTTTCTGTTCTGTTTACATCGGCTACAGAGGCTTCACAGGTCATGATGTCTTTAACTAGTTTAGACTTTTATTTTGAAAGTCGCCCAATGTTTTAAGCTGCTCCTGTGTTTTACTTCCTTGCTCTGATCTGAACTGATGAGCTTGATGCTTTCTGAAAGCATACTCTATAAAAAGATTCAAAGCGTGAATTTAGCAGAGTGATGCAACGCCACGCGTCTGGCCAGTGGAAACGTGCCCATTAGCTACAACCGCAACTGCATACTATGCTTCACACACGTTTGCTCGCCTCTAAAGTTATCTCACTCTTCTGGCCTACAGGAACCAAATCGATAAAGCTCCCGACAAATTAATATTGTACATTTTTAAAATATTTTAAATTCCTACAGGACAGCAAAAACGCATAACGAGTCTCTAAAGCACCATCATTAATGTTCGGAAACGTTTTGGAAATTGCCTAAAACTAGCCATTCGTTGTTTGCGTCCAACAGCCACAGCCCTGTGAGAACGTTCCAGGAGAAGGAACGAAAAACAACAAGACAAACAGCTTTGATTCATGTTATTCCCGACTTAATGGTTCCCTCTTTTCTCATTTTGGGATGGTGAACAGCAGAGGTGTGAGACCAAGTCACAGCTTTGCAAGTCACAAGTCTTTCCAGTCAAGTCCAAGTCAAAGACAAGTCCAAAATCAATGATCTGGAAGTCCAAGTCCTTAACTTTGAATTTTCAAGTCATAACCAAGTCATCTGTCCAACTTCAATTTAATGACGATGATAAATTCCAGAAATAAAGCTTCTTAAAGTTTCGTTTATTTGCTCAAACGGCAGAAACTGGAACTGATTATAAACAAAGTGCTGCTGCATTTAGCAGTAAATCAAACCCAGAACCAAGAATGATTTATGATTTTTGTCCATGTCGTGTCACTTTTGTGCTAAAATATCAAATATACTCAAGTCATCATCAAGTCAACAGATGCAAGTCGATTCAAGTCGCAAGTCATTGGCGTTCTGGTCCGAGTCAAGTCGTAAGTCTTTATAGATTTTATCAAGTCAGAAGTCATTAAAATAATGACTTAAGTCCAAGTCATGTGACTCGAGTCCACACCTCTTGTTGTGTTTACATTTTAAAGATGAGGATCTGAATTTGAAACCTGGAACAAAAACTCGTCTTGCACATTAACCTGCAAACCTCAAGTAAACAAACAAAAAATTAAAAATAAATCAAAACTCTGAAGATTGAGTCATAAATCAATCCTGAAAATATACTAAGAATTATCTTTAAACTTTAGCTTTGGTAAATGATAAATATAAAAACCTAAATAACGACATCTTTAATTAAAAAGACCCCAGACTTCATCTTTTGTACAGAAAGTAAAAACCACACAAAGTAACACGGTACAAGTAGTTTAACACATAGCTCTGTGAGGACTCCTCTTTACTGCAAGACCATTAAACTTTTAAACATACATTTTATGAATTACTAGGAAAACAAGTCTGATGCATAGCTCAGGGTTAGCGCCGTAGGATTGAAGCAAAGAATCAGAATAATGACAATTAAAACAAAGAACCATAAACTGTACTTACCAAGAACCTCTATAAGTTTAAGAATCTTTAGTGGCAATCTATATTCAGGCTACCAATTGTGTTTGTTCTGTGTTTTTAGACATATGCACTCCGTACCAAACAACCTGGAGAGGTAAACAGCACCACTACACTCCACGCTGTGCATTCAGCCCCTTTGTGCCAACACGGAGCCCTTGTACAATACACCGCACACAGCAGCCTGGTCGGGGGTTCCCGGGGGCCAGGTGCCAGCAGGGCGTTGGACACAGGAAGGGGGGCCCTGCAGGACAGGAAGCTATAGTGTGCCATTACAGTGCAAGAATGGGAACAGGATAATAACCTGTTGGTAGCCATGAAATAGGAAGTCTGTGCCAAATCCTTGCTTGCTGTGAAAAAAAAAAAAGGACAGATTTTAGAGCTCACGTTTTAAAGCCGAGTAGCAACTATGGAATCAGACGAAACCGGACGTGTTCCAGCCTCCTGAGACCTGAGCTCTGGGTGGATTATTAATTCCGCTTAACTCTGATTATTAGCAGTAACTCAAAGTTGGAACTTTGAATTAAAGCCTCTGTGAACGAGGACGGGTCTAAACAGAATCTGACTCTCAGGAGGCCCGACGCCGTTTCTTAATAAGTTGCAAAAACGTTTGTAGAAGGGTAATGTACCTCGTACTAGTTGGGAACATTTCACAACATCTGTGTGAGGATGATCAACTGTTATCTCAAAACCTGCAACCAAACCAGCATCAAGTCAGTAAAACACACACAGAACGTTTCACCCCGTCACCACATCAACATGGAGCCCACCCCCCACGTATGGCCTTCTTTGGCTGTAGATGAAAAGTGACGCGGGTTAGGAGTGCTCACCCAGCGTTTGCAGCACTATTGTTTCCAAGGCTACGAGCTCTTGTGCCAGCAGCTGGAATGCCTGAAAAACATCAATAAAGGGTGAAAAATGGGCTTTCCTGCAAGCACAGTCTGATCCTGCAGCTATGTGGACAGAGGACTGATTCTTGACTACTTAAAGCAAAAGTTCGTAAAACTCGAGTCTGTACGAAGACTTTTAACGAAACAACCGAGTGATGTCAGAGACACGATAGCGTCGAGGTTTAGAGCCCCGGCTGAAACCAACACGTAGAAACTCCTGGATAACTTAGAAACAATCTAACCTAAAAACATGTTAAATGGGATGTAGGAAAATATCGATATTGCAATATATCGTGATTTTTTTCTCCTAGCAATATTATATCGATATTCAAACGCTGTGTATCTCATTTTTGGAAGAATTTACATGCAAACATTTGTATATTTTCTTTTCTTTATGTGCAATTCAAACGCTGACCGCTAGTTAGCAGCAGTGTGTCATGCGTTTTGTTTCCACCATTGAAATGTAAATCACCCAGTAGGGTTCAGATACCTCATAGTAAACATATTGAATATTCCCACAATACATTCAGTAAGAAAAAAAATTGCTAATAACGTCTGACTGAATGTATCGCAATATATTGTATCGTCTCCTCGTATCGTATCGCCAAAGTTACACCCAATACACATCCCTACGTGTTACGGCTCAAACTCAACTTGGATTTTTCTTAAATCCGTATCAACTATGTCTTTGATGGAAATTTATTCTGGCAAATCTAAATTAAGCATCAAGTTGTCAAAAAAGCAGAGTTCAAAATTTAAGGCTACTACAGGTTACGATGCTATAAAAGCAGAGAAAAGCTGCTACTGGAGCCAGGAGGATCAACAGTCATTATTATTCCCTGTTAAAATTTGCTTTGGAATTTTTTTAATTTTCAAAATAAGGGTTTTATCATAATTACCAACACATGTAAAATGTTTATTGTCACCAGCGCACAAATTTAGACAGACTCCACAGGGTGATATTAGGCAGGAACAATAGAATAAAATCACAAACACACTGAATGTGCTTTTCAGGTGTGTGTCTAGTAGAACACTTGTGTTTGTAACCATTGATGTCTTTTTGAAATGTTTGGATGTGTGTTAAAGTTACTCAGTTGATAAAATGTAAGCAGTGTACACACATGCTAATCTAGGCTAACTGCTAAACATGACACCAAGATGTGTGTGTTAGATAGAAATGTACTTTTTCCATTTCTGTTCATTGCAGTTATGGTAATAAAACATTTATAACGATCTTCAGATAAGAAAAGCAAGCTTTGGGTAGATTCTTCTGTTTGTTTTAGTCGTTTGCTAACTGGCTAGCTACACGAGGAGAGCTTATGTTCACTAATGGGCTAATTAGGCCCGAGCAGTGAAGCTGCGAAGGCCTATTGTATCTGCTGTTTTTTTTCTCTCCGCGTCTTTGAATGGCTTTTTGGGGGTCTTATCATATCCAAAAACTCACCAAAGTCTGGCCCAATATAGAAAGTGTGTGAAATTTACGTATTTCAATGGCGATGTGAAGGTTGCTAAAAAAAAGTAGCTCGACAGCGCCCCCTTGAAAATTAAAAATACCCCTTCGCTTTGACCTTTTTTTTATAGTAGTGATGAAATTTGGTACACTTGTAGAACTCAACAATACGCACAGAAAAGTCTCTTGTACCCATGGTCAATATCAAACAGGAAGTCGGTCATTCTGGACTGAAGTAGCGATTTTGACCTCATTTTGGTCGTTTGTAGAGTCTGTGTTTGAACAGTTTGGTCATTTTTCGCACGATCGTCTCAAAAATAGTGTGCGATTGATCAGAAGTGATGGACGATTTAAATGAGAAAATAAACTGACTTTTCATAAATACTGGCAGGGCGGGGCCAGGCCTCAAAACTCGAGCACTCGCCAAAAAAATTCAAATGGCTATAATTTCATAAAAGAAAGAATTACAGTAAAAAAAAACATTTTTGTGGACATTCCTCATCGGTCCCCGAAGAAAAATGAATGGTCGATTGATGATGTCACATAAGCCCCCCACCCCCCCCACCCCCCCACCCCAGGACTAAAAAGGTCATGTTTTACTGTGAAATTTCCCAAAATTTGCCATTTCGCAAAATCACCATAAACTTGTAGCAGATAACTGAAGACAAGTTGGGGTTCCTGCGCCTCACTTTATGGGAGCTTTCAAAAGACAGAGCGGCTGTGATGGCGCGGCGAAGTCAGGCGTAACGCCATGGCCATACGATTGCCTCTCATTTTGTCAATTCTAAAGCTATCGCCACGAATTTTCTGATGAGGGATCCTAGCATGATCCACAATAAAACTTGACATCAAAAGTCGATAGGCGTGGCCAATTTTTTTAAATAGCGCCCCCTAGCACCCTTAAAAGTGCCAGCCCCAGGCCATGCTTTGACTGAGGATTGTGAAATTTTGTACACTTATGTAGTTTCTCAGGACGTACAAAAAACTCTCCTGAAGCCATGCTCAATATCCCACAGGAAGTCGGCCATTTTGGTCCAAGTACGCCATTTTGTGTTTTTTGCACATTTCAAAGGTACGTCAATCCCCAAGCTCCCTTTGCCCCCATCGCCTTCACACTTCAGCTGAAAACTCTTAAGACCAAGCGGGAAAAACTGAACCTACGGATTTTCCAAAAGTCTAACGGTGTGGGCGTGGCTAGGCCTCAAACTTTGACCTGTCACCACACAATGCTTAACTGTCAATGCTCCCAAATTGACTCTTTTAACCTAATTAACATGAATCTCTGGCAATAGCAGTAGATATGTTGGGGTCACTTGGTGTCCAGTACTGGCAGGTTTCAAAAAAAGGCAAGGCTTTGGGGGCATGGCGAATTTTGACATCAAGCCATGGAATTACGTTTGCCTCTCATTTCCTCAATTCTGATGCTATCGGCCCAACAATTCAGGTGATTGATACAAATCCAAACCTCAATAATTACCCTGAATATCTGGTGGGTGTGGCTTAGTTTCTTCACTAGCGCCCCCTAGGTCCAATAAAAATGTCAGCCCCAAGTGATGCTTTGACTGAGGATTGTGAAACTTTGTAAACTTATGCAATGTCTTAGGACCTACAAAAAAAAACTCTTGGAGCCATGCTCCATATCCCACAGGAAGTCGGCCATTTTGGTCCAAATACGCCATTTTGTGATTTTTGCACACGTCAAAGGTCAACGCCACAGTGCCCCTTAAACCCATCACCTTCATGCTTCTGCTAAAAACTCTAAAGAAAGCGTGAAAAACTGAACCTACGGATTTTCCAAAAGTCTAACGTTGTGGGCGTGGCTAAGCCTCAAACATTGACCTGTCACCACACCATGCTTATACTTTCAGAGCTCCCTATTGGACTCCTTTCATCTATTCAACAGCAATCTCTGCTAAATGGCAATACACAAGTTGGGGTCACTTGGGGTCTAGTACTGGCAGGTTTCAAAAAAGGGCAGGGCCCTGGGAGCATG
The DNA here is from genome assembly GCF_043380555.1 of Nothobranchius furzeri. Taxonomy (NCBI): domain Eukaryota; kingdom Metazoa; phylum Chordata; class Actinopteri; order Cyprinodontiformes; family Nothobranchiidae; genus Nothobranchius; species Nothobranchius furzeri. The sequence continues at coordinate 57,196,222 of NC_091754.1, forward strand.
GCGAAATTCGCCATCACGCCATGGAAATACGTTTGCTTCTCATTTCCTCAGTTCTCATGATATCACCAAAAGATTTCTGGTGAGTGATCCTAGTCTGACCCTCAATATAAATAGATGTCATAAGCTGGTGGGCGTGGCCTTTTTTCTGAAAAAGTGCCCCCTATGACCATTAAAACTCTCAGCCCCAAGTCATGTTTTGACTGAGGACTGTGAAAATTTGCACACTTATGTAGTGTGCCTGGGCCTACAAAGAAGTCTCATGGAGCCATGCGCCATATCCCACAGGAAGTCGGCCATTTTGTACCAATTACGTTACAGAGTCTCTTTCGAAGCTGGAATATTTTGCTAATGTAAAACATTTTTAGTGGGGACGGTTGGCAGGCTAGGAGGAAAGGTTGAGTCAGATTGAGGTTAAATGCACGCTGGGGTGTCTGGTGGGCATGGGCGCTCGTGCGCCACCGGTTGCAGGGCGATGGGAGAGCGTATGGGATGGAGTGGAGGGGGGTATGGACGGAGGGCGAGCAGCTTTGCTGCGAGGGCCGAACGACGCTGCTTGCATCTTTAATTTGAACTTGGAATGTTGTGCCAAACAAACAAACATCTCAAAAACCTGACCTCAGATCTGTTATATTTGAACATTTTGAAAGTTAGATGTATAAAATGTGTAATTAACTGCTATCTCCTGACAAGATGGGTGAAGCCATGAAAGTGACAGAGTGACGCAGATCTGTCGGGCTTTTCCAAACGGTGTGTTTATCATCTGCAGCAAACGCAGGAAACAGGGCTAGAAGATTCTTTTCACATTCAGCCTGCAAGTGAAACTCAAAGTGACCGATCGTTTTTCAAAAATGAGTAAAAAACTGTTTCCCACTGAACTTGGCTTGGACCACACTGTGATTTTCGCCCATCTAAGCCAAATCCCTCGTGCAGCAGAATCATGACTAACAGTGAACGTGAGGGTGATTTCCATATCTGTGAACGTAAAGTGACCGGCTCTGCAACAGCTTTCTGAGCCGTCTCACGACCAAAGACAGCCTCCAAAAGTCTACAAGCACTGCTTGAAATCCTGCCACTCCCGTCTGCAATCGGCCAATGGAAATGAACCTTTGGGACGCCGCAGCATGAGGTATGAGTTTGGGTTTTAATTTATGTTTAAAATGCGGATTTTAAACTACACACAAGTTTTTATTTTTGTTAATAGCCCGAGCTAAACCGGACTCACACTTAAAACAATTAAACTACCTTTTTACACCACCAGATGAATTGTGAAGCTGTGATTCTGCCATCTGTGAGAGTGGCCGACGTCCTCAGGAACGTGAAAAATTTAAAGGAGGAATGTCCGACAGACAGCTCGGCTAGAAGTTGGGAAAAGGCGACTCGCAGCAGAGTCTGAGGCCAAAGCGAGGGTTTGGAAAAAGATCCTTCCTCTTTGAGGAAGATGAGCTGAATCATGAGCTGACACTAAAAAGAACCGTTAACGGCTGCACTTATGTCTCTTTTCAGCTTGGTTTTGGTTAGCGGCCTGCTTAGTGACGTAGCATGTCCCGATGGGGCGAGTGAGTTATGGAGTCTGCCTCACTAAAAAACGCACCGTGTGATCCCAAAAAGCAGCTTTGCATCACAGGGTTGTGCAGTTAATCAAATCTGTACTCACGATTTTACTTTAGGTTCTAAACAATCACAAAACCGGCATTTTACATTTACATAATAATAAAGCGGTGGCTGTATTTCTGCTACTGCAGCCTCTCCTGTCTGTGAGGGGCAGAAGGGTTACGGTGAGCCGAGGGAGCGGGGGCGGCTGCAGGCTCACAGCAGAACATTCAATGTTTACGATCTGGGAAAGAAAAAAACGATCGATCAGAACTGAACTGAGTCCTATGAAAAGAGAGGAAGCGAGCTAGCGTTAGCCTGACTTTTCGCCAACTCTACCAGGAAAACACCAGAGGAAAGATGTCGGGACAATAACGAACAATAAAGCGTTAAGGTGAAGCTCTGCTACAACACATTGAAGGAGTTACGCTACAGAACTTCTGGTGCACAATCAGAAGGCGTCATCTCCAGGAACACCCTCACCGGTAGGGCTGTCACGGTAACCGGTGTAGCGGTAAACCCCGGTAAAAGAGTTGACAATAATAATAACCGTCTTGTTTTTTAAAAACATATATTATCTCGGTGGATTACCGTGGCTGCGGTGTAGGCGCGGTGACCCTTACCAGCCACCGTATCATCTGCTGAAGCTGCCGGCAGCACATGCGCACTTTGTTGTTTACAACCAAAACTTTCTTGAAGCTAAAGCTGAAATAATGGCCAAAGGAGGAGACGGCAGTGCTCAGGACATTTATTATCCCTCAAAGAAGACAAAGTCGGAAGTACGGGCATTTTTTGGATATTTGAAGAATGCAGAGGGACAGTTTATAGAAGACGGCTATCCTGTTAGCAGCACGTGCAGAAAAAGTGTCTGTGAAAGGCAGCAATGCTTCAAATCTCATGACACATCTGCGTGACCATCACCCACAACTCTACAGTCAACGCAAGGCAAGCTAACGTTAGCGTTTTAGCTAAAATGCGTGATCCGAGGATTTGGGTTGAGGGAGAAGGCAACGAGTCGCTATATAAAGCAGCCGCAGCGCCGCTACCTGCATATAAACCGTGTCGCGGACACCCCCATGTTGAAATGACGCTATGCATTACGGGGCTCCCAGGGGCAGATAAGAGTTGGTCTCTCTCCGAGAATAATTATGAATTTAACAATGATTACTGCCTGATGACATTTTCCCACATCTGCAAAGCTTACTGGAAGGACACAAACCGAGGACAATATTTTCCTGATATAGGGTTTATTACTCAAGTAAGGGTAAAAAAAAGTATCTGATTAGAAGGCTACTTGAGTACTGAGTATCATCTGATCTAATATTTTTTAAATGATGACATCAAAGAGACATAAAATAAGAAGTTATGGGCAAATATTGGTATTTTAAAGGCTAAAGGGGAAAAATGTAAACAAATAAACAACATAATTACAAAATAACACATTTTAGGCTAAATTTAGACACAAACTGAGGACAATATTTCCTGACATACAGGGTTTATTTAGTTGTCTGAAAATGTAACGTTTAAAAAAAATACCACGATAATACCAAAAACCGTGGTAATTTTGGTCACAATAACCGAGTTATAACTGAGGTTACATTTTCACACCGTGACAACCCTACTCACCGGTGACTTAAACAGGAAACACGTTTAACCGATTATTTACGTAATAAATTAATTTTACCCGCTGCTCCGTTTCTTTAACAAATTTGACGTTTGATATAAACTCGCCTCAGAATAAGGCCGATTTTTGGTGAAAATAACATTAAACGTTTTGTATACACTCAGTAGATTTCAGTGATGACTACAATGAGGATATTTTTTACAAGCCTAACTGTGAGCTCTGACATATTTAAGCCACTCTTCTCTCCCTGCAATCATAAGAAAAACAAGACAGAAGACACCTACCGACTGTCCGGAAGGAGCTGCATCTTTTGTTTAGCGTTTGGATATTTTGCAAATGGCGTATTTTGTTGACAGAGCAACAAAACATGCTGGTAGGTTAGTGACATCGCTGCTCGTAACAGGACATTTCTGCACGGTTGCGTTAAAACTTGTATCGTTTTCTTTCAGAATGCAAAATCTGTTTTAGCCGCCACTGATGTGAAATCAGACAATGAAAAGGCAGTCTTCTGAGGAAAATAACTCTCTGGAAGCTTTTTTTAATTCAGGATGTTAGTTTTATGAATTTAGGAGACAAGGAAACCTCTCTCTCTCTCCCAGGGCCCTGGCGTACTCACGCTGCTCTTGGTGTCCAGGGCAGGCTCTTGTGGGTTAATGAAGGCATGAGCTATTTTAATGACATGCTCCAGCTTCCTGGGCTGCTCCTCAACCTTGGCTGCCAGGAATAACGTAGTCTGGGAAATGATCTGTTCCAGGAAAGATGGAGAAATAAATACGTCACTTTATCGCCGTTTAGCTCACCAGGGGTACATGTTGAGCTTCCTGGCGGGTCTGCTTACATTTCTGTGGAACTTTTTGAAAGAATGGATCATGTAGAACCTGTGCATATAAACTATAGCGGTGTTAATGATGAGTTGAGACCTGGGCGTCGAGTTAAGGACAAAAACCGGATAGATCTGACCGACTGAACGTGCTTTGATCGAGCAGACATCTAGAATAATCCGAGTTAACCTCATGTAATCTGGATTTTTGCCTTAACTCGATCTAAAGGATGGCGGGGGTTAATTACAGGTTTGTTTAGCAGTCAGTAGACACAAAGCTAACAATAGCTACAGACTGAACAATAGCTACACGTAGGCCCAGACGCTGCTAGCAGCTTAACACCCAGCTAGCTCGGTTTATGTGATGTTTGTTTAAAGATTCTTTACAATAAAGACACAACGTGAAGGTGTGAAGTGAAACAGGAGAATCCTGGAGCTGACAACACGCTTAGATCAGAAAACCGTTGCTAGCCGGCGAGGCGCTGCGCCTCACAAAGGATACACGTTGAGTCTCTGGCCGATGTCCTGGATCAGGTTAGCGGCCTGCTGCCGGTAAGAGAGCTCGCTGTCGGCCTCGATCCCGCACCGTCGAGACGGCGTATTTTCCAGCTGCTCCCGGGAGAAAAGCCATTTCGTAGAGGGTCCCCGGTGCACCGCCATTACGCTCCCACGGCCAAACCCGACGGTGTTTGCACCGGGAGGGAGCGAGCCGACAGCAGCGCCGGAAAAACGACACCGAGAAGCCGGTCTGGCCCGAGGAGCAGCGTCTGCTAACAGCGCCCCTAACGGTCGGAGGGGGAACGTCTCATTAACTCGACCGTATTTTCTTTTAAACATCAAAAATTCTTATCTTATTTACGGAGTAGCTAAACACACACATTCAGGAGCTCTGCATTGGGTTGAGTATGTTTCAGTTTTCTGAATTATTTACAGGAGAAAATAAATAAATTTGCTATAACGGAAATGGCCCCACTGATCCATTTCATAAAAGAAAAAGATGTTCATATATATATAAAAAAAGACATTTCAGTTTTTGTCCTATTATGCATATCAAAATTAAAATGAATGAATACTGCCCCATTATTATTTTTATCATTATTAGTTGTATTTTCATGCCAACCAAAAATCTACTTTTACAATATTTATAAAAACAAAAATAAGGTCTGTTATGTGCTAAATATAAATATGGTAACTTGTGTGCACCTACAAACGCACACACACACACACACACACACACACACACACACACACACACACACACACACACACACACACACACACACACACACACACAGAGAATATTACCAGAAAATCTTCAACTAAATACTTGATAAATTCGTTGTGAGAAAATTATTTCAAATGCCAACTGGGCTAGACTTTAAGCAAATGTGAATTAACTGTGCATTGACAATTGTGCAAGTATGTGCATTCATGCATACTTACAAAGATATGGATATAAATGTATACAGTTGTGTATGTATGCAGGTGTACTGATATTTTACTTTAAGAAATTACTATGCAACGCAGATGCAATGGGAAATTGAGACAGAACTGGATAAGTCAATGCTTCTTCCTGCTCAATTTTTGAATGCCTTTTGTTTTGATTAACAACTTTTTTGGATGGAAATTTAATGTTTTAAACTTTTTTTCAGTATTCAATGTGTTAAATAAATAAATGACATGAATGAAAAGTACCTTACGCCAAATGAATGTAAAGATTGTACATTTTCAATATCTCTTTACATTAGGGTAGACATTAAAGGTTTACAAACAGTTTTTCCAAATGCTGCTCCATCTTTAATTTTTTATTTAAATGAATTCAGTGAAACCATTCATCCATCCATTTTCCTCTTCTCATCCGGGGTCGGGTCGCGGGGGCAGCAGCCTAAGCAGAGAGGTCCAGACTTCCCTTCCTCCAGCCACTTGGGCCAGCTCCTCCGGGGGAATCCCATGGTGTTCCCTGGCTAGCAGAGAGACAGTCCCTCCAAAATGTCCTGGATCATCCTTTAGGTCTCTTCTCAGTTGGACGTGCTGGGAAACTCAGCAAGGAGGCGACCAAGAGGCATCCTAATCAGATGCCAGAACCACCTCAACTGGCTCCTCTCAATGGATGACCAAGCTTCTCACCCTATCTCTAAGAGAGATCCCAAACACCCTGCGGAGATAACTCATTTCAGCCGCTTGCAATCTAACTTCTTCAGTCGCTCCCCAAAGCTCATGACCATAGGTGAGGGTAGGAACGAAGATCGACTGGTAACTTGAGAGCTTCGCCTTCTGGCTCTCTCTCCACCACTGTAGCCTCCAGAAATGGTCTGTTTTTCAATCTACAGGTCACCTCTTCAGTATCGGGTCATTTGGAGACATAAGTCTTAAGTGGTGCTTTAATCTGCAAGAAGATACTGTTGCTTCAAGGTCCTTCCAAGCTCACTTTTATCTAAGACTGGTTTTTATTCACAGCACAAGACGGATGAACTTTCAAAATTAAGTCATATAATGAACAAGATGAGTAAATAATAATATGGTTGAATGAACAATAATGACTGAAGGATAATAACAATGTTCTGATTAATCTGTGTTAAATTACGGTGGATGAATATTATTATGTTATGATCAGTAAATTTAGATTTAACAAGTGAACCACTATCTCTGACAGCTCACACACTCAGACACGTAACGATGACAAGGTTAAGCTAATATCCTGACACATTGCTTTCTGTTCCACCAATCAGAACTCCCGTATCTGACGCGAGACGTGTTTTCTGAGGTTTGTTGGTAAAAACCCTTCTACATGTCAAATGCTGATTTGTTAGAAAATCAAAATATGACGATCATTAAAATCGGACTCACTTCACCGTGAGTCAGTTCCAGTTCTAGTTCTTGAGAAAATTCCGGACCGGCCATCCGGGGCGAAACCTCTTTAACCCAGAGCATCTTTTGACAAGCTGTCAAAAGCCTGTTGCAAGCCACAGCTGACTGCAAACGGTTCCTTCAGAACAAAACTGAACCAACTTCAACTCCTTAAGAGTTTTTCCTAACTGTCGTGACCTGAAGACAACTCGAGACCGGGAAAGTCGGCGCTGCGGTTTCTTCTACGGACTTCGGTACCTCTGGGGCCCCCGGACCTCAACATTCCGGATCTACCGCGGGGGTCTCCAATCAGGGTACGTAGACTCGACAGATTGCGTCTCGTGTGATTTTGATGAGAACCAACTTTGTTAAGTTTAATGCAGACCAAATTCACTCCCACTCAGAACTCAGTTTCTCCAGATACGAAGGTTCTGATGACATCACATTCACACATCATCACACCTCACATTCCATCCACTCAGATCCATTCATAACATTAACTGTCCTAGTTATCATGTTTTAATTGTTTAGAAAATACATTTCTTGCTTTTTATAAACTTGACTCTGTTCTTGTATTAATACGAAGTGTCTTACGATCCCTGAATAAACAAAGAATTATAAATCTTCTGGTTAAACACTCAAAGACCAATCCGACTGGATTTCCAAATTTATCTGGAAATTCACATCACATTGGTCAAAGTGTAGAGTAGTATATTAAGCTTTAAAAGCACCCAAATACATACAATAATTACCCCGCTACACCACGGCAGACCGGTACAACGTCTGCATCAATGCACCAATCCGCCCATTGATGTCCTGCCCCTTCTTTGCCTCAATCATGAGCAACTTTAAACCGTAAATATAAATAACAAAGCAACGAAGGTCGAATGTCAAAATACCATATCGTACTTTTAAAACTCATCTTCATTTCTAGAGCATGTTACAACAAGCCGTTTACAGAATGACTAAAGTGCTATTCACCTCTAAAGACACTTTAAAACCAAAGAGCTTAACAATTTAATACTTTTAAGGGAACAAATACAATGTATGGAGTTTGTGTTTGTTTTTTAACGCTTGTGGGGCTGGGATCGTAGAACCAATCACAACATGGACAACAAAAGCAGACAAATGCAAAAACCCAACTACAGTTAATCACATATTTATTAGTGTGAATTTCATTAAAAGTGTGACGTATCATCAGTCAAAAATACAAGCAAAAAAAATGACCTAATAAAATAAATGTGTTTGTCACAAGCGAAAGTTTATGTGCTTGGGAAATGTATTTTGTTAGTTCAGACACCATTATCACAAATGTAGGTTTGCATAACAGTAAATTCACAGTTCAGTTCAATAAATTGTAAATATAGAAACAAGAAGATAAACTGTTGGATAAGATAACTTAGGGTGACCATATTCCCATTTCCAAAAAAGAGGACAGGGGATCGGTGTCTATGACGTCACACTAAGGCAACGCCACACAAACCACGTTGGAACCCATTTCTTTGCAAGAACTAAAATTAATATCAGATTCTGCCAATAAAAGGGCTCTAAAACAATAAATATGTAAATAATTTGCATATTTATTGCAAAATCTCATTTTTCTGTTTTAGTGCTGCAACAAGGTTGTACCATGTAAGGCACCCTCCTCCTTGAACCGTCACCTTATCGTGGTGGAGGAGTTTGAGTGCCCTAATGATCCTAGGAGCTATGTTGTCTGGGGCACTTAGTGCCCCTGGTAGGGTCTCCCATGACAAATTGGTCTTAGGTGAAGGGTGAGACAAAGAACGGTTCGAAGGATCTTTCATGGCGGTTAAAATGAAGAGTCGGAGTACCCGGCCCGGAGGGTCACCGGGGTCCCACCCTGGAGCCAGGCCTGGGGTTGGGGCCCGTGAGCGAGCGCCTGGTGGTCGGGCTTTCGCCCATGGGGCCCGGCCGGGCCCAGCCCGAACCGGATACATGGGCTCGTCCAACTGTGGACCCACCACCCGCAGGAGGAACATGAAGGGTCCGGTGCAATGCGAATCGGGTGGCAGACCAAGGCGGGAGCCTTGGCGGTCCAATCCCCGGACAAGAAAACTAGTTTTTGGGACATGGAACGTCACCTCGCTGGCGGGGAAGGAGCCGGAGCTTGTGGCAGAGGTTGAGCGGTACCGGCTAGATATAGTCGGACTCACCTCGACACATTGCATTGGCTCTGGAACCCGAGACCTGGAGAGGGGTTGGACACTCTACTTTGCTGGAGTTGCTCCGGGTGAGAGGCGGAGGGCTGGGGTTGGCTTTTTGTTAGCCCCGAAACTCTCTGCCTGTGTGTTGGGGTTTACCCCGGGGGACAAGAGGGTAGCTTCCTTGCGCCTTCGGGTCGGGGAACGGGTCCTGACTGTTGTTTGTGCTTATGGGCCAAATATCAGTTCAGAGTACCCACCCTTTTTGGAGTCCCTGGGACGAGTGCTAGATAGTGCTCCATCAGGGGACTCCATTGTCCTGCTGGGGGACTTCAATGCTCACGTGGGCAATGACAGCTTGACCTGGAGGGGTGTGATTGGGAGGAACGGCCCACCTAATCTGAACTCGAGCGGTGTTTTGTTATTGGACTTCTGTGCAAGCCGCAGTTTGGCCATAACGAACACCATGTTCGAACATAAGGATGCCCACCGGTACACTTGGTACCAGGGCAGCCTAGGTCACAGGTCGATGATAGATTTTGTAGTCGTATCATCTGACCTGCGGCCGTATGTTTTGGACACCCGAGTGAAGAGAGGGGCGGAGCTGTCAACTGATCACCACCTGGTGGTGAGTTGGATCAGATGGCAAGGGAACATGCCGCGTAGACCTGGCAGACCCAAACGCATAGTGAGGGTCTGCTGGGAACGCCTGGCAGAAGAACCTGTCAAGACGGTCTTCAACTCCCACCTCCGGCAGGGCTTTGACCACGTCCCGAGAGCAGTGGGGGACATTGAGTCCGAGTGGGCCTTGTTCCACTCTGCGATTGTCGAGGCGGCTGTTGCTAGCTGTGGTCGTAAGGTGGCCGGTGCCAGTCGTGGTGGCAACCCCCGTACCCGCTGGTGGACACCAGAGGTTCGGGGAGCCGTCAGGCTGAAGAAGGAGGCCTACAGGGCGTGGCTGGTCTGTGGGTCTCCGGAGGCAGCAGACAGGTACCGGATAGCCAAGCGGGGTGCAGCAGTGGCAGTTGCCGAGGCAAAATCTCGGGCGTGGGAGGAGTTTGGTGAGGCCATGGAGAAAGACTATCGATCGGCTCCAAAGAGGTTCTGGCAAACTGTCCGGCGCCTCAGGAGAGGAAGGCAGCAACTCGCTCACACTGTTTACAGTGGGGATGGGGAGCTGCTGACGTCAACTGAGGCTATAGTCGGACGGTGGAAGGAATACTTTGAGGAGCTCCTCAATCCCACCAATGCGCATTCCGAGGAGGAACCAGAGCTGGGAGGCCTGGGGATGGACTGTCCGATCTCGGGGGCAGAAGTTGCTGAGGTAGTCAAACAACTACACAGCGGCGGAGCCCCGGGGGCGGATGAGGTTCGTCCTGGGTATCTCAAGGCTATGGATGTTGTAGGGCTGTCATGGTTGACACGTCTCTACAACATTGCGTGGTCATCGGGGGCAGTTCCTAGGGAGTGGCAGACCGGGGTGGTGGTCCCCATCTTTAAGAAGGGTGACCTGAGGGTGTGTTCCATCTATAGGGGGATCACACTCCTCAGCCTCCCTGGAAAGGTCTACGCCAAGGTACTGGAGAGGAGGGTCCGATCGATAGTTGAATCTCAGATAGAGGAGGAGCAATGTGGTTTTCGTCCTGGCCGTGGAACTGTGGACCAGCTCTATACCCTTGCAAGGGTGATGGAGGGGGCATGGGAGTTTGCCCAACCAATCCACATGTGCTTTGTGGATTTGGAGAAGGCTTATGACCGTGTCCCCAGGGGCACCCTGTGGGGGACGCTCCAGGAGTATGGGGTGGGTGGCTTTCTGTTAAGGGCCATTCAGTCCCTTTACCAGAGGAGCGTGAGTTTGGTCCGCATAGCCGGTAGTAAGTCGGACCTGTTCCCAGTGAGGGTTGGCCTCCGCCAGGGCTGCCCTTTGTCACCGGTTCTGTTCATCACTTTTATGGACAGAATTTCTAGACGCAGCCGTGGTGTGGAGTGTGTCGAGTTTGGTGGCAGGAGAATCTCGTCTCTGCTTTTTGCGGATGATGTGGTCCTCCTAGCTTCATCCAGCTCTGACCTTCAGCTCTTGCTGGGTAGGTTCGCGGCCGAATGTGAAGCGGCTGGGATGAGGATCAGCACCTCCAAATCTGAGACCATGGTTCTCGACCGGAAAAGGGTGGCTTGCCACCTCCGGGTCGGGGGAGAGGTCCTACCTCAAGTGGAGGAGTTTAAGTATCTCGGGGTCTTGTTCACGAGTGAGGGTAGGAGGGATCGGGAGATCGACAGGCGGATTGGTTCAGCGTCTGCAGTGATGCGGACGCTGAGCCGATCTGTTGTGGGGAAGAGGGAGCTGAGCCAGTAAGCCAGGCTCTCGATTTACCGGTCGATCTACGTCCCAATCCTCACCTATGGTCATGAGCTTTGGGTAATGACCGAAAGAACGAGATCGCGGATACAAGCGGCCGAAATGAGTTTCCTCCGTAGGGTGGCCGGGCTCAGCCTTAGAGATAGGGTGAGGAGCTCGGACATTCGGGAGGGACTCGGAGTAGAACCGCTGCTCCTCCGGATCGAAAGGAGCCAGTTGAGGTGGTTTGGGCATCTGGTCAGGATGCCTCCTGGACGCCTCCCCGGGGAGGTGTTTCGGGCATGTCCTGCCGGCAGAAGGCCCCCGGGTCGACCCAGGACACGTTGGAGAGGTTACATCTCCAGTCTGGTCCGGGAACGCCTTGGGGTCCTGCCGGAGGAGCTGGTGGACAAGGCCGGGGAGAGGACGGCCTGGAGCTCTCTAATTGGGATGCTGCCCCCGCGACCCGGACCCGGATAAGCGGAGGAAGACGACGACGACGACGACAACAAGGTTGTATTAATAATAAATTATTATATCTTTTGTTTTACTACAGCATCTGTAAGCTTCCTGTGCACAGATTATTAAGGATGCTTGTTTCAGCTGTGAGATTAGACGATAGGATCAATGAAAAAATAAGTTGTCACACACTCCATGGAAACTTTCAGAGAATCCACAAATAGTGGCTTTCAAATGGTTTTGTTACTTTTTGCAAGTTTAGAAAAGCAGCAGATGAGACAGCATGTCTGATAATTTAGTTTTTCATCTGATAATATTAGAACTAGGGATGGGTACCTTTGACATTTGAATCGATCCGGTACTAATTCCCGGTACCTAGGAATCGATACCGGTACTTAACGGTACCAATTTTAGATACTTTTGAGTGTTTAATATTTTAATTCTCTTTTATAATTACATATATATTTTTCTCAATATATAACCATATTTGATAAATATCACAATAAATAACATACAACTGTTGTATTTTAACATCGTCCTTGTAGTTTTATAAGCTGATAATTAAACTGAAGCAAACATCTTTACTGTGAACTAAATTTACTGTGTATCTTCATTCCTTTTGCCGTCCTTTTTCATTTGATTTTTTCCTACTGGGAAGTTGGAATTTCCGAGGAGAAAGCGAACGCACCATTAGCTGATAACAGTGGTGGCAATGCAAGCTAACATATCAAGCTAACGTTATCTTAAACAGTTAATTTAACTGCTGGAGCAGATTAAAATGATGATGCCTCACACTTAGATCGTTGTCACTGGTTTCATCTTCACCCAATCACCCGTCGCATTTAATTAAATTAAATTCAAGTTCAATTCAAGTTTATTTATATAGCACCAAATCACGACAAGAGTCGTCTCAAGGCACTTCACATAATAAACATTCCAATTCAGGTCAGTTCATTAAGCCAATCAGAAATAATGTTTCCTATATAAGGAACCCAGCAAATTGCATCAAGTCACTGACTTACAGCAATCCTCATACTAAGCAAGCATAAAGCGACAGTGGAGAGGAAAACTCCCTTTTAACAGGAAGAAACCTCCAGAGGATCCTGGCTCAGTATAAGCAGCCATCCTCCACGACTCACTGGGGATCGAGAAGATAGAGCAGGCGCGCAGTGTGCTAGACAAAGTGCCCGCCTCACAGACTAAAGCTGGGAGCTGGTTCCACAGGAGAGGAGCCTGATAACTAAAAGATCTGCCTCCCATCCTAATTTTAGATATTCTGGGAACCACCAGTAGACCTGCAGTCTGAGAGTGAAGTGCTCGGTTAGGAACGTATGGAACAATCATGTTGTCATCTACCGGATGGGTACCGAATTCGGTACTTTTTAAGGTACAGACCGAATTCCACAGTACCGAGCGAGCACCGATTCACTTCATTTGAAACGGTACCTCGTTTCGGTACCCGTCCTTCACAACGAGAACTTGCCTAGACAGCTGTGCATGCGCAAGAGCGTTATGTCTTTGGTTGCTGCGAGCGAGTTGTAAACAGCAGCATGGTAGATAGAACGAAAGTATTTAGTTTGTATTATTTAAAGTTATTAAAACATTTTTCCTCGTGTCTTCTTGGTGCCCTTGGGGGCCCAAAGCAGTCGCATAATTTGCATATGCCTTGGACATGCTCTGAAGCATCTGTCTAAGAAAGTCACAGGAAAATTTAGATCAATAGACAAACCAATGAGATCAATTTAAGTCCATTCAGAAGAAGGTCTAGATTCTTTAACAACTGTTAAAAATTTGATTGAATGTATGTGCACCTGTTTATAAGTCAGTTGAAAGCACGGCTGATACCAGCAACATGCAGTGATGACTCGTGCTTATCTTTGTTAGCAGCTGCGGCTTTAAAGAGACAATGTGTAGTTTTTACCTTTATTCTCAAGAGACATCCATCAAAATGTTGTTGAAAATGAATTAAATGATGCCCAGTTGTTAAAAATTATTGGCAGCTTAGTAACATAACCATAAAAATGGAGTCTAAAATACATGGCCTAAGTCTCTGGGCGAAGCCATGTTATACGCCATGTTTCCTTCTACAGGAGGCTGTGAAGACAAGATGCATTTACTGATTTGTAACAAACAGTAACAAAATGTTCGTAAACATTGTTTTACACATTTACCTCTTTGCTCATTGCCAGTGATGAAAGGGAGTCTGATGTGATTGTCTGCTGGAGGTTAAACGATCTGACAAAGTACTCGTTAAATAATTGCGCCCCCGGTGATTTTGGACCCTAATGGCTATCCGTAGATAAGGTCTTACTCGAACACAAATATGCTAGCTTGCTTGCTATGATTTAGGTATGTACTGTCCCCTATCACCAGGGAAAATACTGTACTGCAACAACTGTTCAATGATTTCCCCAAAAAGTCAATAATTTTAGATGTAGACTATCTAGACTGATGTAACAAACGATTACTCTTCTAGTTTTGTCTCTTTATTGAACTTGCGTAGACTGTAACGTTTATGTTTTATTTCTTTCAGCAACACCAGACTCGACTGTTGGCTAGAACTTTGTGAAAGACCATGACTCTGGCAAGATGCTTCATCAAGTAGTTTCCCAGGTTAAAAAAGAGGAGGAGATGAGGAATCCTTCAGACAGTGCAACATCTGTTGTTTACCCGACTCCAGTGTTTATGCTAAGCTAACTGCGCTACACTTCAACCCACATTAAAGCGTTGAGTTTGTCTCTGGCTCAGACAAATGTATCCCGACTGTATGCATGACCGGTCTTTGTTGTTGCTCTGGTGGTCTGAATCCTGGCTGAATAATTCAGTGGAGGTACCAAAGTCACTCTGGATGATGGTGGCTGCATGTAGGTCCGTTTGGTGCGAGCCGTGACGTAAGACGCAGGTCCATAGGTTCTGTTGGAAGGATTTCTGTATTTGAAACAGAAGATGAGGTTATTTCTAGGCTGTTCTTTAGTCTTTAGTGTAACCACACAGCATAAATAGTTTAGGTTTTATATTAACCTTGATTGAAGTCCATCTTTTCCAGAGAAGAAAGTCAACACTGCACCTCCTCCAATCAGAAGAATGGCTCCTCCCCAGCCAACAAAAATTGCAGCGCCTAGTTCAAATCTAAACAAGAAGAGCTGTTTCAGCACTCATGATTCTTTATACTTTATTGTTATTCATTCCTAATTTCAAGTATATCTTATAGGTACCCCTGAAGTTGAGTGTCAAGTGGGGAGGCATTGGGTACCATTTTTAGGGTCATGACCTGACTGTAATTTGAACCCCAATCTGTGTCAGTCCATCAGACTGGGAAGGTATAGTATACATAGGTACGGAGTGTAAAGTCATATAATAAAACTAACATATTTTGTCACATCAAATAGAAATGCAAAGAATTAAATCTAGCAGTTTGAATTTACATGTTGATTATATATTTAGTTCAAAACATATAGATGGTCCAAAATTTGTTTTCAACCATAACACAGCGACATGGGTGGCCTCATTTGTGACCCAAAGGTCACACTTCCTTAGCTGGGACAAGCTGTCCTGGCTGTACTTCTCTTTACAGATTATCCGTTACAGGAGACACAAAGTCTGCTGCAAACCATCTTTAATCTGACCGCCTTTTTCTGACTGCTGTTCCATCCGCAAGATGAAGGACACTTCAAGATTTAAAAGAATCATTTTTAATAAACTCTTTTCACCGTTTATTACAATGTTAATAAATAATCATCATGGTTCATTATAAAGGTATTTAATTACTGAAAAGAATTATTATTCTTTGGTTAATAATAATTATTATTTATGATAATCAGTAATGTTTAACAGTGACAAGAAGGTCATGTGCACTTATACACACCATGCAGGACACAGTAAATCAGGTTAAAGGTAACTGTATTCACAGGTCTTTGTTCCATAACACCAAAGCTTTCTATCTTGGGAGGGCATGTTCTGAGGTATGTTAGGTTAAAACCTAAACTCCTCAGTTCAAGTTCTGTTCTTGAGCTCACCAAAATACTCTCCGTGGCCACGAGAGTTCCAGAGTATCGGGTCGGCCGCTTGAAACCTCTACTAAGCTTTTCTGTCACGCTGATAGAATTGCTTCAACAAGAAACACCATCTGCAACAAGCTGACGCAAAACTCCTTGAGAGTTATTGATTTGAGATGCAACCAGTTTCGTCAGTCGTTGTGACCCGGAGACATCTCAGGACCGATTTGGTCGCACTACGGTTCTTCTACCCACCTCGTGCTTGGGGGTCATCATCTCCCCCTGACATCTTGGATCCAAAAGGGGGTCTCCTAACTGGGTGAGGTAGACACATCTGACAGATTGCGTCTGTATGCCTGTCTTATTAAGCAATAATTTAGCTTAGCTGCAAACTAAACTCTTTCACCCAGAACACATTTTCTCTCTCTGAGATAGAAACCTTCTGAGACTTACATTCACACATCCAAACACACACATTTCATTTTTAGTTTTCATCCAGACACAGGTTGCTTTAATACCAAGTTTTAATACCAAAGCTTTTATTAGTTGTCATTTATGAATTGCCTTTTAAATGGTCATCTTTAAATAGTTAGTAATATATTCTTAACTTTTTAAACCTTACTCTTCTTTGACATGAAACACAGAGTGGTGTATATTTGGTCATTGAATGAGCAAAGATTTCTTTAAATCTTCTGAATTAATAAATAAATTTTTGCTATTAATTTGAATCTCTCAAATTAAATATTAATATTTTGATTAAATATAGACCCAGCCAGTTGGTGTATGAACTTCTATTGATTATATAAATATCCTTGGAGATATATATATATATATATATATATATATATATATATATATATATATATATATATATATATATATATATATACACATGTGTGTGTGTGTGTGATTTTTAATGTTTGTGCTGGTTCAAATATTTCTCACTTTTGTTTCTTGAAGTTTGGATCCACAAATTCGGTGATGATTCTGTTGGCCCACCAAGAGTACGTGATCATACCACAGAATCCTGTTGGAACAGAAACTTTGGTACATAGGGTTTTCTTTTTAAATATATATAAATCAGACCATTTAATATGGTTTTACCTGAAAAAATGTAGGTTACACCACCAGAAAATGTTACTCTTGAATTGATGATCTCTGTCCCACCAATTTTAGTGCACTTCATACCAATTAGGGTGAGGACACTGCCAAAGAAACCGGTGATGACGGCACAGATCGCAAGTGCTCTGCAGGAATGAAGGAATCCTGAAAGGAAAAAACAAAATGCAGCAAAAACACAAGTGTCATGGCTGAAGGCTGTTTGTCATGAGCAGCCTTCTGACTCCTCCTGCACTCATGCAATTAGTGTGACTGGTTCCACCTGATCTCTCCCCTTTATATTCCAGGCTCTGTTG
Organism: Nothobranchius furzeri; assembly: GCF_043380555.1. Taxonomy (NCBI): domain Eukaryota; kingdom Metazoa; phylum Chordata; class Actinopteri; order Cyprinodontiformes; family Nothobranchiidae; genus Nothobranchius; species Nothobranchius furzeri. The sequence continues at coordinate 57,213,469 of NC_091754.1, forward strand.
TGCTCTCACTGCCAGTTTGTCTGCTGTTCTGAGTGCTCTCTCTCCTGTTGCGGCCCGGATTTGGCTGGAACTTGGCTCCCTGTAATCTCCTGAACCAGCTTCGACCCGTGGCCTTGTCTCACACCAGTAACGTGGATTTTTGGATTACCTTTTTTTCCAACTTCTCTGATTTGCGCCCCAGTTTTTTGGAGATGTTTTGGAGTTGGGAATCTTATTCTTTCCTCCCTAGTGCTTTCCCATTTTTGTTCAATTCAAATTCAATTCAAAAATACTTTATTAATCCCAGACGGAAATTGATTTGAGACAAAAAGAAAAGGAAATAAAGACTTGCTTGCTTCAAACCAGTTCTGATCTCCTGGTCTGTTCTCGGGGAGTTTCGTTGTCCTGCTCGTGTCAATTAGCAATTTGTTTTTGCATTGTGTTTTAAATAGCAATTTTAAAAACAATACAAAATTTTATGGACTTGAGCATTTTCAACACATGTCTTAAGGCTGTGGCTGGCACTAAATGCACTGTGGTTTAAAATCGTGTGATTATTCAGCAAAACAATGTTGATTTTATATTTCTTCATTAGGTTGAGGCAGTGATAGCTTGCTCTTGTCTAATGAGCTTTGAAAGAAAAGCGTCTGGACTTATTTGAGTTGCTTGAAGACGTTTCACCTCTCATCCGAGAGGCTTCTTCAGTTCTAAGGTCAAATGGCGGAGAGTCCCAGATTTAAACCCCAGTGGGAGTTTCCCCCCAAAGAGGGAACAAAAGACCCCCTGATGATCTTCTATATAAACATGAGCCAAGGTGTGAGGGTGAGTGTGGGTCCTATTCAGCCAGAGTTTTGGGTGAGCTCATTGTGAAGCCTGGCCCCACCCTATCATGTGAATTCCTGAGGTCAGATGGCCCAGGATATGCGTGGGCAGTGAGACATCTGGGAAGGGATCTCAAAACTGGATTATAGATAGCAGACAGTTGGTGTCGTAAACCACCGCCTCTGTTCAAAGATGGTTGCTCACAGTGGACATAAATGGCTTCCTTAACTCCTCTTTCAAACCATCTGTCCTCTCTGTCCAAAATGTGAACGTTGGCATCCTCGAAAGAGTGACCTTTGTCCTTTAGATGCAAATGAACTGCTGAGTCCTGTCCCGTGGAGGTGGCTCTTCTATGTTGTGCCATGCGCTTGTGAAGTGGCTGTTTGGTTTCCGAAAACTGAGAACCTTCACAGACATAGCTTGCTCTTGTTGCATTGTGTGTCTCTTTCTGTCGAGAAGCAGACTCTTGTCTCTTGAACCCCTGCTGACTTTCTGAATGTATCCACTAACAATGAAATAATGTGAAGGACAGTAAAATTTAAAAAATCCAGAAAAATGTACTTCAAAAATGCCATAAAAATTTGCAATCAATTGTGACGAAGGAAGTAAGTATTTGATCACCTATCAGTCAGTAGATTTTCTGGTTCCCAGGTGTATTTTATACAGGTTTAGGAGCCTTTTTCTTAAAGGCTTTTATGCAATGTATTCATATATCAATCAAGAAAATGATGGACAACCCTGAGCATTCTCTTCACAAGACTGTCCGACAACGGAAGAGTGTCTTCAGTCAGAGGCTTCTTCAGTTTCGCTGCAACACTGACCGCTACTGGAGATCCTTCCTGCCAACAGCCATTGTAATATACAATAACTCTTTGATGACTTGATTATTATTATTCTGAGCTATACTACAGCAATCAAATTCCCTCTGGGATTAATAAAGTATTTTTGAATTGAATTGAATTGAATACATGTAAAAATGTCCTCATTCTCATTTCAATAATTATCAGTTATGTAACGTTCAGAGTCTCTTACCAGGCAGGGCCAGCAATGAAGGGTAGTCTTTACAGTCAGACACCCCCGTGGTGTCCGAGATGCAGTCCCTCCACAGGTTGGAGTAGAAGTTGGAAGTGGTCATCACAACGCTGCTCCCCTCAGAGAACGACCAGTACTCTGTGGGGAGAGTGGAACACACAAGGATCCAACCACACAGGCAGGACACAAAGCAGCCGATCTCCATGTACATAACCACCGTACGGTACTTCATGATGAGGTGCTCAAACTACAAAACGTCTCAGAAAATAAGGGACTACCAACATCTCACGGTGGGAAACAGGACCGAAGGCTCCCTCTGAGGCATTGCTGATGTGTGATGTTACACACTTCTAATGTACATGTTTGTTTTGTGGCTCGTCTTATCTGATTGATGGTTTTGTCTGGTAAGCATGTTTCATGTTCCCAACAAGGATGGTGTAGGATTACATCATCACACAACCTTGAAGAAGAAAGTTTAAGGGGTAGCACTTTTCAAGATGGAAATCACAGGTGCCTTATAAGCCCAATAAAATATATGAAATAACAAAATAAATGGCCTGTATTTGTATAGCCTGGGGTCCACATAATATTTTTGGGTTGGTACTCAGGGGAGAACTTATGGTTGTTGCTTGGTCCTCACATTTTTTTATGCACTTAATTCTTTACTCAACTCACAATAGGAACAAAACAGAGTAACGCGTTGACGATGCGACCAATTTTAATTTAGTCTGAAAATAATAAGTACAACAGGTACATATTGCCAGCTTAACTTAAACCTAATTTTCAAATAACATGACTGAATTGTCTGAATGTAAAACACAATGTGTAAACAGCTGCTTTTGTGAAAACAAAAATCTAATAAAATAAATTTTAAAGCACTTAACAAAATTACTATTTCAGAGCACTGACGTTTTTTAAATGGCAAAAATGCCGTTTTTATTCCTACAGACTCTCATCATCCTCATCATGATCCTGACTGCGTTCAGCTTCATTATTGACTTCCCGAACAACTTTCTGATGTTCTCTGCTGTTAGTATGTTTATCAAACGCTGGATGATTGAAGTTTTTAGTGCCTATTAGTGATGGGAATTCCGGCTCTTTTTAGAGAGCCGGTTCTTCTGGCTCAGCTCACCAAAAAGAGCCGGCTCTTTCGGCTCCCAAGTGGCTCCTCAGATTTTCAGTTGCGTAGAGTACATTTATAACCAAAATAATGCAAAACTATATGTTAAATGATTTACTAATGTAAAAAAAATGCAATATATCAAATATTTATCATTTCTATGGATTTAATAACTGAACACTTTAAGAAATCTCCACTTTCCAACTGCTGGCGCTCATTTTCTCACCGTCTTCGTCGCACTCTCCTCTCTCTCTCTCTCTCTCGCCTTTTTCCTCATTCCCTCTCGTCTCCCTCCACCCGCATGTACTTTGCTGTGTGTCTGAGTCTGATCCTCCCTCTTCCCCGCCCCTACTGCTCTGTGTGTGGACAGTCTGGACACGCAGTTACACATGTTGACCAATCGCCTGTAGCTTTCACCAAAGCAAGAGGGGAGGGGGCGGCTCCCAATGACGAGCCAGCTCCCGTCGTTCACTTCAAAGAGCCGGCTCTTAGAGCCGGTTCGTTCGCGACCGACACATCACTAGTGCCTATGCAAAAGGCGCTGTTTTTGTCTGCGAGGGTGGGATTTTCACGGCATAATCTGCACCACATCTCTGTGCGTTCATCGTTTGTTTGATGCCAGCTGACCTCCTGCAGCCACTTCTCCGCGAATACTCTTTTCTTTTGTGGTTTCGACTCAGTCTGACGTTTTTTTGGAGGCGGAGGAACACCAAAAATAATTACATAATGGAGCTTGCTTCTTGGACATCTTTAAAATGCTCCAGAAATGTCTTCCTTCCTCCACAAAGTCTTAGGTGCGCAAATGAGTGCTGCAGCTTTTTTTCAGGTGCGCATTATTTATTTTGACAGCGCATGCGCACCTGCGGACCACTTATGTGCACACCTGTGTACAGCGCTTCTTGTGGTTCCACAACCCCCATCCCCAAGGCGCTTCACAATGCAATCAGTCATCGACCCATTCACACTCTAGTGATGATAATCTACCATGTAGCCACAGCTGTCCTGGGGTGCACTGACGGAAGCAAGACTACCTAGCACTGGCGCCACTGGTCCCTCTGACCACAACCAGCTGGCAAGGCTGGTTTAGTGTCTTGCTCAAGGACACAATGAGCATTCTCTGGCAGGAACCAATTTCAAGCTTACAACCTTTCGATTACTGGTAAACCCGCTCTACCTCCTGAGCTACTGCTGCCCATGAGGGCAAACAAAGGGGCTTGAATATACAGAAACGATACAAGCAAGGGAATAAGCTGAAGAGCAAGAGGTGGATCAACTGGAGGTCTTATTAAAGGTGACCACTGACTAGTTATGGTGTTTACAGAAAAGCACATGGTTATAACAATTCATGGTGAATTTAATGCAACACACCATCTCCATCCCCCCACCCCACCCCTCAGTGTTTAAATGCACGTAGAAGTGGGCACCGGCATCAAAGGTGAGGCTAATGAACATACATACCCTCTGACCCTTCATCTTTGTTTTTTTCTGCATGCAAATGCACCATGAAGTGGAAAACTCCCCACCGAGCCAAAATCACGAAGTGAGCTGATCTCCTTGCTGAGAGTGACAGAACTACCAAACACCTCATTACTATGAGTTTGTTGGATCTGCTTTACTGTGTAAAAGGCTGAAGTCACTTTGTTTATGTATAAACAGTAACCAGCTACATCCAAAAGGCCTGAGAACACGTTGATGACATATGCAGGGAAAGCAACTAGAGAAACTGCTGAGTACCTGCTTTCGTAGCAGCTGTCCGAAACGTTCTTGACGCAAATGTATTTAAATCACAACCCAGCATGTGGAAAGCAGACAGTAACATCATGTTCATCTCCACCAATGAGGTTCCAAAAGTGAGCAATAATATATATGAGTATGAATATATATATATGGAGCCCCAAGATCAAAGTGGGTAACACCCCTTAAAGAGGTTGAGAACAAGAGAGCCAAGCGCCTGCAGGCCAGAATGATAAAATGGTGTTGGCGAACAAATCGGACATTGCGGTGGTGGATAAACAATAGAGGACAGCCGTTGTTGTTGACGTGTCAACATCAGTAAAAACAAACATGAGACACTAAAAAGAAAAAAAAAAGAAAACTATCTTTTCTCTAGCGCACATTAGGGATTTTCCTAATCACCTAACACCTGCAGCAAAGAGAAAAGAGAGACAAATAACCACACAAGTTACTGTTTGCAAATCAGGGCAGGTGCTCAAGCAAAGGGTTGAGGCTTACACTGCAAAGAACATCAGCCCTTCAAGTTTATTTATAACATGAGATAAGAAAGGAACAGAAGGTGTGTGTGTGTGTGTGTGTGTGTGTGTGTGTGTGTGTGTGTGTGTGTGTGTGTGTGTGTGTGTGTGTGTGTGTGTGTGTGTGGTTACAGGAATGTGTGGGTGTCTGAATGAATAAGAATGCTTTCAGGCATAGAGTAACACATTTAGGATGATCAAGAAATAATAAAACATTAAATTTCTATAACAGCGCCTCTCAAGATAAAATTCACAAGGAGCTTCACAAAAACAAAGAAATTTAAACATGAAAAATATATTAAAAAATGATTAAAAACAATTTTAAAATGACAAAAAAAACTGGATTAAAACATGTAAGAAAAGGGGGAGAGAAAATGAATAGGAAAGAGGTGAGAGTGAAGACATCAGTTGTGCCCGTGACCATCTGGACACGTAGGGCAGTAACTCCCATATACATACAAGGGGTGGGAACTTAACTCATTAATCATGATTAATTAACTAAACAAAAATAACGGGTTTAAATAAATTACCACTTGAGCCCGAGCGCCCCCCAATATCAATAAATAACAAGATGCACCTCTAAAAAACCCTCAGAGCCTGGGCTAAAAAAACTGTGCAAACCTTTTTAACATGCTTCAAATACAACTTAAACTACAATTAAATTAATCATGACAAATTGCTCAGGAAGAAAAGAAAGAAAAATCAACTTTTTTAACATTATGTTTTTGTATTTACCGTAAATCCTCTAATACAGGCCCGGGCCTGTATTTGACTCAAGCTCATCAAGCTCCAGGCCTTTATTGGAAGGAGGGCCAGAATTAGAGGCAGGCCTCTATTTCTATTTGAGCAAAATGAACTAATGGTTCGCTGGAGTTTTTGACAATTAAAATTGCACCCACATTTTCAAAGTTTAACACATTTCTTTTAACAACGGTAGTTTCTGCTTCAGCCCTCTCCCCCCTCCCCCTGCGCAGTGGCTGCTAACTCACTGATGCGCCTGCAGCCTCTCGGAGTTCCTGCTGCTCTAAACATTAAAATAATTATTTCATTTTCTGTTCCTCACTTCTGATTACCTTCAATGGTGTCTGTTTGTTGCAACCAGCAGGTACAAAAACTATCTTGTTTTTATTTGACTATTTTTCTGTCCTGTCTGTTTATTATCTTCCTGCATCTCCTCTCAATCCTAAAGAGAAACTGCTACCTGGGTTCATATATATTCACCTTATGAACTGCAGTTCTAAAAGATCTACCGACCGCAAAAACAGCGGAGTGCTCGCTGCTTGGTGGCCGCATCAGTGATGGGTGCGTCACCGGATGACAAGGTGATGCGCCCCGCTCCACAGCAGCGAAAAGCATCAGGCGCAAATAAAAGAATAAAAGACAGAAAACATTAAAGGAAATGAACCGACATGAACGATCGCGTGTTAAATTAGTTTTTGAGGTGGCGACACCTGATTTGATAATGTTACTGTGGCCGTGCTCAGGACGCAGATCTACCGACCGCAAAAAAAGCGGAGTGCTCTGCTTGGCGGCCGCATCAGTGATCGGTGCGTCACCGGAGGACCAGGTGATGTGCCCCGCTCCACAGCAGCGAAACGCATCAGGCGCAAATAAAAGACAGAAAACATTAAAGGAAATGAACCGACATGAACGGTCGCATGTCAGTACCGACGCTCTGGCACAGCGCGTTGCCCCACCGAGCGCAGGAGCTTGTCACCTGCTGATAGCAGGCTGCTGTCTTTTCCAAGGGCTGCATCTTGCCGGTCATTATCACGTGACAGCGACTAGTCGATGACAGGCATAAAAAGTCACTATAGTGAAGTCGACTAGTTCATACAACCCTGCTACTGCTCCCCAGAGTGTTCTGCAGCATAATCAGCACGTTCTCTTTGAACTTGATGTTAAATTTTCGCCTCCTCTTCGTCTCCGCACGGTTAAAGTTACCCTCGCGGTCTATCACTGGCAAATCAAAAGTGAGACGATGACACAACTGCCCCCCGTACTTGCTTCTTACCACATTCCACCCGGCCACAATAAAATACCGGCCATTATTCACCTCCGCCGACTCCGACCAAAATATGAGACCCGGCCGTTAATTGAATACAGGCCTGTATTAGAGGATTTACGGTATCCATATAAACTTTAAAACAGCAGCAGAGACAAGCATACATGTATCATTTATCTTTACGTAGCATTTAATTCTCAGCAGAAATTTTCCGAAACTCTACACTACACCTCTATTTACATAGAAAGCTTAAGTTTCTCCTCTTTCGTTTGGCCCATGGATCCTGGGAATAATGAAAAAATGTATGCAAGTCATTAGAGCTATTTTCTAATCTGCTTTGCCTTACCTCCTGCATCACACATATGTTGTACTTCAATTTAAATGAAAATTAATGATGGGTATTTTACATACTTTGAGATTTATCTGCTTGTAAAAGTTAGCATGACCATAAATCAGACTTTGGCACGTCGCATGTCACAACAGAATCTCTTCTCCCCTAGCATAGCTGCTACTTACCACATGGCCATATTTACGGTAGTTCTTTCTTCCTGAAGGAAGGATTTGAAGTTCGCTGAACTAGTCATTTTTTCCCTCTGTTTTTCTCCATGTCTGGTTCGATGACGTCATTTTCGTGAAGCGCATTTGTAGCCTGGACTTATTTTCACACAAAACCTAAACCTAACAAAAGCTTTCTTGGTATCGAAATGTGTCTTTAAAATTCACAGACATCATATGTGAAATCCATAGCCACATTGACTTGCATTCATTTTTTCGTTCTTCCGGGGACCCGTGGTCCGGAAGTAGAAGGGAGTTACGTAAGCTCCCTATTAGCAGTGCTCTGTTGCCATGTAGTGTTCAGTGCAGTACACAGAATTTACAACGTGTCTATTTACACTTCATCAGTAACACATACAGTGATCCCTCGCTACTTCGCGTTTTTTTTCTTTGTAGCTTTATTCAAGGGAAATTCGCTGATTCGCGGAATTTTTCACCGATTTGCGGTATTTTTCTATGCGAAATATCAAGAAATTCCTGTTTTTTTTATCCATTTCATCATAAAATGCATTTTTTGTAATAAAACTATAAAAAAACCAAGTAAAAATATTTTTCTATGTAAAGGGAGGGTTTTAAAAGTCTGAATACTGAATACGTACCTGTTAAATAAATACTGTAAATATGGTGTCCCTACTTCGCGGATTTTCACCTATCGTGGCCAGGTCTGGAACGCATCTACCGCGATAAACGAGGGATCACTGTACACTAATATTTACTCATCCCAACAAATCCTACAGTGGTTGTTTTTAACAGATAATCAAATGTCAAACAAGTGGAGCACCTTTTTTTGCAGCTTGGGTACACAATGACACAATGTTTTTTCACAGACAAAATTACAGACATTTCACACAAATGTAAAAATGTTTAAAAATACCAAAATTGACATTTTCTAAAATTGTTTTGAGTCCATGTTTTCTCTTCACGGCACAAAATGGGCGTTAGCTGTTGCTTTTGCTCCTCCATGAGAACTTCTCCCTGATTCTTTGGCATTGCTCCACCTCTTGTCCATTCTATTAAAAATTCAACTATCTCTGTAATATCTATACTTTGCCCCAGTTCAGATGTAGGTGTTTTTGACAAACGGTAAAGCTTCACTCTTCATGTTGCCTGAAAGCGATGAGGCTAAACGGCTGCTGTGTGATTCTGGTGAAGAGAAGAGGCTGGACCTTGAAGAAGACTCATAACTCGATGCTGAAGACCCAGCCGATAAGTCAATCTGCTCTAACCTAGATGACCGTCCTGACCTAGCTGTACGTCCAGATTTTAAAGCGCGTGCTGATCTGGAGGAAATGGAGGACACATCTGAGTGCTGAGAATTTGACGACATCTCTGAGATGGAAGACATTTTGCTTTTGGATGTGTTCTCTGACATGTCGGACGATGCTGTGGTGGGCTTGTTTTGTTCTGGGTCTTGAATGGCGAATACTCTAATAAAAGACAAACAAATTACTTGGAGTACCCTCTCTATTCCACAATCTAATACCCCCCCCCCCCCCCCCACACACACACACACACACACTTTTTCTAAAGTCAAGTTTTGACCCCTGCACATTTAACAATGTTACGCTACATTAAATGGACACTGGTTGAGCTCTATGACCAAGTGGAAAACAACCTTTTGTGTTGAAGTCCGTTTCCCATTAGAACATACTGTAAAGATACCAGGCAGACAGACGGAACCCTAAAAATAAACACATACAGGAAACCAACACACACCAATATCTATTATGGACATCGGAACATCCCACGATACATAAAATGTCAGTGATCAGAACATTATACCACAGAGCAAATATAATACGAGAAGCACAAGACCACAAACTAGAGGACCAACACATATGCACACTAAAAACCCGTGGATACCCAACAAAAGGAAAACTACAAACAACAATAGAAAAGAAAAATGAACAAACCAGAAGAAGCAGAAACAAACCAGGAACAAACAAAGACTAGAACCAAAACCAGTAATAACCAATCCATATATCAAAGGCATAATGTAAAAAAATAATTACAACAATGAAAACACGTAATATCAACACACCAACAAAACCATACATGAAAGTCAGAAAAAGATCAGCACACTCAAAAGACAAGATATCAGCAGATGCAAAATGTGGAGTCATATAAGAAATACCATGCAAACTCCGCAATAAAACACACATAGGAGAAACCGGACGCCAACTCCACACACGAGCAAGAGAGCCAAGATCATAAACACAGAGCAACAAAAATACAAAGATGGATCAAAGAAGCAATAGAAATAGGGAGACGTGAACACAAAACCATGAAGAGACGATGGAGTATTCACATTAGAACACACATGGGACAGTGTCATCAGCAAGGAGGACACAGGCAGTAGAGGGCGACACCGTCTTCTGCTGCGGCGATTTCTGATGATGGCTAGAGATACTAGCTGAAACATGTCAGGTAAGAAAACATTTTTTTACTGAACTGTGTAAAAAAAGGTACTCTGGTAGTTTGTCCTAAATTTGAAGTGGTGGCAGCCAACATATTTTTCTTCACCGATTCAGGGCTGCCAACTGTCACTCATTGAGCGTGAGACACACGCAGCTGACCCCCTTCACGCTCTTTCATGCTACACCTCCAATTTCGCATGCTGGAAAAGCCTGGGGGTGGGGGAAGTGTTTGCCCAATAATAAAATAGTGTGCGCAAGTCGGATTTTTAATGCAGTAGGCCACAAAGCCACGCAAAATGTCATTTTTTCCTAAAATAAATTTCTGTTGATGGCCCGACTACAGCAAATATTATTATTGGCAGTGATTTACCTATTGAGGACTCCTGCCTTTGGTTTTATTATCCAGCTCACTATCTTCACGCTCCTGCCTAATTATTGACAGAGCCTTGTAGATCATGAGTAACACAGAGGAATGAGTCTTTTGATCATTTTTACTTGACTTGCACTCACCTTTCCTCATTTACACACAGTGATTTGCACACTGACCACAGATAAAAAAATCCTCCAGCCAGTTGGATGACTGAGCCAACCCATCCGAGGAACAGAGGTGTGCCAAGATCATAACTGTAAATAAATACAGAAGCAGCAAGTTAAAAAGTAAGTTGATCATTGATGCTTCCACAGTACCAATGATGCTGAAGTCAGCATCCACTGAGTGTCTGAATGGGAAGCTGCTATATGGTAACCTAGAAATCTAGACAGACCGTACCAATAGTAAAGGTCGGTCTAGAATAGTGTGACACGGTGAGCATCACTGTATCTCAATTGATCATGCGTCCTGGCTGCTTGGCCACAAAAATATCCCTTTGGCTGACTGGTTAGCATGCATGACTTTCACCCCAGAATCTGGGGATCATATCCCGCCCGGGACCTCATTTCTCTACCTTGCCCAAGCCCCCATAATTTGGGTCTGGAAATGAAACAAAACAGGAAGTTACAAAAATTGCAGTTCCACCCTAATCCGCTAGAGGCTGGTGTCAGAAGCAAACAAATCCTCATTGACTCCCATGTTAAAAATACCAGTTCCACAGCAGAAACAAACATGTTTACAGCCTGGTTCCAAAACATGTTTTAGGTTGAATAGATCCAGTTTACACCCATGACAACTCTGAGGGGGGGTACATTTTTTTGTCGCCTGAAAACTGTTCCGCCATTTTCAGTCTCTCAACTTACACCATTAGTTGCGCCGTTTGTGTATTCTTTTTTGGATACTATTGGTGCAATTGTTGGACAAAATGACTTGCTGTGGTATTAATTGCACTAAAAGAGCGTCCAAGAAGTCTCCACTTCATTTTGTTCGCTAAGTAAAATTATATTTATGTCGATAATAATATTGCATTTCTCTGAGTTAATATTGCATTCCTCCGAGTTAATATTGCATTCCTTCAAGATAACTGTGTTCCCCCCGAGCTAATATTGCGTTTCCGAGATAAAATTGCGTTTCCTCTAGATAAAATTGCGTTCCCCCGAGATAACTGCGTTCCCCCGAGCTAATATTGCGTTCCAGGGTTAGGCTTTCCTGAAATAATGTCCTCTAAAAAGCCCTTAGCTGTGTTGGTGCTGCTGTAACAAGTGAATTTCTCCACGTTGGAATCAATAAAGTCTATTCTATTAGGTTTCATCATAAGTTCACTGATATTTCTTTTAAAGAATAATAAACGACCTTGCCACAATAGAATAGAATAGACTTTATTGATCCCACAGTGGGGAAATTCACTCATTAAGGCAGCATATACAGTTAGAGAATAGGAAAAGTACATTACAGGTACACAAAGGGAGTAGACTGTTATTGTAACCATCAGCAATTAAAAAATTAATAAAACGAAGATTGGGAGGTCAAGGCGACTGGTCTGTAGTGGTCTGGTTGTCGGGGATGTAAAGTTTTGGGAACTGGAACCACACAGGATGGAGACCTGCTCCAAACAAAGGCTGAGGTTGACGCTTCACAAAGCTGGTCAGCACAGTCTTTGAGCAACTGTACAACTGTGTAAGCCTGTCTGGAAATAAGACTAACATAGGAGAAGGCCATGACATTTGTCAACAACCTGATCTACCAGTGGGCAGAGGTCATCACACATTAAGTGTCCAGCCAATTTCATCTGTCTGGAATATTATGCTTTCCACCCCAAAATAAATCCTGTGTATGACCTTGCTCTCAGTAGACTCATTTGGTACATTTAAGGTCTGAAATAGGTAATGAAATAATAAACATTTATGTAGATTTATTCTTTACTGTAAAGCAGTCAAGACATTGTTAAATCACTTTAGATAAAGCATTCATTTTAGATAAAACAAATTAGATTTTTTGTTGTTATGTATATCTTATTGTTTATGTGTTTTATTTGTTTTTATTTTGAATGAAATAAATGAATTTAAAAAAAGATTGTAATCAACCTGTAAAAAAAGAAAAGAAAAGAGTTCTCATCTTCTGAAGAGATGTCTTAGGACACTGACGTAGGAGAGAGGAATTTATTATGACTAGTTTATATGCTGCCAAAATAATTCCAGTGAAAAATCTGGCTTGATTTCTCATACGATGGTAATTTAGCGTAGGCTGAAAGCTTTTGCAGGAACTGTTGAATATAGGAAGTGTTCACTCTTTTAAGCACTGCCTGGTTGTTTAAAAGTTTCGGACAAATCAGAAGCCAGAAAGTGTACTAGATGTTAACGAATCCTCAAACCTTCCCTTTCTCACACACTTAGAGAAGCTTACTTCATTTAATATATGAAGTAAATAGTTAAACGGTCATTTGTTAATATACTGATGTTAATATGTGACTACTGATATAAACCATCCTTTTTCAGAATCAATCAATTATTTGTTTAATCTGGAAGACAACTCATCAGACATGAAGCAATCCACCAGAAGTCACCTAGGAAATATCTTTTCGACCAGTCGTGCATATTCTACAACTCTCAGATACATCAGAAGTCTACTAACTCGCTTTGCCGAGAACCCCGAGGACTTCCGCTACACTGGTGCATAGGCTTTTCACAAGGGCGTTGGATGGGTTAAGATTAATTTGATAACCAATTAAAGCTAAATTAAATTCAACCAGATTTATTTAATAAACCCACACATCACACCTTTCTGAGTCACTTAACTGAGCTCTTAAAATATATAAGGTCATGTTTCATCAGAGTTCATTCATTGTCTCAGTTGATATCACTTTCAATCACCATTTATAATCATTTGTTCTGCATCATTATCAGTAGAAATATAGTAATACATTGATTATTTACCCAATTACAAATCCAAGTTACCTAGTTTCACCATCAACCAAATTTTAAAGGCTCAATAGTATAGACGTCAAATGTCACACTCGCGGAGTACATACGCTTCTTTCTTTCGCTCCCTTATCTTTTTTTCCCAAGGCTCTTTGTCCTGTCTGCCCACAGAGCGCTTCTCTGCATTGCTTCTGAAAAACCCTATTTTTACTAACCATGGATTTGATAAATTGGTCATTCAATGCGATTGATAAGACTTTTTCAACAATGAGAACGGAGCAGGGGGCTCCCACATGTCCACAGGGGACGCACCCGGTGGGATATATGCTGGATTCCTGGAAGGAGTGGAAGATCATATGCCTCAGCCAGCTGTCCATTGAGGATGTCGAAGACGTGTGGATATTTGGTCTGATGATCACTGGATTTCTCCTGATTGGAGTGGGAGGATATCTGGTTTTCTGGAAATTTGGGAAGACGGGAGTGATTGGAGGGCGACCCGCACCCACGGAAAGCACCGTCTGTGTGGAGACTTCTCAGACTGGGACGTTACTCGAGGTGAATCGTAAGCTGGATAATGTTCTAGCTGCGATACCGGTATTTAGTGCGCAAAATGGATGTCATCTCGGAGAGAGTCACCGGACGGTATGGACAGGTTTAAAAACCCAAAATTGGCTTCACTGAAGGACTGGAATGATCAGTTTAAAGACTGAAGGCAGAGAGGAAAATGATCTCAGCCTGATCCAAACAGTCTTGTTATCTGAATCTGATGCCCTGGTAGCCTTGAGCGAGCAACAAACCCCCACGAAGGAATGCAGACAGGTGCTGTGAAAACCCGACCTACCCGCCCCGCCTTCGGACTGGTGGACTTCAGCCTGGCGAGGTCATCAATCTGCAGGAGTCAATGTGCTCTTCGCTTCTCCCAAGATCTCCCTCCCACCTGTGACTGTACAGTAGATGAGCGCCGTAGATGGCTGCTCTCGCTGGGGGAAACAGGATCCCAGCCCCCCCCCCCCCCCCCCCCCCTCCTATTGGAGTCTCATGTTATGTTGTGTTGTCTGTAGTCTGTTGCATATTTGTTGAGGTGGTTTTTTTGCAGAGCAAAGCTACCCTCCTGGTGGGAGGGTAACTGTGAAGTGCGTTTTTTTCCCCTCCACCTGAACCAGTCCTCATGTAACCCCTCTTATCTCTATTAAGGTAGCGCGACTCAGGGTTGCGAATGACCACAGTCTCCAATTCTTGTCATATGTCTTGCCCATGTATGTCTGATCTCTGAATTGTGTGTACTGAAACTCTAATTTCCCTCTGGGATTAATAAAGTATTGATTGATTCATTGATTGATAATCTGTATTTTTAGGGAATATTACATTTTATTGAATACCTTTATATTCTAATGACAATTTATTAAAAGTAACCATTTACAATAACCTGACTGTGGACTCAGTCTTACCTGAGGTTAGTAATGTCAGCGTCGAGGTTTTCCATTGACACATATGTTGCATAAACAGCATACGCAGATATGGACAGCACACCTGCAGGGAAAATCATGTTCAAAGACAAAATATAATAATTAACAGATTCATTAGAAACAATGTTGTTTAGTGTTCTTATTGACCTGGTCACTGAGTACAACAATTAGCAAAGCTGACAGGATCATGCTTAATTTGTGACATGATTAATTTGTGACTGACTGAGTCATACTTCCTTGGTGAGTGCATGTTAGCACTAGCCTAGCTAGTGTCGTCTCAAACTTCAGACATCCAGAGCATGGTTTTCAGTTTGAATTGAGAAAGCTGAAAACCTCCCAAAACAAAAAAGATGACCAGTTCTTACTACTGTAGTATTCTTTTAGAATGCTAATGTCAGCATGCTAGCACGCCAAGCATGTTTTCCACTTCATATTGAACTTCTTTACTAATTTAGTGATGTCATTAGGTTTGCAGCAGTCACAGAAATGAGAGCATCTGAGAAGTATTTGTTGTGATGTGGTAAGCCAAATCATGTTTAAGGTTTGTTCTCAAAGGGGAAATTTGGTGCGAGCGGGTAAATGGTAGTGGCAGTCTAAAATTAACAAATTACTCGAGAGGGATAAAAGTCCCAAAAATTTCAACAACAATCACAATTTTAAAGAAATTACTTTGGAAACACAACATAAATAAGCTGCCATAAAGTTTTTTATCTTCTGATGAAATGATTATTCCAACCTACTGAATCAAGGTGAATTATCTCCTCTTTTTATTCTACTTGGTTTTGATTAGACTCATTAGGATCCCAAAACAAAAGGAATTCACACATTTTTTGAAAGCACATTCTTGTACGGTCTACAATGCTGAAATCTAACTGCTATCTTTTTTATGACAACTAGACATTTACCACTGAGGATGTGGCAACATCCACCCGTACAGATCTTCCTGTACTTGGACTTTTCTTTTCCTCCAATGTAGGTGCATTCCATGCCCAAAAGACTGAGTACAAACCCCAGCATGCCCACAGAAAGAGCTCCCATTAGCAGGCCTCGCACTATTTGGACATAGCCTAGAATAACACACAATGACAGGGAGACATTTCTAAAAGCAGACTTCCAAAACCAAGTAGCTTGAAAAACGCCAATATGTGTTTACATACCATTCACAGACCAGAGCACAGGGAAGTCACGACAGTTAGTTACGGCAGTTGAGTCTGTATAGCAGGATCTCCACAGGCTGGACCAATACCAGGCCACTTTCATAACGGCTGAGCCCCCCATACCACCGATGGCTGAGATCTTCCAGCCCTCCATGGCCAAAGTGCAAGCTACAAAGATCCAGCCCAACACGGTCATCAAGAAACCCCAGATTTGCACTACTCGGATCTTCATCTTAAGGTCTCTGTGTGTGGATTTCTGTCTAGACAAGCTTTAAAATTTCCAAACTCTTAAGATTTTTTTTAGCTCAGTTCGGTTTTGCTGATTATCCTCTTCACTTCAAGCATGAATCATAATGAATTTGGATCCAACATTGGCTCCCATTCGAAGGCAAAGGGATGTCCAAGTAGTCGAAGGCAGTGGAGCAACTAAATGGACTGAGCCCAAAGAGAGATGCAGTTCTGTTTACCGGTAATGCATGTGGGTGAGAGACAATGGCGACTATGGTTCCCATGTGTCATCAGATTTGGATCTAGACAGAGACTGCTTCGCCAAGCAAGCATCTCATATTTCTGAAAAATCACAAGGTGTTTCACAAAAGCAAACAAAAAAATTAAAGTATAAAAGATTTAAAAAAAATGTGTTTAAAATTAGAAAAAACATTGTGATAAAAATTGCTTGTGATAAAAAAAACCTTGCAGTGATAAAGCTCCACCAAAAGGCAAATGAGTGAAGCGTCACTTGAAATAATTGCATTTGTTCTTTTCTTTAAAGCTGTGGTTGACTGAAATTTTTTTAAATGATTCTTCTACACCCATCTCCTGCGTTAGCTTGTCATAGAAAATAGATGGTGAAATGCTAGAGTTTGAAAATCCTCACGCTGTGATGTCACACTGTGAATTTGCATTCTTGGCCTTGCCCATCTTGCATCACATCCACCCACAGGAAGGCTTTTAAAAAAACATTTTTGCAGCGGGGAGAGAGAGCGGAGAGTGTGTTGGTGAAAGTAACTTTGCAACATGGTTGAACACGTTCTGTTAGCCAATCAGAAGCGAGGTGTGTGCATATCATTAATAATAATGAGCAATCCTGTTGTTTTTATCCCACCTCTGCACCAGAAAATTTCTGCATCTCAGAACAGGAGCTTTAAAAAAAGACTCATAAAGCATGGCTTTACACTAGAGAACACTGCAAATGTACTGAATAAATGAGTAAACTACTCCTTTAATTCTTTTAAAGCGTAGCTAAGTGTGTATTAGTCTAGAAAATCAGATCATTTCTTCAATAATTCTACTTAACATTTTAAACAGTATAGTTCTACATATTCAGTTTATTCTCAGGCTTTTCTGGAAGAAACATTAAGAAATTCTATCCAGAAGTGATCCAGATACTCATCCAGGTCATTTTTGTGGTGATGGTTCTGTAACCATAGCAACCCATTGTTGTTGTTAGAGCAAAGTCACTAGTTAGTCAAACTATTGCTTGGGAACATAAAAAATGTTACCCTTTTTGGCCTTAATGATTCAAGGCCCTTCTCAGTAAAACAACATTTATGGTCATTTTTATTCACTTTATCAGTGAAACTTGTTTTCAGTTATCAAATGTCTGGTCTAAACACACCCCGTTTAGTAGACACTAGTCAGAATGTGGAAGTTAAAAAATTTAGAGATAATTTAAAAATCCAGACAAATTGATGACATTTAGAAACAACAATCCCATAACTAAATGTTACTATTGTTCAGTTTAGGTCTATTAAGCAGATGAATCTAATTATATTTTGCACAATATAAATATGATGCCTCTTTTCTCAGATCAGCTGTTTTATTTTGGCACCTTTGATTATGTGGCAGAGTTACGCTGACAGACCACTCAGTGGCGCTGTTCCATTGTTTTTGGCTATGAGGAAGTGGAAAACAGATCTAAGCCAAGAAGTTTTACATAACATAAATAACTTCTTGGTGGCATGGAGGTCTGACAGGAAGGAAGACCTCCTTCAGAGCCTTCTAGAAACATGCCCGGACAAATCTTTTCCAGGAACTTTTTACATGACGTGGTTGAACTTTTTTTGAGACATTTGATCTAATGCAGCTTTAAACTTCAGTGTTCACAGTTAAATAGTATTAGATTCAAATAATAATAATAATAATAAGACATAATTATTCAGCTTTGATCTTTTTTGTCAGTTCATAACAGCAGCTTTTAATCAGAAATTTTCTTTAAGAAGACAAAAAAGAGCGTTTGGATGTTAAAAGGAAAGTGTGTGTTCATTTGCAACAGTCAAGAAAGAGCAGCATGCTGAAGGTGACCGGAGAGCTCTGGTGCTGTTTTGTGCCAAATGAAATTTTCTGCCTTGCAAAAAATAAAATTAAATTAAAAAAAGAGCTTATCTTTTATGAGTTATTGACAGAAATGACCCAAAGAGTTGGTGTACTTGTGCAGGAATCTGGTGTCCCAGTCCAGCTTCTAGCTGAATCAGATTATGGTTAAAAATTATGAGCATTTCTACAATAAGTCACAAAACGATTTCAGATTTACACGTAGGCATTTCTTCCAAACTTCCCTGACTCCCCCTGTGGTTCCTTGTGTAGACTGTTGGCTGTCTGGCGCTGGTTGTGTGTTGTTGCAAATGATGCCACTCGACGGTGAGAGGTCTCTCCTCTGTAAGAAACCGAATAAGCCAATTAAAGTGTCTAATCAGCCTGATCTTGTGTAAAAAATAATAATACTTGCAGGAAATCTCGCAGAATATCCTGAAGGAGGATGTCTGACCTTTGACCTTAATCAGGCCTTTCAGGCTAAGGGGTAAACTGTATTTTCACAGGTTGGGTTGGATATCTTTGTTCTCATAATAATTGAAATAATTTCAAATTGCAAAATATTATAGTTTGAATCTTACTTTATACTGAAGCCTCCAGAAAGAGGAAGGCAGAAAAGAAGTCCTCCTAAGATGCACAGCACAGACCCAGACCAGCCGATGAAGAGAGCCGCTCCGAGCTCAAACCTTCAGAAATAAAATAAATAATAAAATGACATTCACGACCAGCAAAGCTGACAAAATTCTTCTCTGAGTCCTGCATGCATACTTCTGTGCAACAAAAAGAGGATCGAAGAATTCTGTTGTGATCCTGCGTGCATAAATCGAACACGCAGTCATGCAGCAGACCCCTGTAGAAAAAACAAACTTACATCCAGGTCAAAGATAAAGTAGTGATTCACGTGTCAAAATGTACCACTGAGGACGAAGGTGAAGCCTGAAAGGACAGTCAGACGAGCCTTGGTGGTTTCAGAGCCCCCGAATGTCGTGCACTTCATTCCCAACAAGGCCAGAATTGCACCAAAGAATCCCAAACATACAGAAGAAATCATCTCTGCAGACCTGAATGTAAGCTGCAAGATAGAAACAGAGAAGGTTTAAACTAGTTCACAGCATTTAGGGCCAGATGTGTCTTTAAAGGTTTTACTTCTCTAAAGGATTGGTTCCATGTAAATTTGATGCTAAAGGGTGTTTAGAAGGGTTGGAGAAATCCGGAGCTAGCTAAAAATTAGCATGTGCTTGAATGAGTCAGCACTTTTCAAACAGCATACATTGACCAAAGTGCTGCACAAAGTTTAAAATAATTAATAAGTAAAATAAAAGCAAAACATACAAATGCAAATCCCCCCCCCCCCCCCCCCAAAAAAAGTAAAGAAAAATAATCAAAAGTTTAACATAAGTTACGCAGACTTTAGCATACAGATATGGGAGTTATGACTTTTTATTTATTTTTTTTACAGTTTTCAATTAAAAAAGTGCTGAACGTGTCAGAGCAACACCCTATTAGGGCCAATTTAGATGAAAAGTAAACAAAGTCAGTACAATTCTGAGAAAAATCTAGAAAATTCTAAGAAGAAATTAGTGTATTTGTGTGGAAATAAAACTTGTGTGTTCTCTTCTCTGGAATTTGAATAAAAAAAATTTAGTGAAACAATGAAAACCAAAACTCTGGAAATAACTAAATTGACCAGAAATACACAAAAATTACTTAAAAAGTTTAGAATTTTGAGGACTTCTCATCCACCCTCTCCATCCATCCCTCATAGACAAACCAGTCAGGAACTTCAACTCCTTCTGTACTAGGGCTGGGACGATAATCAATAAATCAGTTAATTGTACGATAGATGAAAATGAACTCAATAATTTTTCCAGCCTTGATATATCGATCTTTGTCAGACGTGTGACCTACATGTCAACCACACCCCCTTAGCGCCATTTTAGCTGTATGACTCGCGTTGCTAGGGGAAGCAGCAGCTGAAGTTGAAGCACAATAAGAGTCAAAAGGATGGATAAACAGAACAAAGGATGAACACATCTGTGTGAAGGCTATATTGGTTAAAGATTTCTAACAGAGAGAGAGAGAGAGAGAGTCTTTTTTATTTTATTAAAAAAAAATTTGTTTGTTTAATTTATTTATTTAGATTAGAAGTTCTGGTTCTGGACACCAAATAAAGGTTTAATTATTGTATTGTAATGGGTGTACTTGCCCCATATGGTATATTAACATTACATAAGTGGTTATAAGTGGGGCGACGGTGGCACAGGAGTTAAGAGCTCGCCCCGTAATCGGAAGGTTGCATGTTCGAGCCCCACTCAGTCAGTCGCTGTCGTCGTGTCCTTGGGCAAGACACTTAACCCACGTTGCCTGCTGGTGGTGGTCGGAGGGACTGGTGGCGCCAGCGCTCAGCAGCCTCGCCTCTGTCAGTGCGCCCCAGGGCAGCTGTGGCTAAATCGTAGCTCATCCCCACCAGTGTGTGAATGTGTGTGTGAATGGGTGAATGACTGATTGTGTTGTAAAGCGCCTTGGGGGGTTCCATGACTCTAGAAGGTGCTATATCAAATACAGACCATTTTGGTCTCAAACATCAGACAATAATATTGTTTATCATCAATAATTTGTTCATAACAGAATAAGAAGAAGAAAATATCATTTCTATATCAGGCCTATTCTGTACCATGACAAACCAAAGTAACTCCAAAATTTGAAAATCCACAAAAGGAGACAACCAGGTGTTATATTCTGTGACCAAACTGGCTCACAAAGAAGAAATCTATCTGAAGTGGATTCATGAATTAAATGTGATTGTTGATTTTAATCATTTAGAGTAATATTAGTGGCCTTTGCAGGTGTTTCTTATCTACCATTAAACTTGTCCATCCACAACCACTAATGAGTTAAAAATGATCTTCGCTCAATAGAAACCACTTCACCAAAGATGATGTGTTTAGAGAACTCATCAAGCATCAAAGACTCAAAAACAGCCATCTGACAACAAATGGAAGATGATGCTGTCGTAACAGTGACTTAAGGAAAGCATCTTCAAAGCACAATAAAAGATTTTATATGTCTAGCTCGGTTTATTCAATAAAATGTCTCTGATATTCTTTCAATATTTCACTCCAAACAGAAAAGTTCCCAAATAATTTCTAGTAAATCAGGTAGATGCTTTCTCTCAGTCACTTCAATATAAATTAATCGTTCAGATTCAAGTAGAAGAACATCACAAGTTGCTATAGCAAGCCATTAACTCACCATCCAAAGCCAACTTGGATGGAAAGTCCTTGCAGTTAGACACACCGGTGGAATCGGTCACACAGGTCTTCCATAGATTGGACCAGAAGGTCGCTGTTGTAATAACCGTCCCATCCACAGATGACACCTTCCAATAGTCTGTCGGCAGCGTGGACGACACCAAGATCCAACCAGAGATGGTCAGAAGAAAGGCTACAATCTCAGTTGCCACATTGGCCATTTTATTTTTACTCTGACTGGACTAGAGACGAGATATTTCTCTTGGGAGTGAGAAAGGGTGGTGGGAGGGTTGGTCTGGTCACAGTTCTGAAGAATTTAGCTTTGGCTTCATTTAGCCTATCTGAGCAGCCTAAACAGAAAGAATGGATGTGTATTATTTATCAGTTTTAATGTCATTTGTTGTGTTTTAAAATGGTCTTTGTGAGCGAGGTCAAAGTTTATACAACCACCAGACGTCACGAGGAGGGTCTGCAAGGAGGTATGCTAGAGGTATAGGTCTTGTAGTGAAAGAATTAGGACTATGTTAGGTAATGTGTAGACATGGAAGACGTCGGGTGTTGGACAGCTTTAATGACGAACAGGGTGAATCAACATGTCGTAGTTGTGTTTGCTCCATTAACTCAGCTCTAGAGCTCCATCAAGTGGCAGAAAGACTTACTTGTGTTCTCATTCACTTGCTTCACTCAATGAAGCATCTGCAATACCCAAATAGATGTGAAATTAAAGAAGCACTGAAGGAAAATGTATTGAAATCACTGGATCGCTAAGGCTGAGCCCAGCCACGCCACAGTGGAAGCTTCTTTCGAGTGGTCTAGCTAAGATCTTGTTCTTTTGGTCAGGAACAGAATCGTGTGGATATTTTTTTTTTCAGGAAAGGTAAAAATGGTATATGGCTGTATTTATATAGCATCTTTTAGAGTTCTAGGACCTTTCCACCCCCACCCAGGCCTGTGACTACCTAGCAAAGGTGGGTCCCACCATGATTCAATCCCACCACCACCAGCAGGACATGTGGGTGAAGTGGCTTATCCAAGATACTGAGTGGGACAAATACTGCAATCTTCTGGTTAGGGTGGGCGCTTAACTCCTCTGCCACCATCACCATCATCCTCTAGAATCTAATTTGTTAGATTTCATTTATTTTGCACAGAGGTGGAAGTATTTTTGTTTTAGAGACAGTTTGAACCTACAAGCACAAAGAACAATTCAACAGTAATGGCCTGCCAACACAGCACATACAAAAATTCCCAAGAGTGAAAAGCATCTTGATGCACTGTTCTGAGGTGATGGTACGGTGGGGCTAGAAATGGAGTCGCTTTCTCAGCAGGAAGGAGGAAGCTGCATGATTTGTGTGCTGCGATTAAGTGGGAGTTGAGCAAAAACGCAATACTCTCTACTTACTGGTCTGTCTAGACTCTAGAATCTGCGTCCTTTACATCTAACCCTTATCTATGTTCATGAGATCCGAACTGTGACTGATAGAGCACAATCCAGAATACAAGCAGCTAAAATGAGCTTTTCCCTGAAGAGCTCAGGCAATATGGTTCTAATTAGGATGGCTGCTGGCAATCCCTCTTTGGAGGCTTTCCAGAGTTTTCTCAATTGGAGGAGTCCAAAAGTCATGACAAGAGCTCACTGGCAGGAGTTTAATGTATTTCTAGTCTGGAAATGTTGTCCCATATGAGACCCTGGAGAAAGTGACGTCTGGGTTTCCCTTCAGGACTTCAAGCAGCAGGAAATGGATACTTAAATAGCAAGTCACCCCCTACAAGAAACTTACTTCACTCCCACTTCATGTTTGAAAACTGCAACAAATGCTGTTGCTTGGCAGACCGAGAGGGCGGAGCCGCTAACAAATACACACACACAGGCTCACAATGGCATTGTGACATCATAATGTACTAGATGACATCATAGCATACCTCTTAGCCAATAGCAGTGGCAGATTTAAATTCAAATACAGTGCAGAATTTTTCCCTGACGACGGCGCAACACTGTCAGTTTTAGGTAGAATATTTGAATTTTAACCAAGATGCACTGAACTGCCAAATTATTGACTACACGTGTCTGTAGCACGATTAGACACTTGTTTATATAGTTTATCAGCAAAAAAAATGTGATTTGGGGGTGACTTGCTCTTTAAGTTTCAACTAATCCCAGTGGCGTGTCCAGGCCTATTAAATTGGGGTGCCGCGGGTGGGGCACTCGTTTATGCATGGGTGGCATGGTGGTTAGCAAGCCACTTAATGTGCATTACCGCCACCAACTGGCACTTTTTATGTCAATATGAAAAAGTAATCATTCAAAAGCATTTTGGTGGGCAGGGCTAGGTGACTGCTCCCCTCTACTGTTATAACCCCAAAACCTTTTCTGGACAATGTAAAGTCAATTTAAATGAAACTCAGTGGGGTTGGCTCCTGTGGTGGCCAATCAGATTCCAAGGGTGGCATCATGTGCTACTCTGACCACTCCCTAGACACACCCCTGATTGACCCTAAACACAGCTCTTGAACTACCCTGATCTGACCAAATTCATGAAAGACTCTTGGCTGCTAGTAAGAGATCGAACCTCCCCCTCAAAACTTTAATCTTTCCTTTGATCAGATCTTTGGATAGCAATGGGGTCATGAATGTGCCTGAACCTTTGCATGCCATCCCATCGATGTTTATCCATGTAGCCGTCTTTTGCATGTGCTGGCAATGTCATGTTGAGCAGCTTAATTTTAACACCAGCTTTGAACTTTGATCAGTTATTGGGTGAAGAGAGGAGGGGTTTCAAGGCAAAACTAAATGTGAAGACGGATTAAACGGTAAAAGGCAGGGGCAATTTTATGAGTCTGAGCTGCACGTTGGCAGGTGTCCAAACACTCCTACGTGACTCATCAGATTTTCTGTGCCTATGGGGCAGCCCCTGGTAATCCTGTCTTGACAAACAGGTTACGGTTTTTGACCTGTTTTAATGCAGGAATGTTTGAAGCACAGATTAGGCCTAATCGTTGTCTGCAGAAGAAAAACTGGATTGTTTCTAGTGGTTGTACTATAGCTGACCCTCTCTAGACCTTACTGTCTAACGGAGTCTGGGGTCATGAAATGGGAACAACCTTCTCAGAAGAATCATTCCAAGAAAACTATAAGCCCTGGTGTATTATTATCACCACATAACAACAAACCAGTTGCTGGTAGCATTGGGAAATCTCCTGATAATCGAAACCTCAGCAACGAGTTTCCATGGCTGCTGTTGCCAGGATTTCTCTCAAGTTCTCCTTTCCTAATCTCATAAACTGGCTAATTTATAAGGAAGCAGCTGGTACAGGTTGTTATCTGTGCAAATTTGCCAGTGAACCTGATCATCTGATAATACCTACCTCTCGGCGGGGTTGGAAAATCTTGAATTGGTAACAACAGAGGCAGGTTTTGCAACTGGGTCATTGCAGTTAAAATAAAAAGAATGGCCGTCCAGAGAGAAACCTACACATATCTTTATACAAATGGTTAAACCTCATTCAACAATCCAAAAGTCGTTGACTAGCCTTTGAAGCAGATGTTAGGGGAGGTCATTAAACCAAAACATCTCATTTAAAAAAAGCTAGATTTAAATTAACCGCTCAGAAAACAATCTTTGGATGAACGTCTAGAGCTGGTTCACTTTGGAGTCAACCTGATAAAAGATGGCCACCACAGCTAGCCAACATGAGCAAACACAGTTAAGGATTATAATCAGTCACGTTTTCAGATACTGAACTAAAATTAGGAGTTGTGGTAGATAAGATAAAATAAGATAAGATAAGATAAGATAAGATAAGATAAGATAAGATAAGATAAGATAAGATAAGATAAGATAAGATAAGAACAACTTTATTTATCCCGAGGGAAATTCTTGTGTCATGTACATGCTCAAAGCAGTAGGAGAGACAAAGGAACAGGTGAAATAGAAATATGATATACAATATATACAGTAAAAAATAATCTACAGTAGTGCCCTGTAGGATGGTGCAAAACAAACAATCGGATAACTCAACAAATAAATACATGACTGTATCCTGGTGAATAAGTAATTAAGCCGTCGGTGCAGGCGATTCACAAAAGTGATTAAAGTATTGTGTAATAGAATTAGGGGTAGTAGCAGCATATGATATGATGGGGGGATAAAAACACATTTACAATAAGAACTCTTGTAGTAGAGTAATCCAGTAGCAGTAGAGTACTCCAGTTACTACACTTATCCCAACATCTTTGCCTTACTGTCTCAGTGCCCTAGTGGGTAGAGTGTCCACCCTGGGACTGGAAGTTCGGGGTTCAAATAAAATCGGGTCATACAAAAGACCCAGTGCCTCCCCACTTGATGCTCAGCCTTAAGAGTTTGGATTAAGGGATTAACCCTTATATGTCCTAAGTCCATTCATTTTTGCGCAGACAGGTGTATTTTTGTGGTTAATTTTGGCAATGCTCCTGCAATGTATCTTGTTTTTGGGAGAATGTGTATTTTTGGGGGAAATATCAAAAATAAAAAATAAAAATTCCTCTACTCCATTTAATGTAACACTAAAATCATTTTGTAGCGTTACCGCCATTAGTGCACTTTTTTGCGCCATTGACCCCATGTAAATAATTGTTTTCTAGTAAGCCTAAATATTATATATATTATTTATATATAATATAAATTCTGTCTGGGTTCCCAGGGCAGTTGCAGACTCAATTTTGAGTTTTTTATGATGAACGCTGCATTCAAATAAAAAAAATTTAATGAAAATATTTTTATGACCTTTTATGACACTCCAATGTGTTGAAAATTTGCCCATAAAACAAATAATCTGGACATAACAGGCAAGCTTTTTTAAAAATATTTTTTCATTTGTTTACAGATCTGGTTATGAACATGCACCTGACAATAAAGGGGGAAATAAATGGGTTAAATCTCAGGAACGCACAAATATTTTATTATATTTTGTGAGGACTGAAGCCAAGGACAAAATTCATGTAAAAAAAATTGGGAGTTATGAAAAATTATATGAGGAAGTATTGTGTCTGCATTGTTTTGCGAAAAAAAGTTAAAATCGTGACTTTTTTAAGAAAACATGAAATTACACCAAAACTACAAAGTGAGCTAAACTGTTTTTATGCCTATTTGTCCAAGGCTGTGACAGTTTAACCCTCCCAAAAGTCATCTGAACATAAAACACAAAAAATTAATGGATTAAAAAATGTTTTTTTTTCTCATATTTTCACAATTCTAGTATTGATCACAAACCTGGCAATAAAGGGGTTAAAAATCAGAAACACATTTTTTTATTATCTATGTAAAAAAATTGGGACATATGAAATATTATATAATATTTCTATAGGAAGTTTTGTGTGTGCATTTTTTGTGCTCAAATGCCAGAAATGTTAGAACATTAAAAGGTAACATAAGGGAACCAACATTAAGTTCCTGAGCGCAGCAACTGCTGCATCTCACCGCTCGCCATGGGGATGGGTCAAATGTGAAGATGGAATTTCACCAGTGTGTGATGACTAATGGAACTTAACTCTTTTGTATTTCTTCCCATGCTCATCTTCGTAATCCATTTTTTTGTACTTAAAAAAAAACAGTTTCTTAAAAGCAAGTTGTTTTTTTTACCTGAAATGTTTCATTTAGTATCTCTAGCTGTCTTCAGAGATTGTCGGGCTGGAGGACGGTGTCACCCGTTAATGCCCCCATTTTATTTATTTATTTATTTATCTTTTTACTAAACTGCAAAATACAGAACAAAAATGGATAATGTGACTTAAATTCAGCCCTTAACTGTCTGTTAGCAGAATATCTCATGAACCACTGGGTGGATTTTACTCTGAAAGCATCTAAAACTGATAGTAATCAATTTGATTCAAGATGGCCACCGCAGCTAGCATTAGCAAGCACAAACATGGTTAAAGAGCAAGTCAATTTTAAAGATAATGAGTTAAATTTGCAACACAGACACTAAAGAACTGTTGTAGTTAACACTCAATAAACAGAAAATGTTACAAAAATGCTTTTATTCCAGCCGTTTATCACTGTCAGCCATTGGCCATAACATATAACCACTCATCTACTATAAAACACATGCTAAGGGAAACGTGATTCTCCAGGCTGGGACACCTTCGTGTCTTGCTCTGGGGTCAGATCGTGATGTTCACATGTCACTAGGAGGTGGGTGAGTTTGACATTTTTACAACCCCAGTTAAACATTGATACTAGTTTCTCTTTTTTCCTGTATCTTGGATAAGGACAACGTGTTCTCGTGTGTCCCCCCACTCCTCAGAACTACTGTAATCCGATAATGAGTGCTTTTAGAACATCTGTTAGTATCGCTAATGCTAGATTTGGTCCCTCCTCAGTATTAACGCTGTCCTGTTTCACAGCCAAGGCAGCGTGGGAACAGAAATGTTGCTCCTGAGCAGATTAATATTACTGGGATCCCTTTAAATACTTGAAATGATCTCCCACTGGCTTTTCTCCTTTGACCTTTCTCCTAGTCGGTGCTAGCTAAACATAAACAGGAGGAAAACGTGAGTCATGGAGTCCACATTGCACTGTTATAAATCTGACAGCATCAGGAAATAGTTAACTTTAGCCACACGTGACGTGAGGGGCGTTCTTTAAAAGTTTTCCTGACCAGTGTCGTAATAGCGTGAGGGAGAATCATGCTGGTGGGAAAAGAATAGACGGGTTTTATTGTTTCTGCTCTCGCTGGTCTTTTATGTGACTGCAGGAAACACCTGTAGAGAGTCAAGTGCATCGCTCATCCAGCCTGCTGTTTATTTCTAGGGTGTCCTTTTTGTGTTCAAAGCACACAAAACTAAACAAGAACAAACAAAAGGCAAATTCTGAT
The DNA here is from genome assembly GCF_043380555.1 of Nothobranchius furzeri. Lineage (NCBI taxonomy): Eukaryota > Metazoa > Chordata > Actinopteri > Cyprinodontiformes > Nothobranchiidae > Nothobranchius > Nothobranchius furzeri. Next base: position 57,241,975 of record NC_091754.1, read on the forward strand.
CCATATCGTGCCTTTTTTACTCTGCTGCCATTCTGACTGCCCCACATCAAAATTATGCGTTAAAATACTCTTTTAAACATTAATTAAATGTGTTATTTTCATTTAAAACATTCAAACACAACATAATGCAATAAGACAATTATCCCACAACCACTGACAGTTTCACAAACTAAGTAGAATTGGTTTAGATAAATTTCATGATCAGGATCTGTCAGTAAATTTGTCTAAAATTGTTCCAGTCCTCTGTTTATATGATTAACTCTTTAAAGGGGCCAGTGTCTAATAGATACTTCCACTCACGTCATAAATGCTGTCAGTATGCCTTTTTACAAACTCTTAGAGTTACAGTATTTCACCCAAACAATCATCAGAAATCAAACTTGTCATGGTTTGCGCCATGGCACCATTCCACCAATCAGTGCGGGGCTATAACGCGCTAAATATTGGTGTCTGCAGAGCCAGAAAACTTCTCCTCTCGTGTTTATGGTCAGAACGCTAAAACTAACAATGTTCATGAAACTCTCACGTCACAAGGTTGACTAGTTGTGCTAAATAAGGATATATGTGTTGTAAATGTTAAACCCAATGAAATTGGTGAAATCATCGAATAAAAATCAAATCTGCCATATTTGAACATACGCCCTGAACAAGTAAAAGAAGTTATGAATATTTTTAGATAAAATTGTTGTTTTTTTAGACAAAATCTTCATAGTAACAGGAACAATTATGATATTGAATATATTTGCAGTTTTAAACTAAGATTTCTCTTGGAAATGGAGGACAGGTATTGTGCCAACCAATCTCACCATCAGTGATGATGATGATGAACAGGAGGAAGATGACAGATCCTGAAATATAAAATATTCTAAAATAATATAATAATCTATATTTGATTAGAAATAGTATCTATTGTTCAATAACGTTTCTAAAATATTCTACAGTTATCAGGTTTCATTAAAAAATTCTATAGTAATTCTGATATAATGTGTATTAGTAAAGAGTCATATGTTTTAAAATTAGTTAGATTATTCTAAAGTGTCTTATAATTATCTATATTATTCAAAAATAAAAACTTGTTCATGTTTTTTATTTTTGGGATTTCTTATTCTAGAACAGGACCAACGTCCATATTTAATCACCGTCTGAATTTCTGCTTGAAAATAAGTATTTTTGAAAATTGTAACAACAGAAGTGTACTTTTATTGAAAAATACAATTTTATTGAAAATTTAAAAGTTTAAATTCTTCAATGGGTGCCCAATAAAGGATTAATAGATAATTAATTAGATCGCATGGAGCACATTCTACACCCGTAAAATCGCAGGCCAATCGCGTGAGAGCATTGTAAACACTCAGCCAATAGAATAGTTCCTCTTATTTTATTAGCCAATCATATTTGCTTAGGGCGGGACCTGGAAGTGTTTCTATTTCCTTTTTTTTTATTTCTGCATGTAATAACGGCTTGCGTGTCTTGACGTGTTATGTAATCCACCGTACAGTAGCAGGACCCTCCTGTAACATGTGCGTACTACAAAGTTGCGCCACTTAGCCGGAGGCAGCTTTTAAAGGAGGAGAAAGTTAAGGGAGGTGGAGTACTGTGTGGAAGCCGGCCGGCAACCATGGAGAAAGTCAGCAGAGATGCGAAGACCAACCCGGCAGCGACGGCGAACCTCCTGTCGAAGGTGTTTTTCTGGTAGGTCAAATAGTACCCGGCGTGCGCGAGACGCTGCTAGCGTAGCGGGGAGTTCAAACGTGTCTCTGCTCACTTTTACTGTGTTTACATACTTTTGTCATAAGTAAAAGTATTCAAACGGAAGTGCTGCTGTGACAAAGCATGGGCTCAGCAGCAGTTCGATTTAAAACGTCTTTTAGCGGAGTTTATTCTCACTTTTGTTAGTTTTTTGACCCGTTTTGTTTTTATTATTACCTGTTAGCTTAGTGGCACCAGCTACAGGACACCTGGCCGTCGTGTCATCACACGCGCCAGCTCCTGAAACCGGAAAACCGTAAGCGCCAGGTGTTTTGAATTTAGACGATACTGCGTTTGATTCGGTTCTGTTCCAGGGGTCTCGGTTATTTACGTTTCCCAGGGAGAAAAGTGACGTTGTGCACAAGCTAAACACTCCCAAAAAGACTTAAATGATCTGAGGCCGTGACGCAGAAGTTAAATGTGACTCAAAAGGATTACACCAAGATATAACAATGAAAAAATCAAAGGAGTACAAATGAAAATCCTGCTAAAATATGCGCGTGAGGCCTCAGATTAAGTGTGATTGAGTTATTAAGGGTGACATAAATCTGTGTAAGTGGAAAACTGAGTTTACAGTATTTATTTATACTCATAAATGTTCAAATCTGTTGTTTTCGGGGATGCTGATTGGTCAGAAACAGCAAGTCTAAAAGTTTGTCTTGAATTAAAACTAGATTTTCTTGCAGAGATGTTGTTTGGATACTAATTGAGCCCGGTCCACTTGCTTACTACTATATTTACTGTTTATTCCAATGAGCTGAAAATGGCAGAAAAACTTGAATACCATAAAGATTTTTGTGTAAAACGTTGGTTCAAACTGTCCTCTCGAGGTTCATGGTGAATGTGTCAGGTGTCATTAGGCTCCTTAATGAAAAAGGGAAGTGTGTGGGATCAGACTAGAGCTGGATCATAACTGGTGACTTCCTGAATGGGATGAACTGGATCGCTCTGGCCCCCTGACTGGTCTGTTCTTCTCCTGTCAGGTGGCTGAATCCTCTCTTTAGAACGGGCTACAAACGCAGGCTGGAGGAGGATGACATGTTCGAGGTGCTCTCGGAGGACAAGTCGGAGTACGTGGGACAGGAGTTACAGAGGTGAGCGTGCTGCTTTATCTCCTAAATGTTGGACAGGTTACAGATTTGTTCTTATTGGTGATAAATGGAAGACAAGTGTGACCAGATCGATAAGCTAACAGATAGTGACTGTGGATTCCTGCTGCCTTGAAACAGCGCGGCGGTAGCAGTCTACTCCACGGTTCTCATGGGGATGGACATTTCCCATTTTCCAAACAGCGGCTTTTATGATCCCTTTAATCTGAGGCTAACAGGATACGCGTGGTTTAATTGTACTCGTTGTTTTCTTAAAACTGTGACTGAGCTTTTAGGAACTGACAGCTGATTGGAACCAGATCTGTTAGAAGCAAGCTGGACGAACGGTGATGATCGTCGTTAGTTTAGTTGAACTTTGTTGGTAAACAAACAAAAGCGAGTCTCTTCTCTCCCGTGCTGATAGATCCACACCTTGGTTCCAGTCTGCACCGCTACCCTTCTGCCCTCTCTGGTCTGAGGAGGCCGTTTGTTCTTTATTTTGAAATGTAAATTTCTCAGTGATTTAACGGGTTTTAGTGCTGCTCTGAAGGCAGCTTTCTTCTTTCTCACTTCCTTTTAAAGGATAAGGAGCCAGTAGCTGTGTAACTACTGTCTCGCAGATTTTTTTATCTCCAACAACACAAGCGGCTCTGTTTATTTCTGAGGAACTCCCAGAGGAAAAACCAGAACCATAAACGATGCACAACACCACACATGTTGATCTTTTTAACTCTTATCTGGCAGTTTGGATCCAGCCTTTTAAGGAGACTAATCAGGACATCACAACTCTGATCGCTTGTTTGTAAATAAATATCTAACTGGTGCTTGAGCTCACACTAACGGAGGAGTCGGGCCAGCAGAGACGTCGCTTTAAAGTGAGCCAGGACACTTCATCTTTATTTGACAGATTAGAGAAGGTACAGGTGTATCAGTGAGGGCTGCATTCCACTTCTGTAGCTGTGCATGCTGGTAAAACGACCAGCAGAGCTCCCTGTACTTGGAATGCAGCCCTTGTTGCCATGGCAAGGGGAAAGAAATGTAAAAGAGTTAATTTACTTCTAATTAAGGACCCGTAAGATGTAAGATTCCATAGTAAATATGAAATCAACCTTACGGACAGTTGGGTTATTTTAACCAGAAGATTGGAACTTTTGATTGCAGGGATTATGTAACACTTGTATTAAGTGAGAGACGAGAGAGTCACCTTTAAAACGTTTAAGAAGATTTATTTCTAAACAATTTTAAAGAATTTTAAACAAGACTAACTCTAAGTGATGAATGGATCTGGTGTGAATGAGACGTGAGATGAATGGTGTATGTGTGAGTGATGTAATCAGAACTCTCATATCTGGAGAAGCAAGTCTGAATGATGTTGTGATGTTTTGCTTTTAGCTATGATCAGAGTTTGATCGGAGTTTCATAAACACGAGACGCCATATTGTCGCTCTACACATACCATTAGGATGAGACCTCCTTACAGATCCAGACTGCCAGGTCCTCGGACCCCCCTTTCGGTACCGGAGCCGGTGAAACAGTGTCAGCAGTACGACAGACTAGTCTTTGGATTGTCTCCAGGTAAAAAGCGACAGTTGGTTGACAGCGTCAGATGGACCCGGAGGGTCAGTGAGGTCAGCTATTATTCTGAAAGGAACCGTTGCTTGGTTGGTAAAATGCAACAGATTTTATTGAGCTTGTTGGTTCTTTGCTTAAAAAGGAAGTCCGGGTGGCCGGTCCGATACTTTACTTAGCATGCGGTGAACTTCAGTGAACTGTAGAGAACTCAGAGAACTGAACTAAGATGGAGTGGGAACTGGTTTTATTAATCTGGATGTTCTGATTTCTGGTCAAATCAAAGTTGGCAGATTTTTAAACACCACAGAGACTATGCCACGCTTCAGAAAGGAAGGTTCTGATTGGATGAGTAAACAATGTGTCGTGCGTTTACATTACATGTCATCAGAGTGTCTAGTGCAGCTAGATTAAAGTCATATTACTTATTAAAGCATACTAATCCTAACATTGTCATTTCATAGACTGGTCAACATTATATTATTGACTAACACCTTGTTTGATTAGCTTTATTAAAAATAGAGTTCTTTGATTTATTAAAAGGAAAGAGTCCTTTGTCTTCATTCTTCTCTTGAGCTGGAAAGGAAGCAGTTTAGAAGCGAATGCATGACCTTGAGACAGTCTCATGCAGCTTAGTACTGTGTCAGAGGCATCTGTGGAGAGAGGGGGGTAAATAACCTTCGGTGGAATGGCACCTCCGTCACGTTACATACCCCCCTTTTCAAGGGCACGGTGGTCCGTCCAGAGACCACCTGTCATTGAACAAACCAGAGTCTTAAAGGACTCCGACGATAGAGCAGGGTGCAATTCCCCAGGAAGAGGCCAAAAGCGGTGAGATACGAACCCCACTCTGAAGAACAGTCTTGCATACTCCTCGGGAAGCACACAAGTCAGCAGATTATCAAGATATCCCCTTGGAAGTAATATTTTGAAGCAGGAGCAAAACTTTATATTTCCACAGGTCGGGAATACTTCCAAAATAACATATTGATCTTTGTAATAGCACTTATCGTGATCCAGTACAGGAAAGAGCAGCAGGTAGGTCAGGTCCCAGCGAGCGAAGTATCCCAGCAGTCATGCCAGAACAAACGGACGTCCAGGTCCTACGAGCCGGAACACCAAGCAGGAGGAGTAGAATCCAATGGCGAGTCATAGGTCCACCCCCAGGAAGCACGATCATCGACGAAACTCAGCAGAGGAGAGAGAGCACAGCACAGGGCACTTCAATGTAGACACAACAAAATGGCGTCTAATGCAAATTAACAAGCAAAAAGAAACGTATCACTGTGAGTACCTGCATGTACTATGTGCAGCAATTATGTGAATTAGCATTAAGCGAAGAAATGGGTGCGATACACTACGTGTACTGGAAAAAGTGGTGCGAAAAGAATAAAGAAGTAAAACCCTATACTGCGTATGGGAGAAATCACTGCACTAAGTAAAAATGTAATCAAAATGAAGGGCAAAAATGGCTGCAGCCCATAATGGTAAATCAGCAAAGTTAATCATAAGGTTTTCAAAACTTAATCACTGTAGTAAAATTCTATAAAAAATAGATATATGAGTGTCAAAGAGCACTAAAAATGTAAATCGGTGGTTAGTAATCAACCTACATGTGAATGTACCCATGAGGAATTAAGAGTAGTGAAAATAAAAACAAATTAGGATTACAGTAATATGTGGACTAAACCCATCTACTGTTAACTAACTGATTACCTGACGTCAGGAACCCACAGCATGTTCATCTCCAATCACCCAAGTCTGCACGTCATGTATAAGCAGGAAAGACAACCATGCACACACACAAACATGGACAAACTTGTGTAACTCGAAATAGAGAACTATGGAGCCGACGAGTCTGGCAATAGAAATCACTCCACCTTCAAAGTTCTAGCTGAAGGCGCAGGAGGTGCAGGTGGAGGAGCAGGACCGGCCGGCTCAGGCGGAGGCACCTGGGCAGCCGGTGCTTCACAAACCGGTGCTATGGCCCAAGTTTGGCGCCCCCAGACATCGCGGACCGAGTCCCCAGAAAGGTCAACCGTGCGGAGAAGTGACAGAACAGGAAAAATGACAAACCCCACGACAGGCAGAGGTTTAGGCATGCAGTGAATATCACGACAGAATCAGAGGAGGACCAGGAGTAAGACACTGGTTGAAACCTGAGACCGGGATCTGCCGACAACTCACGCAGCACTCTGTTCTCCACACCAACCCGAACCATGGTTGGACCATCGATGTAACACGATCCACCGTAGCTGGAGAAAGAGCAAAGGAGATGTTATCATAAGACCTATGCTCACCAGGATCCAAGTAATAAAGAGAGCCCTCACCTACACGGACCGTAGCACCACGTGGAACTGTTACTAGGGATGCAACAATACCACTTTTTTCCAAACCGATACGATACCGATACTTGGATCTGAGTACTCGCCGATACCGATTACCAATACCGATACTTCTACCATACAAAAAAAGGCAATGATTTGGAATACAGATTTTATTTTCTTCTCTGCTTTCAACAGGAAAAGACTGTGAGGTAGATAAAAAGTAAAATATATGAATGGAAATCATCACAAAACTAAAATATTAGGTGAACAGAAATGACAAGTTACAGTGAAGCCATTTTCAAGCAACTGCATTGGTATTGGTTCCTGGTATCGGTTAACTTTTACCGATACCGATACTGGTATTGGCATCATATCGGTGCCGATACCGATACCAGTATCGGTATCGGCACCGATATGATGCCAATACCAGTATCGGTATCGGTGCATCCCTAACTGTTACCCATAGGGTTTGAGAGGGAAGCACACACCATGACGCTCATAGAAAACATCAGCTTCTCTAGCAGGGGTATTAAGTAACCAACGGTTACCAACAACAACAACAGTAGTATGAACAACATGTGAACGTGGAGACACAGTCATAGGACATTTAGAATCACCTGACAACTCATCAATGCCACACACACCAGTGGCACCGCCACGCAGAAAAGGTGTACCTGGACACCTCCGTCACGTTACAGAAACTTGTGAATCGGAGGAAACGCAGAGTCCTCAGCCTCCACCTTACAGCTAACGTGGTCCTTGTGATCAGGTTTACCTCACTGCTCTGTTGTAACAGGAGATCATGAGCGTTTGTCTTTATTATCCATCAAACCGAGTCTTAACCCCTTCACAATAAAAGCCCCAGGGCATTTATGTAACAGTCCTCCTGTAAAACATATTTAATGAGACTAGATTCAGCCTGTCCTATAATGGTTCACTTATTACACTACCTGAGATGAGCGCTTGTTAAAGTTGTCTGACAGAGTCAAGGCTTGAATGCGTGCATGAATGATGTAACTCATCAGTGTTAGCTGTGTCACCATGCATGTTTCCGTATCCGGATCTGTTGGTACAGGACAGGTGCACCGAGTTCCCACGTAGATGTGTTGATGTATTTAAAGGGACTTTACAGACTTTTGAATTTTTATGCTCGCGATTACCCCCTCAGGCCAAAAGCGTAACGGCAGCTTCAATAGTAGACTCGTGCACGAGGCGCGCATGCTGTACGTGCACACTCCTTAACGAAAATAACAGCTGAGACAGTCAGCTCCATGTGTGTGTGTGTGTGTGTGTGTCTGTGGCCCGGAGGACAGATGACAGGAGAACGCGCAGCTAATTAATTAAATAATTTGGTTCTGTACCTTTCTCTTCAGCACAGCCGACAAAGGTTTATGATGGGTCAGTCCTCCTGCATGCTCAGATCATTCCCTTCCCTTGCTTGAAAATTTGCTCCAAAATAAAAGTTGAACCCACATCTTTTTTATCTGTGAATTCAATGCCGTTCGGCGAGTCTCAAATAAAAATTTGGGCATCCTACTGTAAAAAAATATACCATTAATGTAAAAAAGAAACTCTAAAATGTTCACACCCAGAATCAAACCCAGGTCTTCTGCATGGGAGTCAGACGTCTTACAAAGTGAGCTACACACCAGTAACACTCAATGTATCTGTAACATTTATATCCTTGACGACAGCTGAAACAACGTCAAACCAAAGAACGGTTCAAAGTGAAAATGGCTATTTTGTTGCTAATTTGCAGGAAATATCTAGAAGAAAGTTCTACAGAAAGTAGCTAAGGGTCCTCAGAAATGTAGCTAGCTTTGTCACTAGGCGTTAGGAACAGCGACAAAGTGGCACTGCCTCTCTCTCTGCTGCTAAAGCTACGGATAGCAAATGCTACGAGCTATGCCTGAGCGTGAACGCGCATGAAGCAGCCTGCTCGACCCGAGCATCTCTCTTTTTCTGTGATTTTACAGAAAAACAGGCAATCACAGTAAAAATGCCAGGGCTCATTCTACAGGACCAGGGCATTGCAGGAGAATGTGCAAGTGAGTCAGGCTTTAGCCACCAACACATATGGCTGTGTTCCAATTCACAGGCAGCATCCTTCTATGGACCGGCCCACATATGTTGGGTTCTTCCTCGACCGCTTCGTCTAGCCTTCATATTTATTCCTACGTCCTCGGCATATGTCCCGTTGCCTAGCAACTGTGACGGTGCTAAACAGAAGATAAGACTAAACTTTGTGTAAAAACACGAAGGACCCGGCATGCTAGCTAGTTTATTAGGATTTTTCTTATTTTTGACAAAAGAAGAAAACATGCAAACGAAGAGTCTTGACAACCCAACTGCTTTAGCTTTGTCCTCTTTGACCTCCAGATATTAACGTAGCAACACTGTGATCCTCCCCTGCTCCATTCACCATTAATGCTACAACAAAATTCACTCGTTCAGCCCGCATTGAATCCTGGGATAACCGTTGCCACGAGGATACTGTAGACCCGTCTTTAAGCCCATGTCAGTAAAACCCGATCAAACCCTTCTTACAGGTCAAGTGGAACAAGTGCTTAGCAGAAGCGCTGATGTGTGTAACCTCCTGAGACCCAAGCTTGTATTTGGTGTGATTCAAAAGGAAACACATATCTAGCTATCAAAAGTTTAAATAAAATAATGATTCCATTAAAATCTTGTCAAATTTCTTTACAAAAAAAAGAAAGACAACAAATAATTTTTAAAATTAAAGTCAACATCAAGTGTATAAATAACAACAACAAGGTCTAAGTTGAAGAGAATAAAATCTTATAGTGAAAGGAGCTAATGTCCACATCCATGGCCACAGGGCCCAAGGACTTGCCTGGATCCAACTCCTCTCACAGGGAATCCTTCTGTAATTATGCGTTTGCCGCGTCACGGGCAAGTCCTGACTCACCACATGTCCCACATAACCTGAGGAAAGGACATTTTTCTCCAAACCAGATACTGGGATCATGAGGTCCAGAATGCTGCCAAAGAGATGCGAGCACCGGCGCTGGGGAAAGTCATTATCCGCTGTTACTGGAAGTCCTACGGTGTGCTGGGAATCTTTACTCTGATAGAGGTTGGAGCTGTTGCTGGATCACCTTTAATGTTCTGAGTGGAGATTTTCATGCCCTGACCACCTTCTCCTCCTCTTACAACAGGAGACCATTAAAGTGGTCCAGCCAGTCTTCCTGGGTCAGATGATTCAGTACTTTGAGAGTTATGACCCAGATGATCAAACGGCTCTGCATGAGACGCTAGGCTACGCCGCTGGGATGGCCCTCTGCACCATGGGCCTGGCGGTGCTCCATCATCTCTACTTCTACAATGTTCAGAGGGCGGGCATGAAGATCAGAGTGGCCATGTGTCACATGATCTACAAGAAGGTGTGTGTGTGTGTGCGTGTGCATGCATGCATGCATGCCTTTGCACTGCTAATTCTCCCTTCTCTTTCCCAAAGGCTCTGAGCCTGAGCAGCTCAGCCATGGGAAAGACCACCACAGGCCAGATCGTCAACCTGCTCTCTAACGACGTCAACAGGTTTGATGAGGTACGGCAACCCGCAGAGTCCTCTATTCTGCTCGAGTATACCCGTGTTCATTTTGTTGACCAAATGTTTTTGTTTATTTTTTCATGAAAAATGAATTTTTGATGACAAAACAAAAACGATCACTTCTATTAAAAAATGATAACGGTATTTATCAAAAAGAACCAGTCGGAGTCCGGAGCTGGCTGCTGTTTGAACAATGTACTGTAACAGTTGAACAGTACATGTCTAAAAGGAAAAAATGTCCACGGGTGAGAGGAAACCATCTGGATAGTATTTGGTTGGTGAGTGCCCTCCTGGGGTTTCCCTGGTTTTAAAGGTGTTACGGTGGAAGCAGCGAGTGTAGATTTAAGATACCATCCTCCTTTATTTGTCCCACATGTGGGACATTTGCTAGGGGCTGGTGTCAGAAGCGAGCAAATCCTCATAGACTCCCATGTTAAAAATACCAATTTCACAGCAGAAATAAACATGTTTACAGCCTGGTACCAAAACATGTTTTTGGTTTAAATGATCTAGTTTACACTCATGACAACTCTGAGGGGGGTGATTTTTTTCTCACTCTTCTGTTTAAGTGTATTAAAAGCCTAAAATTCTGTATAATTAATGAGCATCAGACCCACGTGACCACAGTTAGCTCCGTGGAAAGGCCTCAGTAGAGCCTCGGTCTGGCCTGGAAACTGTTCCGGGATTTTGAGTCTCTGTGTTTGTGTATTCTTTTTTTGGATATTATTTGTGCAATTGTTGGATAAAATGACTTGCTGTGGCATTAATTGCACTAATAGAGCATCCAAGGAGTCTCCACTTCATTTTTTTCGGTAAGTAAAATTATATTTATGTATTTTAGGTCACTGCCGAGCTGAGCTTAGATTTTAACATGTACTGTTTAACCATGAAATTTAAATGTAATAGGGTTAAACCCAGTGCATTTAACATAATGCTGCACTTTAGAAAATGGGTTGAAATATAACATGTTGGTGGAGCTGGGTTCCGGCTATCGGCTTGTTGAGCTCTTCTCCCCTCCCCGCAGCTCGGCGCATCTCTGTCTGATCACAGCTTCTGTCTGCTGCGCGGGCTGCCGGCTTGTGGAGCTCTGGGATGGAAACCTTTCCACCCGGTTCTCCCCAGCGGCAGCTCTGCGCATCTCAGATCGCAGCGGCGCTTGTCTGCTGTGCGGCTGCCGGCTTGTGGAGCTCTCGGGAGACCTCTGTGTTCCACCCGGTTTTACCCAGCGGTCAACCCGGCGTATCTCTGACTCAGAAGCTCTGGTGTTGTGCACAGTTAACTCCGGTTGTAGCTAGGTTGCTACCTCCGTTAGCTTAGCTCCCACCTCTGCGTTAGCTTTGGGTTAGCTTCAGGTTAGCTTGTAGCTAGTTCAACCGGGTGTCGTCAGTTGATCCCAGCCTTACAGCCCCACCCTCAGCTCCACCTCTCTTCCCTTTTGTGGAATTGTCTGGGCTTGACGGAACCTGTGACACGGTCAAATGGCGGTGATGGCCACCTCCCATTTTAGCTCAAAAAGTTATTATTGGAGCCTATGGAAACCCATTGTCCAATATTTTTATGTCGATGGTACAGACGTGCCACTGGATGCTTAAAGGAATACTTTGCAACATTTTCTTGAGCCAATATGTGCTAAAACAACCCTTTATAGGGTTAATGAAAGGGCACCCGGCTCCATCGCCCCCTGTGGCCAGAATGTTCCACTTGCGTCTTTACAGTTGCCGGTCCGGTCTGTTGGAAAAAGTGGAGCTGACATACCTGGTGCTGCAATCTGCTTGCAGCACGTTTCCTGTATGTTTTGCATAGGGTTGTCACAGTGTGAAAATGTAACCTCACGGTTTTCGATATCGCAATATTTTCTTAAAAGTGTTACATTTTCAAACAACTAAATAAACCCTATATCAGGAAAATATTGTCCTCGGTTTGTGTCCTTCCAGTGAGCTTTGCAGATGTGGGAAAATGTCATCAGGCAGTAATCATTGTTCAATTCATAATTATTCTCGGAGAGAGACCAGCTCTTATCTGCCGCTGGGAGCCCCGTAATGCATAGCGTCATTTCAACATGGCGGTGTCCGCGACACGGTTTATATGCAGGTAGCGGCGCTGCGGCTGCTTTATATAGCGACTCGTTGCATTCTCCCTCAACCCAAATCCTCGGATCACACATTTTAGCTAAAACGCTAACGTTAGCTTGCCTTGCGTTGACTGTAGAGTTGTGGGTAATGGTCACGCAGATGTGTCATGAGATTTGAAGCGCTGCTGCCTTTCACAGACACTTTTTCTGCACGTGCTGCAAACAGGATAGCCGTCTTCTATCAACTGTCCCTCGGCGTTCTTCAAATATCCAAAAAATGCCCGTACTTCCCACTTTGTCTTCTTTGAGGGATAATTAATGTCCTGAGCGCTGCCGTCTCCTCCTTTGGGCATTATTTCAGCTTTAGCTTCAAGAAAGTTTTGGTTGTAAACAACAAAGTGCGCATGTGCCGCCGGCAACTTCAGCAGATGATACGGTGGCTGGTAAGGGTCACCGCGCCTACACCGCAGCCACGGTAATCCACCGAGATAATATATTTTTTTTAAAAACAAGACGGTTATTATTATTGTCAACTTTTTTACCGGGGTGTGCCGCTACACCGGTTACCGTGACAGCCCTAGTTTTGCATCATGAACACAGCTGATTTGTTTAACTCAGTGTCTAGAGCACTGATTCATCACTAAGGGCGGCTGGGGAGGCGTTCCAGCTGTTAGATTAAAGCGTTAAAAAAGCAAACGCACAGAGAGGAGATGGGTTTTAGTTTCAGATCTACAAACGGACACTAGGAGGTGCTAAAAGCAAGCCGGAGCTGCCTAGTCTTTCTTTAAAAGGAAATGACGGCCACCTCACAGATTAGTGAACAGCTGTTTTTGTGTGTGTTGTGTTAGACGTCCTGACGTTGGACCACAGCCTTTCTGTTAAAATGAGCAGCGTTAATCTAGTTTTTATACGGTGGAGAGTGAGATCAGAGCTGTAAGGATCTGTGTGTTCCTGTAGATTCACTTTTTCACTGTTTTACAAGAAGCTGGCAGCTCTGCCTCCCACCACGAGGTTAAAGCCTCGTTACGCTCCAAACACCAAATCCCACTTCTCTCTGGAACGCCAGGTCTCATCTTAATAAGTCGGACAGAGTCCGCTGAGAACAGTCCGGTTTCTGCAGGCGGTTTGGATTCCTGCCTGAGAGATCTCAGCAGACCTTGTTTTCAGACGATCTAAGTCACAGCTGCACTTTTCTTCTTTAGGTGACTATTTTCCTGCACTTCCTGTGGGTGGGGCCGCTTCAGGCAGCTGCTGTCGTGGGGCTGCTGTGGGTGGAGATCGGTCCCTCCTGCCTGGGGGGAATGGTGGTCCTGATGTTCCTGATGCCCACCCAGACTCTCTTTGGGAGGCTTTTCTCTACGTTTAGGTAAAAACCACAAATCTGAGTCCCCCCATCGCCAACTCGTCAGCAAAAGCATCTTAAGAGTTGTTTACCGGAACAGATCGATGACGTAGACGTCTCCAACTCTTCACAGGAGCAAGACGGCAGTCCTGACCGACAGCCGAATCCGCACCATGAACGAGGTTGTGTCTGGAATCCGGATCATCAAGATGTACGCGTGGGAGAAGCCCTTCGCTGCTCTGGTGTCAGAGGTCAGAAGGTAAGAATGTTTCTCATCTGTGTAAACCCTAACCCTGCAGAACTGTGAGTGGGCTCCTCAACGGTGGGTTTGTGAGGCTCTCAAAACTGATTTAAAATAATGAAATGTTGCGGTTGTTAGGAATTTAAAGAGCAAGTCACCCCCTACCAGAGTATTACTCCACTCCCACTTCCTGTTTGAAAAATGTAACAAATGCTGTTGCCTAGCAGACCGAGAGGGTGGAGCCGCTAACAAATACACACACACACACACACACACAGGCTCACAATGACATTGTGACATCATATGGTACCAGCTAACGTTCTAGGGTACCTCTTAGCCAATAGCGATGGCAGATTTAAATCCAAATGCAGTGCAGAGTTTTTACCTGACGACGGCACAACACTGACAGTTTTAGGCAGAAAATAAAAATGTTAACTAAAATGCACTAAAGTGCTAAACTATTAACTACACATGTCTGCAGCACGATTAGACACGCATTTATATAGTTTATCAGAAAAAAGAAGTTGATTTGGGGGTGACTTGCTCTTTAAACAATAATATTGTTTAACAGAAAAAATATGGATATTCCTGCACTGGAAAGAAGAAAAAGTTTAACGTTTTGTATTAAAATCTTTCTATTTACCCCAGAATTATGTAGAACTCTAATGAAAACATGAAATCCTAACTTTTTGAGATGACAGACTTGTAATTGTGTAAATTTGTGAGAAGTAGAGATGCACCAAAGGTTGTGATGGAATCAGCCATAATTCATCACGATCAGCTTCCTCTGTGACTGGCCAGTCTGAAAGTTTCAGATCAGGGGCCTCGTCGTTTATCAAGCTTGCTTACGCACAAAACGGGGTCGGAAAACTGCGTAAGCAACTTTCCACGCAAACTTTGGGATTTATGAAAGAAAACGTAGCTGAAAAATGTGCGCAGCTTTAAGTTGGCTAAGGACCTGGCTTACGCACATGTTGGACATGGAGAGCACCTGCAGTGCTGCTGCTGAGAAGGATAAAGTTATGAAATCCTGCAGCATTATCACTTGTACTGCTTCGTTTTCACACAGAACAAGACCCCCCACACGCACACACACATGCGCGCACACTCACACACACACACACATCCTGAAGCACAGAATACGAAATGCAGAATATCAGCAGGGGGACAGATTAAGACAGAACATCATGCGTCTGTGACAGTGTGTGTCCTGTCACCGTGACCCGATTGATCATGCGCCCTGGCTACTTGTCTAGGGGAGATCTCTGTTTGGATGACTGGTTAGCGAGTGTGACTCTTACCCGAGAGTCTGGGGATCGAATCCCGATTGGACCATTGCTTTTATATCCACCACAGATCTCTCTGAATAACTCACAGCATTGACGGCTTCAGCAACGCTGTGCCACTCTGTGGATTTTCTCTTATTTGTTTAGCAAAAGCACTTCCTTTCATTTCTCCACCTCACCCACAGGCACCTCAATTTCTGCTTCTGTGAAATTGCGCTTCCTTGATCTGCCTTGATCTACGGTCACCATCGTCATTGGTGAAGCGCTGCAACAGGCGGCTTATGTATATGCATGAGATCCACAAGGCACTTTGCATTGACTATGTATGGCAGTAAGTGGGTGTGGTGAGGGCAGGACGTGACTATAAAGCAGCTGAGAAACATTCTTGTTAGTCTCTGATTCATGAAGCGGCGATTGCGTGCAGCTGTGCGAACACTCCATGTTTGATAGATCACAAACCTACTTGGCGTGAGTACATTTTTTTGCTGAGCTTAAGTACGGTTTTAGTAAGGATTCTACGCAGTGTTTGATAAATGAGACCCCTGATCTGTAGTGTTCATGTTGGTCTTTGAATGCACCATCGCTAGACACTAATTCATGCTAGCAATGAATGCTAGTAATCTGGAATCGGCCTTCTGAACCTAAACCTAAATCGTGTCTCCACCAAGAAAGGACCTCTGGATGCTCTCTACGAGGGGAACAAAATCATAATGAATGTAAACCCAGACTTCTAGAAGGTGTGAAAGGCATGGTTTCAGTAACCATCGTGTGACCGTTGAACACCTGCGGTGGTCTCTCTGACTGGACTCTTTGTGGTTTTAGGAAGGAGATCTCTAAGATCATGAAGAGCTCTTACCTACGAGGCATCAACATGGCCTCCTTCTTCTGTGCCAGCAAGATCATCGTGTTCGTCACCTTCTTGATCTACGTGCTGCTGGGGAACACCATCTCAGCCAGCCGCGTCTTCGTCACCGTGTCGCTGTACACGGCTGTGCGCCTCACTGTCACGCTCTTCTTCCCCTCGGCCATCGAGAAGGTGTTCGAGAGCCGCGTCAGCATCAGACGCATTCAGGTATGGGTTCTCCTCTCGTTTGGGTTTAAAGCCAAAGCTGGCTGACTCCAGTCAGATCATCAGACCCAGGATGGTTCTGGCTCAGAAGTATAACACTCCTGTGTTTATGTTCCAGTTCAGCTGTAACCCTAACCCAGCGCAGTACAACCATCTGCTTTCCCTCCAGCTTTTTTCATTAGTTTAGCATATAATCTGCGTAACCGCAGCAGTAAAACACACCATAAAGATAAGTCTGTAGTTACAGAGCTGAACTCTGGTCCTGCTGTCACTTCTGGGTCATCAGAGAACTTTGTTCTGTTTCTGATAAATGAGGACTAAACCAATTGTTTAACAGATAATAAACGATCTGACATCAAACATCAGATTAATCATCCACACCATTAATAGATTTTTTTTGTCTGACCAGGTAAAGTTCACAGTAATCTAATAATCCTACTAATTAAATGTCCAATTTATTAATCGTCTTTTAGGCAACCATATAATCTACATGTTAGAATCACGAGCTGCTAATCTTATGTCCTAAAAGACGAATCATTTGACCGATTAATCGATTAATCATCTGATTAATTAATAATCTGGCTAAAATAATCGTCCAACAGATGTGAAATCGTTGGGCTGGTTTAGGATGAACTAATCCTCAGATTTCATATTTTTTGATTGACTGTTAAATCATCTGAACAGTTAATTTCATCTGCTGACTGATTAACTGTCCAACCAGATAATAAATATAGATCGAGTATTTGAGCTGCAAAATCCCAAGTTTCCAAGTAACTTATTAACTAGTTGATCTTTGAATTGTCATATTTATTATTTTGTACATAATCTGTTGGATACCAAGTTCTCGTTAATGCTGGTTTTATTTATTCTGAGTCTGTGAATAATCTTGTTTGATGTGATGCAGGAGTTCCTGCTGCTGGATGAGATCACCAAACACGGGGCCGCTCTGCCTCAGCAGGAGAAGGAGGATCCTGGAGTGGAGATCCATGATCTCACCTGCTACTGGGACAAGGTGGGAGAGCTCCGGAAGACTCCACTGTCTCGGTAGTCTGACGGGTTTTGCTGTTCGATTGGATGAAAGAAGTTGGTGCAAATCTAATCTGTAGGATTTTTGTTCTGAAACTTTTCAGAGTTTGGATGCCCCGTCCCTACAGAGCCTCTCCTTCACTCTGAAATCCGGTCAGCTGTTGGCCGTGATCGGACCAGTGGGAGCTGGAAAGGTCCGTCGTGTTCTTACTTCCTGGTGTGTTTGATCCCGCCGATTGGTGTTGGACACAGAACATCTCTGCTCTTGTCGCCACAGTCCTCCCTACTGAGCTCCATCCTTGGAGAGCTTCCCTCTGAGAAAGGAAAAGTGGAAGTCCGAGGTCAGCTGACCTACGCGGCCCAGCAGCCCTGGGTGTTCCCCGGAACCATCCGGAGCAACATCTTGTTCGGGAAAGAGCTGGAGCCCCAGAAGTACGAGAGGGTCATCAAAGCGTGTGCTCTGAAGAGGGTGAGGCTGCTTTTAGGAGAACAACACGCACGCACGCACGCACGCACGCACACACACACACACACACACACACACACACACACACACACACACACACACAACGTATGTTACACTAGAGTTGCAGCGATTATAAACTTTGGAGGTATGACCATAGGAAGAATCGGCGTGTTTCTAGCCTTTCCCATTTTTCACAATCCGTTGTTGAAGGGTTAGCGCCTTGCGTTAGGCGTAGCGGCGTCCCAAAATGATCTCATAGTTCATAGATTGTCTGTTTCGTGATCATGTGACGTGTGACACACAAGGATGGAAATCACTTGGCCGTGATGGCCGTGATCCAAGGTGTGTGAGCTCGTTCCCACGCCCGCCCCGTTCAAAAATTCAACTGACGACTTTAGTCATCAATGGCAGTGATAAATAAATCACACACACACACACACACACACACACACACACACACACACACACACACACACACACACACACACACACACACACACACACACAGGTTCTGAACTCCAGAAGATATCTATTGCTCCTTTTCAGAGATTTAACTTAGAAAGTTTCACTTGTAAAATCAGAGTAACGTCTGTCATTTTTAACTACAGTTTAAAACATTTAAAATACTCTTAAAGATGTGAAACACTCATTTAATCAGTACATTTGCAGGGGTATCTAGTAGGAATCAATGCCTTGTAAGTTGTACTCTGGGGAAAAATACATCAGTGCACCATTTCCAGGAACTAGAAGCATGGATGTAATTTTCACTTTAGAAGGGGGGGGGGGGACACGGGGGGGATCTTTACAGTAGGCTCTAATGTTAAACAGGCTCCAACACAAACGGTTGTTTTCTGTTTGGTCCTAGAGCTCAACCAGTGTCTATTTAATATAGCGTAATATTGTTTTTGGATGGTAAAAAGTGCAGGGGTCAAAACTTGACTTTGGAAAAAGTGGGGGGACATGTCCCCCCCCCACCCCCAATTACGTCCGTGAAGTGAGGCACAGCACAGCTGAGCTTCAGACGACAGGATTTGGAGTCCTATTTCCTGATATTTGGACATCTCTCCTCTGATAGGAGAAGAGCCAGACGACTACTACTGACTCTGTTTGCTCTGCAACGTTGATGTTTTATCTCCACAAGTAACTCAAGCCCGGAGGAGTTCTGCGGTGTGGTGGAGTTGCTAATGCTAACGGTTAGCTTCTACTAGCAGAGACGTTCTCTGCTGTTTCCAGGACACTAAACCAACCACAACCTTCCCCGTTGTGAGTGAACACGGATGAGTCCATGAATGTTGAGGGGCAGTGTGACGTAGATCTGTCAGGCTTTTCTAATCCTAAAGTTTTACCGTCTGTTTTATATCAGAATCTAATGCAGGAGTTGGTCTACGCCTATCTTCATGTTCAGCCTGCATGAAATTAAAGATGTTGCAGATTTTTTCTGCCAGCTCTGCAGATGGACGTCATCCTAAATGTCTCTTTTAGCCGCTTTGAGAGTTTAAAAAATTCCCTCACAGGAGGCGGAAACGGAGCGGTCCCGGTGGTTCTGTCGCTGCTTCTGCTGCACACGTCCGTTCAGTTTCACTGTTGTTTTGGTCGCTAATGTCTTCTGTGATGCAGTGTTAGACACCTTTACGGTGGGTTAGCTGCAGCATTTCACAGTGTCGGACTGTGTGAGGACAAGACAAAATGTCCTCATATTATAGGTTTAAATGCCCCTAGTGAGGATGAAGTGATTTTGGAGATGAGTGAGAGAAGGTCAAATGTTTTAGCCTGACAAGCCAGACCATATAAATATATTATTTAGTCAACGCTCCATTGACCTTCCCGGGGTGGGTTATGCCGTTCTTTCAAACGATCTCCACATGCTACTGGACAACGGACGACAGGACATACTCACCACAACGCGTGTCAGTAAACAAGGCGGTCTGCTGTTGAGGAAGGTGAAAATACATCCTTTTTCTAAATAAAGGACTTAAATACATCTATCTGCTCCTGAAGGCCAAGTCCAAACAGTCCCAAAATGATGTAAACGCCATTCCAAGCCAGCTGTCGCCATCTTGTTCCACTCTGTTGCATCATCTCAGCCGCCAGACAAATAAAGGTCTTTGATTGACCCACAAAGCAGATAGAGTGCTAGGACTGGCCCACCATTGTGGACCAATCACAGCTCTATCGGTCTGAAACCCCTGTTACTGGCCCGCCAGAATGCTGCTAGGGGCCACGGAGGTTCTTAGACCAAACTTTACAAAGCAGGAATTTGTTCTCACGGCTAATAATGTTTGGCAACAGCTGCCCCGATTGAGTCACAGATGATGATCAGGAACACGTCTGTTGTGTTGCTAACTTTCTCTTTTAAGTTCTTCTGTTGTCTGGCTCCAGTTTGACAGAGGACTTTATCTTTGGTGATGTTTGATTAATCTTTTTATGAGGGAACATCTTGTTCTACACACTTGGCTGTAAAGTCTTTAAACCCACACGGCCCTTCTGCCGGTGCTTTCACGTAGAAGACTTAGCTGAGGATGAGGCTAATGCTAGCTCACTTTGTGTTCCAATGTGACTCGTTGATTCTTCCAGTGGACACGGAATTTCTTGTGCCCACAACAATACCTGAAAAAGGTTTTTTCCCAGATCGTACACGTGAATTAGATTTAGGAGTAACAGTTGACCTCTTCACCTCGGCTCATCAGCTCTTGGTCTCTGTCCGCTCCATCGCTGCACACAAACATCAGACTGTTTCATTTTCTCAGCATCTTGGTGAAGTGGGATTGCTGGACCATCCTGGATTTGGCTCACTCTCTGCATAATCTGTACAGAAACAAAAAAAGCACTGGATTAGGATTTACTGATTTAAAGGCAGATAATTTACTTAGTTTTCTTTACATTCATGAACATTAGGATTCTGTTGATTGCTGAAATCTTATCAGTCCACCAAATATCGAGACTGTTTGGTTCTAGTAACATTTTTAACCCGCCCACTGTCCTAATGGGAGTGACCCCGCGAGGAAAGTTGACCATTGAGCAGAATTGATGGTTTATCCCTTGGGTCCACGTGGCAGGGGTGAGGTGGTGCTCACTCCTCACCCCTGCCACGTGGACCTCAAGGCGTCTACGTCATCGAGATTCCTGCAGAGACTGTGTGGTCGTCCGGCGGGAACGACAGATAGAGCTGGGTGTCGCCATCTTTCTTCGCCGTTCTGAAGCTCAGTTAGCAGATTGTCTTGACCATCTCAACATACCTAAATATATAGAGTTGCCACCGTCTGATTGGCTGATTTGTAATTTGTTTTAACGAGCATTTGGACAGGTGTACCCAATAAAGTGGCCAGTGAATGTATAAAAAAGCATATATAAAGAACTTTGAATGAATTCATTTTTGGAACAGTGAACTTAGTTAAATAAAATGTAACTATGAACTGAACTAGATCGTGTTTGAGACGCTTAAACAGATGACGTGTCATGGTGGCGGAGCAGAAACGAGTTTAAGCAAGGCCAGCTTAGCGGGACTCTGATCAGACACCTCGTGGTTGAGGAGTAAAACCTTGAACCTCTTGGTTAATCTTCACTAACCTGGCTGGAGGAGAGGTCACCGAAGATGTGCCTGATAAATGAGTTACCCAGAAGTCCTGGTGTCACGTTTCAGCTCAGACTACACACCGACTGTCTAGGTCAGGTGTCTCCAACCTTTTGGAGACCACGAGCTTCTTTTACACAATGAACGTACAGAAGAGCTACTGTCATACGATTTATTTATATGAATACTTCCCGTGTGTGAATCTGTTTACTATCTTAAAAATGCTGTGCTTACTATATTAACATGCATTTTTTCACAGGTTTATTTATCTGTAATTCAACACATCAATACTGTAAAAAAGTAAAAGTAAAATGGCGGCATTCCTGTTTTGAAACAATAGAAACATGTTTAGTTTTTGTAACAAATTAACGTTTTTAGATAATGAAATACTTTGTGAATGATTTGACATTTGTTTTTTAGAATGGATATCAGTAACATAGCTTTTGGTTATGTGTTGCTTGGTAAAGCCTTCCACCCACGTGTCCACAGACCTGAACCAGTGACTTGGTGTTGTTCCTTTGCAGGAGTTCAATGCTCTGGTTTCCGCTTCCTCCATGTAAATGTTGGCGTTGATGGGTGTTACTGGGGAGCCCGCAGCGTATCCATGTTTTTCTGCTGGTAAAACTTGTCGTCCTTGAAATAGGTGGTAGAGAGGCAGAGGTCCAGGAGGGTACAGATCTGGTCTGGAGCAGTGGCGGCTTGTCCATAAGCAGAGTATCCGCGGGGCCTTAAAAAGTCTTAAATTAGCTTTTCCAAATTTAAGGTCTTAAAAATCCTTAAAAATGACAAATAATCCTTAAATGCAGTTTCCAAAGGTCTTAAATGACCAAAGACCCAATAAACAAGATTCTTTTATTCCTATAAAATTTTCATGAATTTCTAGTTAGTGTTCAGCTTTTTTTGTGTATGATGTTGCCGTAAGCGGAACTGTACACATTCAGTTGGTTGTGAAAGGGGGCTATTTTTAGATGAGCTGGTTAACATTAGCTTGTTAACCTAGTGGCAGCTTGCAGCATGGGGAAGTGCAAGTTTAATGGTAACTGGATGGCTAATCCCACGTTTGCGACGTGGTTAGCACCGGTTCCAGGCAATAGCTGGAAATTATAGCTTAAATTTGGTCAAAGTGGCCTTAAAAAAGGTCTTAAAAAGTCTTACATTTGGCTCCCTTAAACCTGCAGATACTCTGATAAGGGGCGCTAGGGCACCGCCCCACCAGCCTCACAGGAAGAAGAGGAACACAGATCACAAGAAAAAAATAAAACCAAGCGATCTGTACACCGGACTATAAGTGCTGTTTATAATCTAGTTAAAAATGTTATTTACACTTTTACCACGACCAAATTGTCTTGCAACGTATTGCCTGTTCCTTTTGAGTGCAGCTATCTCTATCATAGATCTACGCTTACTGGCGCATGCGCTGCTCCCCCCTCCAATACAAAGAATAGGAGAGCCTTTGGGCGCATGGGTACAGCGACCGTGAAGACACACAGAAGACTGGCAGGGCAGAGTCTCAGCTCAGGTCTGGAAATTCTCCCCACTGTTGTAGAGCAGCTGAAGACACCACGTGGAGTTTTTTTTTTATTGTGAAGAACCAGAAAATGGTGGAACGTGGCATCAGAGTCTTATAAACACTCCAGCAGGTAAAGTAAAAGCACAAGAACCTGCTCAGTGTTATGTTGGGCCATTGGATTACATGAAGCAAGTGTTTTGTCACGATAACATGGCTAATGGCAAAGGTAAGACTGAATTTACGCTTTTGACTTCATGAAACAAACTTGGTTTATTTTGCTGCTGAGTTTTGCTAGTAGAGTAATGGTACTTATTAGGGATGTGCCGATACGACTTTTTTCACTTCCGATACGATATCGATATGGCAGCCTTCAGAACTGATCGATACCGATATCAATTCGATACGACATTAGAACACATCGTACCTACTTTTACCTATTTCATGGTGTGGAACGTATAAAAGGCTTGATTAATTGATTTTACTCAAACGGAAACAAAAGCCAGCAACAGGAAGTGTAAAAAAACTGACCATTTTTTATTAACCTTTGGCTGCATAAATGTGAACAGCTGAGGTTAGGAACATAAGGGAAAAAACAATATTGTTCACTGACCAACTGCTACAAGTTGAGTGTCTAAAGTTTCAATTTCACACACTGTGAAACTCCTCATGCAATGTTTTGTGATCCTGCTTCTAATGCGCGATGTGGTTGGACGTATTAATCTTCCCTGGTTTTGTTCCACCACGGGAAACTTGTGCATGACAAGTGTTGCACTGAGCCAAACTGTCTTTTTCGGACACTAACGAAAAATACAGCCACATTGCCGACATTGTTCCTTGCTACTTTGCTAGCATGCAATGCTACAATATCGATATGGCAGCCTTCATCATGTGGACTTTGCATGCTGGATAGGTTTGCTGAAATGGAATTATAAATCAGAACGTCTGAGATTTTAAATGCAGTCCGATATCCGATAGTGGTTTTGGGCTGATATCCAATACCTATATCGGAACGGGACATCCCTAATACTTATATTGTTGTAAAGAGGAGCATCTGGGCTTTAATTTCAACGGCTGCCTCTGGTGGAAAGCATCATATGCATTGTTGCTACTGTGTGGTTTTCTCAGTGCGTGTATTTAGCTTATTTTCAGGCCTTTTATTTAGTGTCATTGTTGAGGTAGAAAAGGTGGATTTTATCATAAGAATGGTAATTTGGCATCCACTAGTGGTGATATGTGGTTAGTGCTTTAGACGCCTAACAGCTGCGGCCCACCCAAAAAATCATTCACCGGCAACCACTGGTCTGAAGTCAGTTTTGTCCTCTCATTGGTGGAATCATCCCATTCCAACCGTTTCCTAACTGCTACTACTGCTTCAACTGTGGGTTTACATGTGGAGTGAAGTGACATCAAAAGAGACGATGGTTTCCCCTAGAGCCAGTTTGAGATCTTGGACTTTGCTAGCAAAATCCACGATATTCTGTATGTGATGTTGGGTCTTTCCAACCAGCGGTGCCAGGATGGTGGAGAGATGTTTTGCAGTGTACTATGTGACCGAGTCGATGCTTCTGACGATGGGTCTGAGTGGTATTCCTTCCTTGTGAGTCTTTAGAAGACCATATACTACCAAAACTGAACTTCTTGTTAATCATACTTCAAACTAATGTTCAAATGTCCTAAGTCCCCCCTGCTTACAGCACCTGTGCTCTTTTCACCTCTGTTGTAAAACATCTGGCAGCTTTCAAAATAAAAGTCGCATCTGAAACACTCCCACTAATATGGGAGCTCGAGGGCATGGGCGTCGCACCCATGGGGGATGTGGGGGTTTCAACACCCACACTTTTCTTGTTGAGATTGTTCAACACCCTCACTTTTCCAGCCGTTTTGCTCACCTCCACACCAGTCTGGTTTCTCTACGTCACACTCTGTTTGCCTCACCTCCCTCTTCTGACAGCCGATGTCGGGTTTCCAGGAGAGCAGGAGAGGGAGGGACGGAAGAGCTCGACTGAATTCATAATTTTACATCTTGACATTAGCTGTACAAAGTCTGAGTTTGATCAAGTGAAGAACAACAATTTGCAGAGGTTTATAACAGGCGCGGCGCCAGGTTTTCATTTTTGGGTGGGCCACGGTAATTTTGGGCGGACCTTAATAAGCAGTGACTTAGTGAAGCAGGCAGGTCGCGCTAGAAAATTTAGTTTAAAAAGACGTCATAAACGTGTTCCCCCGTCATTTTTATTTCTAAAATATGAAGTAAAAACTCCCAATTTAATTTTCATTCATTTGTCATTAATATGTAGTCTACACCCGTGCGTTAAGCGGACCGGCACCAGAATGCGTTACCTGCACTTCTAATATTTACCTCTCAACGTAGGACTCTTTCATAAGGGTACATGCACACCGGTAGCTTTTACGGTTATTCATGGGGCAAAATCTCCGACATTTTTGAAACAAAAAAGAAATCCATCTTCCAGTTAAAGCAAAGCATCCAGCCCACCTCTCCAAATGCGTGAAATGTGCATCACAGCCACTAGGCGCGTGTCAGCTACATCAGCCCAGACAAGAGCAGAGCAACTAGAGAAAGAATAGAGGATAATTGTGTCTGGATGTGGATGGAGATTACATTTTACATCAGCCTGATCATCATTTAAATACGTAAACCATCACCTGTCTTCTAGTCCACGCTATCAGCATTATTTTAATTGGTGTGTGAGCGTTTGTGTTTGTGTCAACGCATTCTCACACCCAAAGTGTCAAAATATGATGCGTGTGACCAAGCCTCAACATATGACGATTCTGGACCCCCCAGCGTGTCAGGAGACGACGATCAGGGACACGCTGGGTCACGTGGCTCCGCTGTCGTCACTGTTTGACGCCCGCGGTCACACGGACTTTATTCGACTATTTAACCTTCCCCTCACCCCAATCCTAACCTTAAGGTCAGTAACTGTGACCTTAAGGTTAGGATTGGGGTGAGGGGAAGGTTAAGTAGTTCACAAGTCGTTCTAATGTCCGTCTCACCACCGGCGTTGGATACCGACGCTCTGGGACGCTGCGGCATAAGCGTGTCCCTGATCGTCATCTCCTGACGCGCTGGGGCGTCCCGAATCGTCATATATTGAGGCTTGGTCACACGCGTCATATTTTGACGCCTTGGGTGTGAGAAAGTGTTGGTTTGTGTGTGTGTGTGTGTGTGTGTGTGTGTGTGTGTGTGTGTGTGTGTGTGTGTGTGTGTGTGTGTGTGTGTGTGTGTGTGTGTGTGTGTGTGTGTGTGTGTGTGTGTGTGTGTGTGTGTGTGTGTTTCACTTCAAATACTGGTCTAACCAACCAGACCAGCGTGTCCAGTAACATATTAATGTTACACTTCATGTAGGCTAGGAACGTTTCACCTGCCGTGGCCCGACCGCTTCTGCTCCACATAAACTTTGTGCGTGATCAAATGTCTCTACAGGTGCTCTCTGAGCTGAAGAGGCGATTCTGCCTCAGACTGGATGCGTCATGCGTCTCCATATTAGAGACGGGAACAAGCGCTATTCAGCCAAAGTTTCATAATCAGAGAACATTTCTCCAAGTGACATCCCTCAGAGAGACCGGCTTTCCAGACCGCTTCAGTGGGAGGAAATCTTACCGCATGCGCCGTGGTTCTGCGCTGCAAACCCCTCTACAGATCTTCAGCCCACTGTCCAGCGTGTGCACTCCGATCCGCGCTGAGCACAGTGTCCAGTATAAAGCTCTGATGTTCTGATGGGAATCATTTATTGATTGATTTAGTTACCTCTGCGATGTGCGTAACGATTAAAATGTCAGCTCATCTGCGTGCGCATCAGTGTGCGTCGGGGTAATTCTTTCAAAACAACCAACATCCTTGAGTTTATCCATCAAAATAAACAAATGGAAATATCTGTAACCTGCCATTTAACTGTTTTACCTTCTTGTGAAGATTGTTGCAAAGAGAAACAACTAAACTTGATTAACCCCAGAGCCACGCGCACTGCGCTGTACTTCTGACTGTAAATGAGGGGAAACGATTTAATCGGATCCTTTTCAGCATGGTTTAATATAAAGTTTCATTCAGTACAAACTTTAGTTACACCAGTCTAACGAGACAGAGCCTGGATTTGTATTCTGAACAGTTTAAACATGGAAATTACACTAACAAGATGAATAACATGAAATTATCTTAGGCACAGACAACGTCCCCCACACTTTTGAAAAGCTTGCAGCGCGCCTGCTCGTGGGCATCTATTACGTTACACACCACGTACGCCTCCAGTGAAAAGCTGTGTAACCCTAAACCGCTAAGTCAGATGTTTCTTAACTAAACAAATCTGATTGGTTTGGATCAGATGTCTGTTAGTTACCATAAAATAAAAGTCAAATCAGCTCTAGTAAAACTTCCACATGGAAGATCCGTTGTTGTTAGCGTGATGTA
Organism: Nothobranchius furzeri; assembly: GCF_043380555.1. Lineage (NCBI taxonomy): Eukaryota > Metazoa > Chordata > Actinopteri > Cyprinodontiformes > Nothobranchiidae > Nothobranchius > Nothobranchius furzeri. The sequence goes on from NC_091754.1 coordinate 57,269,290, forward strand.
GCGCTAATGTTTTAGTCTTCATTAGGATTGGAATGACAAATCTGTTCTTGTTTAGAGTCTTTTCCCGCATCTCTTCTCTCTGTTTGGGTCTCTGTTTACATCCACAACCAGTCGGCTGCTTCTGTGTGCGACTTTCCACCAGATTGATGAACGTTGCTGTTTGTTTAGGACCTGGAGCTTCTCCCGGACGGAGACCAGACTCTGATCGGGGACCGAGGAGCTACGCTCAGCGGGGGGCAGAAAGCTCGAGTCAACCTGGCCAGGTGAGGGCTCTGCAGCGTATCAGGTAGACCGTTGGTGTTTGGTTTGTTGCTCCTGGAGGTTAAAGTTCACGTCTTGTGTAAGTTTGGACTCGGCTCTTTGATTTGATTGAGATTTATGTTTTTATGAATGTTTGAAGGAGTAAACCTGCGGACCTGGCCGTCTGCCTTCAGCTTTAGTGTCCCGTCAGAGCACCGGCGGGTTTTCAGGTTACCGTCGGTAAATGAATAAAGGGAGAGGGTGGAACTGTCTGTACACCCTGGACAGAGAGCCAGTCCATCGCAGGGCTACACAGAGACACACACACACACACACACACACACACACACACACACACACACACACACACACACACACAGCTAAGGACAATTTAGACAGACCAATCAACCTAACAGTCATGTTTTTGGACTGTGGGAGGAAGCCGGAGCACCCGGAGAGAACCCACGCATGCACAGGGAGAACATGCAAACTCCATGCAGAAAGACCCCAGGCTGGGAAGCGAACCCAGGACCTTCTTGCTACAAGGCAACAGCTCTAACCACTGCGCAGCCCTTGTTTCTGTTATATTTAAAGAGCAAGTCAACCCCTACCAGAGTTTTACTCCACTCCCACTTCCTGTTTGAAAAATGCAACAAATGCTGTTGCCTAGCAGGCCGAGAGGGCGGAGCCGCTAACAAATACACACACACACACACACACACAGGCACACAATGACATTGTGACATCATATGGTACCAGGTAACGTTCTAGGGTAGCTGTTAGCCAATAGCGGTGGCAGATTTAAATTCAAATGCAGTGCAGAGTTTTTACCTGACAACGGCACAACACTGACAGTTTTAGGCAGAACATTGAAATTTTAACTAAAATGCACTAAAGTGCAAAACTATTGACTACACGTGTCTGCAGCACGATTAGACACACATTTATATAGTTTATCAGGGAAAATAAGTTGATTTGGGGGTGACTTGCTCTTTAACGTCAAACATGTATCAACAAAAAGATCCAAAAATTGTCTACTGTGTTTTAAAAGCCTCGAATTTTTATTGTAAACAGTAAACCCAGATGTCCGTATAATCGTACCGCTTTTGTTAATATGAAGCACATTTTAATAAACGTCTGAGTTTTTTTACTAGGAAACTTTAGACTTTTATTTAGAAAATGCTGACTCTTTTATTTTAAGGTTAAGTCTCCTAAATAAAAAGATTTAGCTAATTTTCATCATCTGAGAATATACGTGTTTTTACATAAATATAAATGAAGTTATTCTTGTTTTTTACTCTGACACAAAGCAGCCTGAAGCTCCACAGTTAGAAGCTGAAATAAGGATTTGTAACTTTTCAGAGCGGTGTACCAGGACGCAGACGTCTACCTCCTGGACGATCCTCTAAGTGCCGTGGACGCTGAGGTGGGGAGACACCTCTTTGAACAGTGAGTGGCTTTAGTTTGTCTCCATCCTCATCATCTCACCAAAGTTCTTAGAAAGCCCGGAGAACAGGAAGTTCCCTGATGCTTCCGGAGCAGGGCAGCGTTGTGTTGAGCGTTACGATCGGATCAGATCGCCTCCGAGTCGCATCGCAGCTGGAGGAAGCTCCTGTGAGGATCAGGGTAGAGATCTGTCTCCATGATTCATTTAAATGGTGGTTTACAACTGATCCAAAGTCACCGTTGGGTGTTTTAACCCAAAACGAGTCTTTCTGTTTAGTTATGTTAATTTCATTTATGTGGCACAAACCTCTCACCCCCACAGTTGGTCAGCCGGTTATGAGTCGTGAGCTCCTGCGTTCAGTGGTTTCAGAGTTATGAATTATCTTTCATTCACGTTATAATGGCGCATTATTCAGGTGAATAAATATGGTTGGAGTTGAAATGCAGATGTTTGATTCATGAAGACGGAAGAATAGAATAGACTTTATTGATCCACAGTGAGGAAATTCATTTGTTACAGCAGCACCAACACTTAAGGGAATAATTTGAAGAAAAATAACAAAAGTACATGTAAATACACACATAGGCACTAATCTAGTATTGTAGCCTTCCACCACTAAAAACCATGAATAAAAATGAAAGGAAAACTTGGGTTCCAACACTATGCAGCATACTGCAAGAAACAGACATGCGACGTGAATCTTGTATTGCACAAGTATTGAACAAAAACTGAATCATGTATTGGTGTAATTGTGTACCAGGATAATGCCAGTACAGCTTAAACTGAGGAGTTATACACTCTTACTGCAGAGGGGAGGAATGACCTATGGTAACGTTCTGTTTTACATCTGGGATGTCTCAGTCTGCCTCTGAAGGAGCTGTCCATGGTCTCCACAGTGGAATGCAGCGGGTGGGAGGGTTTTTTAAGATGGAGGTCACCCTCCTCAGCATCCTCCTTTCACACGTCTCCTCAACCGAATCCAGTGGGCAGCTCAGAACCGAGCTAGCTTTATTAACTAGCTTGTTCAGTCTCTTCCTGTCTTGGTCAGAGCTGCCTGCACCCCAACAGACCACAAGCAGAGTGGATAACAGATCCAACCACAGAGTGATAAAAAGATTTTAGCAGCTGGGAATTAACGTTGAAGGACCTCAGACTCCTCAGGAGGTGGAGGCGGCTTTGGCCCTTCTTATACAGAGCATCAGTGTTGTTGAACCAGTTCAGTTTGCTGTTGAGGTGAACACCCAGGTACTTGAAGGTACCCACCACCTCAGTGTCTGCTCCCTGGATGTTTACTGGTGAGTGAGGAGTGTTTCTCTGGAAGTCAAACACCATTTCCTTTGTCTTACTGGTGTTCAAGTGACGGTGGTTAAGCTCACACCCGTCAACAGAGTCCATGATGACTGACTTGTACTCCTGGGGTCTCATTCATCAAACATTGCGTAGAATCCTTACTAAAACCGGACTTAAGCTCACCAAAAAAATGTACTTGCGCCAAGTAGGTTTGTGATCTATCAAACATGGAGTACGCACAGCTGCACGCAATCTCCGCTTCACAAATCGGAGACTAACGAGAATGTTTCTCAGCTGCTTTTTAGTCACATCCTGCCCTCACCACGCCCACTTACTGTCTTTGTGTTGGGACGATATTTTCTACACAGAAATTCACATAGTCAGTGACACAGTGGGTTAGACTGTCATGGTCATCACCACAGGCACTGCAGAGAGTCTCCCAGTCTGTGGTTTGGAAACAGTCCCTCAGCTTTTCTGTTGCTTCCTCAGTCCACACTTTCACGATTTTTTTCTGAGGAGGCTCCCTGATCACCCTGGGTGTGACAACATCTCCACCTGGGTGTGTATCCAGGGTTCAGGTAAATGAAGTAGTGGTCCAAAGCAGAGTTTGGAGGAAATAAAATCAGATTTCACAGGGTTCTACTTTTGTGCCACGTCTTCGTGATCTTGTTCCTGCGGTCGTTACCTAAAACTCATGACCAGGGTTGGGATGAAGATCGACTGGTAACTTGAGAAATTAGCTTTCTTTCGTGTTGGATGATTGGACAAAATTATTAACTGTTAACAATAGGCCAAGCCCTTTGCTGTTTTTTATGAGCAAAATTTTTCATGCCTAATTTCACGGACGGCACATTACAAATGTTCTTATTAAATCAGCGTATTTTTTGCAACTCTACCTACATAAATACTATACATTATTAGAAAGCTAGGATTCTTGTGATTCAAATGATGTATACTAATCAAAGATTCAACCATAAATGTAGACAGTAAATGCTTTTGTCAAACACTTACAAATTCAAATTAGCGTCCAACTCACCATTTGAAGCTTTATATCGCTGACCGAGTAGAGCCATCTCAAACAAAAACTAAGAAAATCATCTTTAGACAAAAAGTCTTGCTTTACCTATGTACACACACAACACAACACAACATAACATAACATAACATCAAAACATTTCAAATTTCCTTCAGGGGAGCTTCTTTCTTTAAAAGTTTTAATTATAACCTCCTTTAGCATTCTCACATTAGCCTCAAACATGTCGCCTAGCCTGGCAGCCTGGCCCACAGACAGAACTCAGTGGTGGGGAAGGATCTACAGTTGTCTTTTAAACCGTATCTGCACGCTATTGGGCTTTGAACAGCGGGATGTACTCATTGCTACGGATCTCAGTTAAAGGGTCAGTCCACCATAAACTGTCGATGAAGATACAAGTACGTCCTTTTTCTAAATAGAGGTCTGAAGTACCTCAATCTGCTCTTGACTAAAAGAAAAGACCATGTTTTAATAGTCCAAAGTTGATGCCAATGCTGTTTCAAACGAGCCATCGCCATTTTTGTTGTTTTTCTCTGTTGTATCATCCCACCCATTAGTCAGAGCGCTGTGATTGGCCAACCAAACCAATAAGAGGGCTGTGATTGGCCAACCAAACCAATAAGAGGGCTGTGATTGACCAACCAAACCAGTAAGAGGGCTATGATTAGCCAACCAAACCAGTAAGAGGGCTATGATTGACCAGACACATGGCTGGTCCGGCCTGCTGAGGCTCTAATGGAGCGTGGCTAGACTGACCTGCAAAGCAAACTCATTTTGTTTTTTTCAATGGCCTCTCTAGATTTCTAGGCTAGTGATCACCATCTCACCTGAACCAACAGGTGAAGGTAAGATGCCCCCCCCCCCCCCCAACCCTTCCAACTTGGTTGAGGCAAGAGCTTCTACTATAATGGCACTGCATGTCTGCACCAACACAGTATAAATTAGGCTTTACTTGTTTGGGTCTTTCTTTACCACAACAATGTGATTCAGCCCTGATCCAGCTGTCCATCTATAGAGACACAAAGCTGAGTCCTGGTGGAGCCCAGCTCTCACCAGGAACTGGTCAGATTTACTGCCGACCACATGGACCAGACTCCTTTGGTACAAGGACTGAATGGCCTTTCACAGATGACCATCCACCCAAACCATAGTGCCCCCCACAGGTCTCACCTTCACATTTGGACCAATTTACCAAGGGAGGACCCCATCAGGAGCCCCAGACAACATCTCCACCAATCAGCAGACCTCTTGAACTCCTCCACCATGGTATTTGGTGGTGGTTCAACCTGATCTAGGCCTGAGATTTTTTATCAATTACAACTTCATTTGAAAAAGCAAGACGTGCTAATGTTAGCATCTGTAATCATGAATGTTGCTGCTGCTTCTGTGTTGATGCTGTTGACATGTTTATCCACCACAGGGGCGGAGAAATCCGAGCATGTTAGAATTCATCCTAAATCCTTAAGTACAACCATGAAACCATCAGAGTCAGCAGGAGAAACGGACTCCTTTAGGGAACTTCGGGTTTCTGTTGTTTTTAATGGACTTCACACAGACCAGAGATGAGATGATTATTTTAATCCAGATTACTGTGGCCGATGAAACATCAGAACATGTCTGCTGTGTGCCTCGTCTCCATCAGGTGCATCTGTGGGCTGCTGAAGAAGAAGCCTCGTATCCTGGTGACTCACCAGCTGCAGTACCTGAAGGCAGCTGATCAGATTCTGGTGCTGAAGGAGGTTTGTTCCTGTCTGTCGGCTTTCCACAATGCCTCTACAGCCAATCTACACCCCTGGTTCTAGTTCAGCCTTGTTTAGCTGCGCCAACACACCCGATTCAGGGGTTCAGTCACTTCTTAATCACCTTTTGATTCAAAGGAAACCTCAAACCATCATTTCATCAACAGGAAGCTTTAACTTGACTGGTTAATGACCACGTTAGTGGACACCAGGTCTGTTTGATATCAGGAGTGAGTCTGAGGACCTGGTCTGAGTTTCACGTTAACAGGTTATGTTTTATGTCTGTTTTCATTCATTTTAAGAGCTCAGGTAGTTTCCAGTAAGGCTGTCTGGGTTTAGAGACCCTAAAGTAGCTGTGAGCGTTTAAACTGGAGCTCAGATGGTTTCAGTCGGAGTGCATCTGTTTGTCATCAAGGGTTTCTGCTGCTGAGGTTCTGTTTAGATGTTGGCAACAGGGTGTAAACTGTGTGTGTGTGTGTGTGCGTGTGTGTGCGTGTGCGCGTGCGCGCGTGTGTGTGTGTGTGTCAGGGTCACATGGTGGCAAAGGGAACATACACGGAGCTGCAGAGGTCTGGGGTGGACTTCACCTCCTTACTGAAGAAAGATGAGGAGGAGGAACTGCAGCCCCCCCATGACGTTCCGGTCAGGAGCAGAACTTTGTCCCAGAATTCCACGCTCTCCCAGACCTCCTCCGCCCACTCGGTCAAAGATGGAGACAACCTCCCGGTTGGTACAGCTCCTTTTAAAAGCTATTCCTGCGTAACTGGTGTGTGCTGCCATCCAGTGGTCTAAATCAGTTACTGCAGGTAAATTGCTGGTTGTTAAACTCGGCTCCATAAATACCTGAAGCTGTAAAAGTAAAACGCTGATTGTTAGAGCTGGGTCACATGACCTAAAACGTCACATAAACCTAAGAACTGTTGGATTTAATGTTTGATTCAGCTCAGTCAGTTGAACTTTCAGATACAGAGAAGAGCTCCTCCTTAGGTGTGTGTGTGTGTTCTCCCAGGCGGAGGCGGTCCAGACGATGTCGGAAGAGAGTCGGGCTCAGGGGAACATCGGACTGGGTCTGTACGTGAAGTACCTGCGGGCTGGAGCCAACATCCTGCTTCTGCTGTTAACGGTGCTGGTCAACCTGCTGGCTCAGGTAAACAGAACCAGACCTGATTTGATCAGACATGATCAAACGATCGCTCACACCTCTGTGGTTTCTCCTCCTCTAGGTGTCGTACATCGTGCATGACTGGTGGCTGGCCTACTGGTAACCACAGCACACACTGGACTTTAATCATGACCCTCCCATCTTTTCTCATCTATTTCTCTGTTTGTGATTGATCAGGGCTGAGAAGCAGGACAAGCTCTCACAACAAAACACCACCATAAGTGGACAGAACTCCACTGAGCTGGACATAAGCTTCTACCTGGGCATTTATGGAGGTATGGAGCTTCGTAGATGATCCGTCTGCTCAGGGGCACAGCTACCTACTTTATGAGGGGTATGCGACCACATAATTGAGCCCCCCCACCACACACACACACACACACACACACAACACCATCCCATTGCCCATAAGGTCTTTCACCAGCCCTCTGCTCTGCACTTCTCTGTTCCTCTCCCTCTTCTCTCTGTTCTCTCTCCTTCATCATGTGGATCTCTCTGTTTCTGTCTCTCTTCTTCATCATGCTGACCTCTCTGCTCCACATTCTCGTCTGCAGTCATTGACTTGCCTTGTCTGCCTGCACTTATTTTTCTTAAAGGACAAAAAGATGGTCATTAAAATTCTAATCATACTAGAATTCCAGGTTTGTAATGACCATTCTAGTATATTTATTCCTATCTGTCATCACTGATCTCACTCAGACTTAGACTTAGTTCCTCCGGCGCCTACTGGCGCATTGGGCGCAAAGTAATCGCCAGCGAGCTCTGTCGGCCGCGACGGCCTCGGCTTCATCCCATGACAGGTTCACGGCACGTAGGTCTTCGATAAAAGTTCTGCGCCATGTGATTTTTGGCCGTCCTTGTTTCCGTTTTCCGCGTCCTGGGGTCCACAGCATGGCCACTTTTGGTATTCGTGTTTGAGCCATTCGTAGCACATGGCCCCCAAACCGAAACCGTCGCTCTGCAACGACCTCAGCGAGTTGGCGTGTTCCCGTTTGGTGGTGGATCGCTTCATTCGTGATGTGGTCGAGGTAGGAAATGTGAAGGATGCGCCTGAGGCATCGTTGTTGGAACACATTGAGACGATCTCAAGCATTGTTTAACAGCTATAAATTACTACTCTTGAAAATGCACTTAATCATTAGAAATAATATTTAAAAATTGATCACTTGGTATTAAGTGAGTGTTCACTTCCACCTAGTACTAGACCAACCTGTTGCCTTCCTCTCTCTGTCCTGATTCTCTCTCTTCTTTTCTTCTCTCCATCCTCACATCTGAATAATAAGACATTTGAATTTAGAAATTTTAAAAAATACAAGACTCAAACTACATATAAAACTATTATATTTTAGTGTAAAATTGCAGGAATTTAAGAGCAAATCTGAAGTGCCTCACCCAGTTCAATAATTTATCAATATATCACTCAACATCCAATTAAACAAAGGATTACTGTCAGAAAAACTAAATAACCACCGCTGGCTCCTTTATTTTTCTTGTGATTATCTGTTACATATTTTTATTAAGATTAGACAAACAGAAACCCCTCCTCACTTAGATCTACACACACACACCACCACCCCCGCTGCTCTCACGGAGATCCGACTGCTCCCAGAGGCCTGTGTGAGATTAAAACCCTGATCTTGTGATCGATACAGAAGACACCCGTAACCTGTCATTTTACTAGTGGCAGGCTAACAACTTCAGCTAATAGGAATAACTAGGGATGTAAGAAAATGTCGATTATGGCAATATATCGTGATATTTTCCCCAGCGATATTATATCGATATTAAAAAGCTGTGTATCAAAAATATCGATATCGCAATATATCGTGATATTTTTTCTTGCAAAAATGTATCGATATTCAAAAGTCGCATATCTAATTTTTGGAAGAATTTACATGGAAACATTTGTGTATTTTCTTTTCTTGTGGTGCAATTCAAACGCCGACCACTAGTTGGCAGCAGTGTGTAATGGGTTTTGTTTCCACCATTGAAATGTAAATCCCTCTGTTATGGTTAAACATGTTAAGTATCAGTTTGGACTGTTTATTGAATTTTCCTATAATAAATTTAGTCTAAAAGAAAATCGCCAATATCGTCTGACTGAATGTATCGCAATATATCGTGATATATTGTATCGTCTCCCCTGTATCGTAATACGTATTGTATCGCCAGAATTTCACCAATACACATCCCTAGGAATAACTATGCCTTCTTGCGAGAGGATCTCTACAAAATCATTTTCCTTTTCCCTCTTCCGTTTTCTGTTTTGTGCCCCAGAGAGCTTTTTTTTCAGTCTGTCCATCTCTAGCTAACCTAGCTAGCTGATCAGAAGACAGTAGATATCATTCAAATGAAAACAATCGTGCCCTAGTGCGTTTTCGCGGGCGCACGCGCTGAACTCGTCAAGAGTGTTCATGTTCTGAGTGTGTGTGTGTGTGTGTGTGTGTGTGTGTAGGGCGGGGGTGTGGAGCAGGGCTGCGGAGGGGCGCCCAATTGCTTGCTGCACAAATGGCTATGAAACACAAAGATGCCCTTTTCCCCCATTGTTGCTTAGGCGCCCCCACCAGCGCGGCGCCCCTATGCGTCGCATACACTGCATACCCACTTTTTGCGCCACTGCGTCTGCTCTGTGAGCTCCTTCAGTTCTGCTGATCAGTGACTCCTACTCCATTACTCAGGCCTGACGGCTGCCACCATCCTGTTTGGCTTCATGAGGAACCTTCTGCTGTTCGGCGTGTTGGTGAGAGGAGCTCAGACGCTCCACGACCGGATGTTCAGCTGCATCCTCAGAACTCCCGTCCGCTTCTTCGACATCAATCCCATCGGTAAGTCGAGCTCAGGTCTGGAGACGCCGGGAGGATACGGCCCCCGCTAACGTTCCGTCTCACTGCAGGAAGAGTCCTCAACAGGTTCTCCAAGGACATCGGGCAGCTGGACTCTATGATGCCGTGGACGTTTACGGACTTTGTCCAGGTGGGGACACACAGAACCTGTCGTGGTTTAGAACTCTGAGAATCGTGACGAAACGATATTTAAGACTTTAGAGTTTTTGTGTCGAGGAACAAGATCCTGGACGCGTTTGACCTCGTTCGTCCCTCTGAGCAGGTCTTCCTCCAGATTCTCGGCGTGATCGCCGTGGCGTCCTCTGTGATCCCGTGGATTCTGATCCCTGTTGTCCCGCTCCTCGGAGTGTTCCTGTTCCTGCGACGTTACTACCTGAGAACCTCCAGAGATGTCAAACGTCTGGAGTCCACCAGTGAGCGTCCCCTGAGTGGGTTCAGAGTCCAGATTTAAGCTGTTCCGGCGTCTCAAATGTCTCTTTGTCCCACAGCTCGGAGTCCTGTCTTCTCCCACCTGTCCTCGTCTCTTCAGGGCCTGTGGACGATACGAGCGTTCTGCGCTGAGAAGAGGTTCCAGAAAGCCTTTGACGCCCACCAGGACCTTCACTCAGGTCCCCCCTCCCCTCAGATCTCAGACTCTGGTCCGTTTGTCCCGTCTGTGTTCTGACTCTCTGGTTCTGAACAGAGGCCTGGTTCCTGTTCCTGACCACCTCCCGCTGGTTCGCCTTTCGCCTCGACATCATGTGCTCCATCTTCGTCACCATCACCGTGTTTGGCTGCCTGCTGCTGCGAGACCGTAAGGATCCCTAGTTTCTGCTGTGGGCCACTAGGGGGAGCCAGAGTCTCTGAGCAGAGTTGTGTTTTCAGAGTTGGACGCCGGTTCTGTCGGGCTGGCGCTGAGCTACGCCGTCACGCTGATGGGGATGTTCCAGTGGGGCGTCAGGCAGAGTGCAGAGGTGGAGAACATGGTGAGAACCTTCAGACGCGCCGGTAGAACTCCTCAGACGTTCGGAGGCTGTAAGCTGTTTCTGCTTGCAGATGACCTCGGTGGAGCGGGTGGTGGAGTACACGCAGCTGGAGAGTGAAGCTCCCTGGGAAACGCACAAGCGCCCTCCTCCAGGCTGGCCCACCAAAGGCCTGGTGACCTTTGACCGGGTCAGCTTCTCCTACAGCCCAGACGGGCCGCCGGTGCTGCAGAACCTGCAGGCCACATTCAAACCCAAAGAGAAGGTTGGACATGCTTGTTTGTGGAGAACAGCTGGTCCCAGAGGTTGGACAGAACCTGATGTTCTCCGTTTGTCAGGTGGGCATCGTTGGGAGAACCGGAGCCGGGAAAAGCTCCCTGATCTCGGCTCTGTTCCGCCTGGCAGAACCTCAGGGGAAGATCTACATCGACGGAGTGGTGACGTCTGAGATCGGACTCCACGACCTGCGGCAGAAGATGTCCATCATTCCTCAGGTCCGCAGGAGGAGGAACGAGTCCAACGGTAGAACGTGAGACTAAAGAACCACTTAGATGAAACATAGCTCTTGTGTTTGTGTCCCAGGACCCGGTTCTGTTCACGGGCTCCATGAGGAAGAACCTGGACCCGTTCAACCAACACTCAGATGAAGAGCTGTGGAACGCCCTGCAGGAGGTCCGAGGCAGCCCGGTTCTGCTTTTGTTTGTAAACTAAAGGATGTGTCTCTGTAAAGGTTCCGAATACTCGTCTCACAGACGCGTTCGAGCATCAGCTGAGAGTAAAATGGCGGCTTTAGGGTCTAATCAAAGTTCTCAGAGCTTCTGGGTTTGGGACGGGTCGGTCGGTGTGGACCAGCACGGGTCCGCAGTTTCAGGAGATCGCTTCGGTTTGGCAGGCGGGGTGAACGTACCGTCGTGCGATTTCATAAATGAGTTGTGCAGCTTACCAACGGGCTCCACGTGTGACCCGGCCCGCCTCGGTTTGTCGGTCTGTGCCCAGGGGTGGACTGGCCCATCTGGCATTCTGGCACTGTCCCGGTGGGCCAGCTTGGGCCGACACTACTCCACAGCTGGTGATCTGCAGAACATTAGCTACATGCTAACCCGAAGCTAACAGAGTTTTTCCAGGTGCTATTAGCAAGAAAAACGCGGTAGAGCGATGACGTAGGAGCTGTTTCACTGCGTTAGCATGTAGCTAATGTCCCAAGCGGTACCAAAAATGATTTTTTCAAAAGATCTGACCAAAGAGGAGATTTGTGATTTCGCCATTTTAAACACTCCACGACAAAATCACTCCCACATCACGTGTGTTTACACTCGCTTGGTTTTACCACCTCTTTAGCCCCATTCCAGGAATCGTCGGGGAGGAGGAACTACGATGGCTCGGCCCTCTCCTTATAAAATCGACCCTTTCAGGACTTTCAGACGTCAGCAGCACATCACGACTGCTTCAGCACTGAGTGATGTCACTGATCAGCGCCAGAAGGCGTCCACGGACATTAGTAACACTGTTGAAGTTCGATGTGAATTAATCAGTTCGGGAGACGGGGAGAGTGGCTGTGTGACTTAAAAAGTTGCGTTCAATGATCAGAAAAAATGCCGTTTTTACAGGTGTTCCGTGTTGATTGCGTTGTGAGGGACTTCCACTGCGCTCTTTGTGCTGGGAGCTCAGAAATCACGATTTTTAAGCAGCATCAGTGCTGCTTCTTTTCTTTTCTTTTTTTTTTTTTTTTCCTCGCCAGCAACTCTTCCGGGTTTAAAAACGGCGGCTGTTTGCCGACGTCTGCTGATGTCATTACCAGCATGCGTTAACCAATCCCGCCCAGGCCGTTCCTGACCCTCCTTTGTTCAGATACTCTGCTGGTTCCTGAAATATCCAGGACCATGGACCTTTCAGTGGCCCGGTGCAGAGGACATGTGTCTCTGCCGTCTGTGTCCTTCTGACCACCTGCTCGTCTCCTCCAGGTCCAGCTCAAGTCTGCGGTGGAGGAGCTCCCGGGGAAGTTGGAGACGGTTCTGGCCGAGTCCGGCTCCAACTTCAGCGTTGGTCAGAGGCAGCTGGTGTGTCTGGCCAGAGCCGTCCTGAGGAAGAATCGTATCCTGATCATCGACGAGGCCACGGCCAACGTGGACCCCAGGTACCCCTGAGACATAACGCAGCAGGTCCTCAGAGGTCAGAGGTCACACGCTCAGCTGTTTGTTGTTTCTGCAGAACCGACGAGTTGATCCAGAAAACCATACGGGAAAAGTTCAGGGAATGCACCGTGCTCACCATCGCCCACCGCCTCAACACCATCATCGACAGCGACAGGATCCTGGTGGGTTCTCACCTACACACAGGTGGTTCCACTACGGTGGCTCTGAAGGGTCAAGCAGGTTTTCACAGGTTAAGGTGCTGAGAGTTTCAGCTTCATGAGTCGGGTCTGGTTCTCCTGGAACAGAGACCTGGCTGGTTTCCAGTGTGCAGATGTGACTGGTCTGACACTGGGCTCAGGGGGGTTAGGGTCAGATGAAACCCCAACAGAACCAGACTACAGATCGGTTCTGATGCTAGAACCAGTCTCTGCTGCTCTACCGTGACCGTGCCTGGTTCTGTTGCAGGTTCTGGATGCGGGGCAGATCCACGCCTACGCCGAGCCGTACGTCCTGCTGCAGGACGCCAGCAGCATCTTGTATAAAATGGTTCAGCAGACGGGCAAACAGGAGGCAGCGGCGCTGCTAGAAGCAGCTAAACAGGTGAGTCGTACTCTAGACGAAGCTCCGTCTGATTCTGTTAAACCAACTTTTGTCTGATTGACTTGTTTGTTTATTTTCTGCTTCAGGCGTACGAGAGCAGAAGTCATCCCAGCATTCCAAACGGACCCAAAGAAACGTCGGACGGGAACTTGGTTATCTTTGAAACGGCTCTATGAGCTCAGAGACTAAGTCGTGACTCTGTTAGGAGACTCCGGAGAGCGTGAGCTGGTTGGGTTCAGGTCCGGTTTCCGGTGAGATCACATATCCACCTCGGAGGGAGGACCGGGCCTGACAACGGGCCCAGCGGTGTTCCGACCGCTCAAACGTTTGCACACAAAGCCGCTGCTTGATTCTGTTAAGCTGAGAGAGCTTTGGGAACTCTGCTGCCACACCTGTTCAGGTGGAGCATTACTTATTTATCAGCTATGGTTCTGAAGAAACGGGTTTTTAATGGCTCCAGGATGTTCAGCTGTTTTAGTTCTGCATCAGTTTTTAGTGTGTTTGTGTCCAAAGTTGCCTTTTTCTGTTTCAGGCTGCAGATCCAGGTTTCAATGATGTAACGGCAAATGTTTGGGTTTTCAGTAAAAAGCTGTTTTACTTTTGTGTTCAATCAACGTTTATGACCTCTGAAACTCTCTCTCACACACACACACACACACACACACACACACACACACACACACACACACACAGACACTCGTCTGTCTTTCTGTCTTAGTAACCCTAACCAGTGCTGTTCTACTAACCCTAACCTTAACTAAAACTTAATTCACACCATACCTCTAAAATCAACTGGTAAGTTTAAAAAAAAGTGAGGATCAAAATCAAATCAAACTTTATTTAAAAGCACTTAATCATACGATGAATGCAACTCAAAGAGCTTAACAAATTAAAAAGGCCCCGCATACCCACATTCCCTCCCATCCCCAGAATTTAAAAACCCTGACAATAAAAAATGGTCCTCCGTGTGTAGTAAGTACAAGAACACTCTCTCTCTCACACTTGTGTGTTTGCACACACACACACCCTCTCACAGGCAGCGGCTAGTGCTAGCTGTCATTCAAATCCCACGTTAAACAGGTTTTTAGGATTTCCTTCTTTCACCTCCGGAATATTGCTAAGATTAGAAGCATCCTTTCCAGGAGTGATGCTGAAAAACTAGTTCATGCATTTATTACATCAAGACTGGATTACTGTAAATCATTACTCTCAGGAAGTCCACAGAATGTAGTTAAAAGTCTTCAGCTTGTCCAAAATGCTGCAGCTAGAGTTCTGATGAGAACTGAAAAGAGAGATCATATTCAATTCAATTCAAAAATACTTTATTAATCCCAGAGGGAAATTGATTTCTCTCCTGTCGTAGCTTCCCTACATTGGCTACCTGTTAAATTCAGAATAGATTTTAAGATCCTTCTTCTCACATACAAAGCTCTTAATAATCAAGCTCCATCATACATCAGTGACCTGATTGTTCCATACGTTCCTAACCGAGCACTTCGCTCTCAGACTGCAGGTCTACTGGTGGTTCCCAGAATATCTAAAATTAGGATGGGAGGCAGATCTTTTAGTTATCAGGCTCCTCTCCTGTGGAACCAGCTCCCAGCTTTAGTCCGTGAGGCAGTCACTTTGTCTACTTTTAAGACCAGGCTTAAAACATTTTCATTTGATAGGGCCTATGGTTAAAATCTGATGTTAGCCTAGATCTGGACAAGTGGGGGAGTAGAGGGAGGTGGAGAGTACAGTCGGTAAAGACGGCTCCCTTGCCCTGCCTCCAACATGCCTCCATCTAAAAAGGCTAGGTTATCCAGAGTTATCTCTGTCATTATGCTGCTATAGGCTTAGATGGCTGGAGGACACACTGACTTTCCACGCTCTACTACCTTCTACCACTACTCTCTAATTGCATCATTAGCTGTTAACTAAGTTTTTCTCCCCAGAAGAAGCTGCAGTGGTGTTCTGCTGAGCTGTGGTGGCTTCATGGAGGGGGCCATCAGCTAGCAAACTGCTGCTAACCACTTAAACATTCTCCCTCTCCTGATTAAAACATTTTACTAGGCCTGAAACGATAACAAATATTTTTGGACGATATATTGTCCAACAAATCATTGACGATAAACGATATTATTGTCGGCATGATCAAGACCAAAATAACCACTCATGTAATATTACTATATCATAATAATGCCCTGATTTTATCTACAAAAATAAGTCAGAACCCTGAAATCAAAATTCAACAAAGATCTTTTTTATTGCTTGAATAAATATTTTCTTTGAGTTGAAGCAATAAAAATGTACAAAATTTGACACAAGTAGAAAAACAGAGATCCCTAATAACAGAACAATGCACATGAAACACTGAATCTATGACAAGCAAAGAGTTGGCACAAGGCAAAAAATAAAGCTGACAACAAAGTGTGACGTTGATAGAGACAGGTGCGGCTCTGGACCCTGTGGGGTGTATCGCTGGTCTGGTTCAGGAGTTAGAAGCTGAGGTCTCTGTGTTTGTGCTACATCATCACATCAGGTGTGTTATTGCGTTAGTACTCTGAGTCGCTGATGTCACTGAGGGAACAAAGGCTGCTCTTCAGGGTGCTTCCTGTTCCAGCTTCGGTCACACCTGCAGGAAACACACCTAGTTTAGGTTTGTTCTAAGGGTGTAGCTGTGTGAGACAGGAAGTGCTTCTTACCTGAGCTGGGTCCCTTTCCTGTGGAGGTTCCCCACACGCTGGTGCTAGGTGAGTCCAGGCTCTTCCTCAAGGGTCCAGAACCACGGAGAGTTGGTTTAGTCACTTCCTGTCTGTCCTCCACATCTGTAATCTGTTAACAACACGTTGGACTGAAAGATTCATCCTTTCCTGATGGAAGCTGTGATTTCACTCTCCTGACTGACTCAGGATCACTTTTATTAACTGTTTTACTTAAAAAAAGGTGAATCAAATTGATATCGCAATGTTTGCCAGAAAGTTCACAATTACATTTTTTAGTGAAACTGTTGAGTCTATCAAGTCTGAACCATTAAACCCAGTTAGAGACCCAGTCTTCTCACCAGTAGCTCCTGAACCTCATCCCTCCTCCCAGGCAGGACGCTAACGCCCCCTGCTGGCTTCTTCACCGCTCTCTCCGCAAACTGCTGCTCCATTTTTCGAGCCAAGTCACTGATTTGAACTAAAAGACATGAAAACGAACAAGTCACATTAGCATGCGAGGTGTGCTCTGGGTTTGTGTCAGACTTAGAACCGGTTTGGGATTTGATGTTGGGCCGTTTCTGAACTTTTCTTATTTTAAGTGAGATTTGACCTCATCAGTTAAAGCCCGACTACCAATAAGCTGAGACTCCCCAGAAGGGATAATACATCGGTTTAGCTAAATCTCTCAAGTATGAGCCAGACTTAACCTACGGGATGAAATTGTAGAGAAAAATGAACAATAATACATGGAGAACTGGCTCTAAGAGGCATGATGTCAATCTACTGACAGATATCAGATTAGATACAGAAAGGAAGTAGGGCTAATTTCAGTTTAGGCTCCAAATGATCACAAAAACAGTATCATCTATACATTTTTAAAGGCCCTTTATGATGAACAATTTCGATAGAAACCGTGTTCCCCAGCCCAGATGCGGGTCACCAGGGCTCCCCTCTGGAGGTGCAGCATGTTGACGAGTGCCCAGTAGCCATGGAGCTTGGTCACACACAGCCAGAAGAGGAAACATAGGTCCCCCTTCCTATGGTCTCAAGACTCGTGGGAGGGGCCAAAGGGGTAGGGCGCATTGTGTGATGGTGGCCGAAGGTGGGAACCGTGGCGGTCTGATCCTCGGCTACAGAAGCTAGCTCTCGGTACGTGTAATGCCACCTCTATGGTGGGGGAGGAGCCTGAGTTGGTGTGTGGTTGAGAGGTTCCAGTTACATCAATCAGTCAATACTTTATTAATCCCAGAGGGAAATTAAGAGTTTCATTACACACAATTCAGAGATCAGACATACATGGGCAAGACACGTGACAAGAATTGGTGACTGTGGTCATTCGCAACCCGAGTCGCGCTACCTTAATAGAGATAAGAGGGTAACATGAGGATTGGTTCAGGTGGAGGGAAAAAAAGGCACTTCAGAGTTACCCTCCCACCAAGAGGGTAGCTTTGCTCTGCAAAAAAAACAGGGGGGGGGGGAGGAATCCCGTTCCCCCCAGCGAGAGCAGCCATCTACGGCGCTCATCTACTGTACAGTCACAGGTGGGAGGGAGATCTTGGGAGAAGCGAAGAGCACATTGACTCCTGCAGGTTGATGACCTCGCCAGGCTGAAGGTGTGTGTGTGTGTGTGGGGGGGGGGGGGGGGGGGGGGGGGGGGTTCACAGCATCTGTCTGCATTACTTCGTGGGGGTTTTAGTTGCTTGCAGCTCAAGGCTACCAGGGCATCAGATTCAGATAAGAATTTGTTTGGGTCAGGCTGAGATAATTTTCCTCTCTGCCTTCAGTCTTTAAGCTGATCATTTCCAGTCCTTCAGTGAAGCCAATTTTGGGTTTTTAAACCTGTCCATACCGTCCGGTGACTCTCTGAGATGACATCCATTTTGCGCACTAATACCGGTATCGCAGCTAGAACATTGTCCAGCTTACGATTCACCTCGAGTAACGTCCCAGTCTGAGAAGTCTCTACTCAGACGGTGCTTTCCGTGGGTACGGGTCGCCCTCCAATCGCTCCCGTCTTCCCAAATTTCCAGAAAACCAGATATCCTCCCACTCCAATCAGGAGAAATCCAGTGATCATCAGACCAAATATCCACACGTCTTCGATATCCTCAATGGACAGCTGGGAGAGGCACATGATCTTCCACTTCTTCCAGGAATCCAAAATATATCCCACCGGGTGTGTCCCCTGTGGACATGTGGGAGCCCCCTGCTCCGTTCTCATTGTTGAAAAAATCTTATCGATCGCATTGAATGACCATTTTATCAAATCCATGGTTAGTAAAAATAGGGTTTTTCAGAAGAAATGCAGAGAAGCGCTCTGTGGGCAGACAGGACAAAGAGCCTTGGGAAAAAAAGATAAGGGAGCGAAAGAGGGAAGCGTCTGTACTCCTCGAGTGCCTTAAAGAAAATACATAGAGTGTCACCTCAATGCATGGCTCTGGCTCTAGAACCAGTTTCCTTGAGAGGCGTTGGACTCTCCACCGCTCTGAAACTGCTCCCACTGAGAGGCGCCGATCCGGGGTGGGCATACTTGTTGGCTGTTTGTTGGGGTTTAACCCGGTGAAGAAGAGCGTAGCCTCCCTCCACCTGCGTGTGGGAGGACGGGTCCCGACTGTTGTCTGTGCGACTACCCCCCTTCCTGTTTGGAGCCCAAGGAGTGGGTGCTGGAGAGCGCTCCATCTGGGAACTCCCTCGTTCTGATGGGAGACCTTGCGTATGGGCAATGACAGTGAGACCTGGAGGGGTGTGGTTGGGGTGAACGACCCCCGTGACCTGAACCTGAGCGGTGCTTTGTTATTGGACTTCTGTGCTCATCATGGATCGTCCATGATGAACTGTGGTGGCTGTTGAATTTAACAGGTGTTGTGCTGAAAAGAGCATACCAGCCGAGATTTGCATGAGCTGTTGTGGGAAGGTGCACATGAATACCGAGGTGATTTAATGAATACGTACAATTAACAAGTTTCGTTTCCATTAGCTTCCTTACAAAATGATGGTTTATGAGCAGATAAATGAAATAATGAATTTATTTGAAAAAAAAAAAATCTTTAAAAAATTTATAATTTCGAGTCACATTCCTGTTTTTTAAACCAACAGCAAAATTCAAGCAGTCAGCGGAAAAACTATAAAAATACTACCTAAACATTAGTCTCTAATGTATTTAGATAAAACGATGCCAAAACTAAAGTTTTTAAAGGGACTTTACGGACTTTTGACTTTTTATGCTCGCGATTGCCCCCTCAGGCCAAAAGCGTAACGGCAGCTTCAATAGGAGGCTCGTGCACGAGGCGCACATGCTGTACGTGCACACTCCTTAATGAAAATAACAGCTGAGACAGTCCCGTGTGTGTGTGTGTGTGTGTGTGTGTGTGTGTGTGTGGCCCGGAGGACAGGAGAACACACAGCTAATTAATTAAATGTGGTTCTGTAGCTTTCTCTTCAGCACAGCCGACAAAGGTTTATGATGGGTCAGTCCTCCTGCATGCTCAGATCATTCCCTTCCCTTGCTTGAAAAATTGTTCCAAAATGAAAGTTGAACCCACATCTTTTTTATCTGTGAATTCAATGCCGTTCGGCGAGTCTCAAATAAAAATTTGGGCATCTTACTGTAAAAAAATACAACATTAATGTAAAAAAGAAACTCTAAATGAACTATGTTCACATCCAGAATCAAACCCAGGTCTTCCATATGGGAGTCAGACATCTTACAAGGTGAGCTACACTCTAGTAACATTCACAGAACGTCCCAACCTCACACACCAGCTCAGGCTCCCATCCCACCAGACAGGTACCGTTATCTGAACCGAGAGCCAGCTGATCAGACGGCCAAGGTCACGTTGCATCTGACCCCTTTGGCCCCTCCCACAAGTGGTGAGCCCATGGAAAGGATGGCCCTCGTGTCTTCGGGTTACTAACCTTTATCAGATCTTTTTTTGTTCATATTTCCGTTCAGGTCTTTGAAACCCTGCATCTGTTTTGGGTCGATCTCCTGCAGCTCGCTGACGTCTGACCAGTCATCGTCCTCTTCCTCGCTCTCCATCTTTGTGACGGCTGTCTGGATTGCAGCTCCCGCTGATTGTTTGGAGGAGGACTGGAAGGCTGCAGCGCTCTTGGACTGGACTGGACCGGTTTTACTTGCTGTAATCTGGACTGGCGTGGCCTGAAATAATCTGGACGCCGGCAACTTGCTCTTTTGAGGAGGCTCCTCCTCCGAGTCGGTCTCTTCTTCAGATTCCTCATCTGAACTGAACGGAGGGGTCCTGGAGAAGAAACGTTCAGACCTTTAACCTGTTGATTTTCTAACCTTTTCATATAAAAGGAGTTTTTCAGGAACCAGATGGTTATTCCACTTCTACATGATTCTTTGTGGATATTTACTTTTAGAAGGACCTGATTTTGGACCAACCATTACGTTCCCATACCTGCTTGAGACGATCCTGACGGCAGTCTTATTCTTGGGCGTTGATGTCTTGGGCTGGACGGTGGGTTTGGTCCTGGGAACCGGCTGAGGGACCTTTGGCTGCTTAGCTGTGGCTCCAGATGATGCCACCTGGCTGGATCTGGAAGGAAGGCTGCTGGATCGTGGGCGGATCTGCATGACTGGACAAAAAAAACACATTTCACTTAAAGAGCAAGTCACTCCAAATCAACATTTTTTTTGCTGATAAAACTACATAAATGAGTGTCTGATCGTGCTGCAGACAAATGTATTCAATAATCCAGCATTTTAGTTCATTTTAGTTCAAATTTAAATATTCTGCCTCAAATGTTTAAGATTTTTACTGCTATTTTTTAGCTTTTTTCACTTTTTGAGCATTTGTTATGATGCATAACCATGACAACAAGCTGTTTTACAATCGGGAGCAGCTGATTAACGTTGGGAAGGCTGAAATAATACCTCAACTGAAGCCACAAATCCCAAATGAGCTAAAACGCAAGAAGCGTGGGTGCAGAGCGGGAGCAAAACGGAGACAGAGAAAGAGGAGGTTCAAACCGTCTCTTCCATCGATCATATTGGGCAATGTGAGATCACTGGACAACAAGATGGAGGAACTCCAAGCCCTTTCAAGGACTCAGCCAGAGTTTCGGCAGTTTCGGAACCGCTGGAGGAGATAATGCAAAGAAGGATTCTCCAGAGAATCAAGAAAATGATGGACAACCCTGAGCATTCTCTTCACAAGACTGTCCGACAACGGAAGAGTGTCTTCAGTCAGAGGCTTCTTCAGTTTGGCTGCAACACTGACCGCTACTGGAGATCCTTCCTGCCAACAGCCATTGTAATATACAATAACTCTTTGATGACTTGATTATTATTATTATTCTGAGCTACTACAGCAATCAATTTCCCTTTGGGATTAATGAAGTGTTTTTGAATTGGATTAAAACTGTCAGCGATGCACCGTCGTCGGGTAAAAACTCTGCACTGCATTTGAATTTAAATCTGCCGTCGCTATTGGCTAAGAGGTACACTATGATGTTAGATGGTACATCATGATGTCACAATGTCGTGAGTGTGTGTATTTGTTAGCGACTCCACCCTCTCGGTCTGCTAGGCAACAGCATTTGTTGCATTTTTCAAACAGGAAGTGGGAGTGGAGTAAGGATCTGGTAGGGGGTGACTTGCTCTTTAAAGGTTCTCACGCCGTTGCTAAAACCAGTCAAGCCCTTTAAATGTTTGAAGACTCCAACGTCTTGGTGTATCTGTGACCTGCTTCATGCAATATAACAATAATTCTTTATTGTTCTTGTGAAGCACGTCCCTTCAGAAGGGAAGTGTGCATCATTTAGGTTTTGAATAAGAGGTCCAGTTGTCTCTGACGACTCTCCAGCAGGCTAGCTGTTCTCGACCACGATCTCATCAGTTAAGAAGCTTTTGGACGACTCTGTCCCAGAAAGCACCTTGAACAGGTTGTTTCGACCTGGACTGGGGCTCGGGAGCGGGTTGGGTGCCTCTCCAGCGAGCTCTGAGCCTCTGATCAGCGTCGCTCGCTATCTCCTCCCGACAGCTCCAGTAATCAGGCAGTTTCTTCACGGCGGCGTCTCGCGTCGAGCTCAGACCGGCCAGGAGAGACATCAGCTCCTTGTTCTTTAAGCCACTCTGGTCCTGGGGCAACAGGGGAGAAACGTCAGCTACCTTGCTACTTACGTAGCACTAAAACGTCTCTAAGAGGGTCTCACTTACACCCCTGACCCCAAGACCTTCCAGCTTCTTGGTAAGAGAGAGTTCCAGCGCGGGCCGGATCTCCTTGATGTCGGGGCTCTTTCTCCGAGCGCCGGTTCTCAGCTTTGGTTTCCTCGCCGGTGCGGGCTCAGATTTAATCACAGCCGGCCTCTTCTCCGAGATGCTGCCGGAGTCTGGAAAAGAAATCTCACTCAGTCACCGGAAAAGTCAAAGCAATCTAATTCCGGCTGAACAATCAGACATGCACTGAGCGTCTAGGATAAGCCATTCCACAGGTTACACAGACGGAGCGCAGGCAGAGGAGGAGAACATCTACTAGATCTTTAGTTGGCCACAAACAAGATGATGGATGATCAAGAATCAAAGGATTGATCTTGGTTTTCATGTCAGATCCCGGCTGCAGGATCTCCGTCTGCTCAGAACAAACTGGTGCACTCATGCAGCAGCAGCACGCTCCGTCGGCTCCGCTCTCGTTACCTTTCTCCTCCTCCGACAGCTCCTGAATAGGATCCAGTTTAAGAGCAGAGACTGGCTCCTCTACGGGGACAGCACCAGGAGGGGGGAGAGGGGGGAGGGGGGGGGGTAAAAGGTTACCAGGGGTCAGATAAAACGGGCCGAGAGCTCCGGCGATGCGTCGTCACAGAAACACGAGCATGTGCTCGGCCCGTCTTCCCTCCTGACCGACGGTTACTATCGACTCACCGAGCACCACTCGCTTTGGTTTGGGCTTCTGGGCCGCCGTTTCCGCGGCAACTGGAAAACGACACACATCAAAGACAGAAATGACTCTTAGCTTTAGTCTGGGGAGGAACGACGCTGGAATCGGAGTCAAGGATAGGAAGTGCTACCTGGGACTTCCACCACCCTGATGGGTGGATTAGAGGAGATGGTTCTGATCTGTGGAGGAACATCGAAGAACTCCGTCAGAATAAAGTTCACCGTTTAAACTTTTATCTTTAAAAAAACATCATCTGTCTTTTTACGGGACTTTTGTAAAAGAAAAGCTAAACTTGGTTCATCATAATTTAAAGGGACTTTATGGAATTTAGAATTTTTATGCTCGTGATTGCCCCCTCAGGCCAAAAGCGTAACGGCAGCTTCAATAGGAGGCTCGTGCACGAGGTGCGCATGCTGTACGTGCACACTCCTTAACGAAAATAACAGCTGAGACAGTCCCGTGTGTGTGTGTGTGTGTGTGTGTGTGTGTGTGTGTGTGTGCGTGTGTGTGTGTGTGTGTGTGTGTGTGTGTGTGTGTGTGTGTGTGTGTGTGTGTGTGTGTGTGTGGCCCGGAGGACAGAGGACAGGAGAACACGCAGCTAATTAATTAAATAATGTGGTTCTGTACCTTTCTCTTCAGCACAGCCGACAAAGGTTTATGATGGGTCAGTCCTCCTGCATGCTCAGATCATTCCCTTCCCTTGCTTGAAAAATTGTTCCAAAATGAAAGTTGAACCCACATCTTTTTTATCTGTGAATTCAATGCCGTTCGGCGAGTCTCAAATAAACATTTGGGCGTCTTACTGTAAAAAAATATACCATTAATGTAAAAAAGAAACTCTAAATAAACTATGTTTACATCAGAATCAAACCCAGGTCTTCTGCATGAGAGTCAGACGTCTTTCTAGGTGAGCTAAAGCGCCAGTGACGTTTTTTGTATCTGTAACATTTATATCCTTGATGACAGCTGAAACAACGCCAAACCAAAGAACGGTTCGGAGCGAAAATGGCTATTTTGTTGCTAATTTGCAGGAAATATCTAGAAGAAAGTTCTACAGAAAGTAGCTAAGGGTCCTCAGAAATGTAGCTAGCTTTGTCACTAGGCGTTAGGAACAGCGACAAAGTGGCACTGCCTCTCTCTCTGCTGCTAAAGCTACGGATAGCAAATGCTACGGGCGATGCCTGAGCGTGAACGCGCATGAAGCAGCCTGCTCGACCCGAGCATCTCTCTTTTTCTGTGATTTTACAGAAAAACAGGCAATCACAGTAAAAATGCCAGGGCTCATTCTACAGGACCAGGGCATTGCAGGAGAATGTATGAAGAAGACATTTATTATTTCTACACATGTTTTGGCTGTCTAACTTCCATAATGCCCCTTTAACAATTTAATGTCTGAGGTGCTCAGACTAGCCGTTAGCTCATCAATCCTGCAGGAAATAGGCTCTATTTGTCTAAACTGAGGCTGATCATGACAGGTGAGATAGAAGTGGTTAAACGGTCAGACAGAAACACGCTTGTTTACTTTTGATCAAAATAAAGACAAACAGGAAGTGATTTTTCTCTTCAAACGATCTTTTAAAAGTTTCCTGTAGTCTAATCCGACCTAAAGTTTAGTCACATCTCAAACTCCTTCCTGTCAGACTGAGATCCGGTCCTGTTGGAGGTGAACTGGGATTACAGCTGCACTGGTTCTGGTTCATCTCAAACAGCCATAACTACCAGAAACCCTTTTATCAACTAGTTTAAACTCCTCATTAAATCCAAAAAAAAAAAAAACTCCACGAGGACGATCGGCTCTGCTAGCATGAATTAGCTCTCGGCTGCGGTGCGTTCATGAGTCAGAAGAAAAATCGGCCTTGTGAGTTTCTGGTTCCCTGAGCACCGGTTCAGTGAGTCGAGTCTGATGACCTTCATCTCGGTTCAGGAGTCACTCCGACCCCATGAGCTCCAGCAAATAGTCTGGGCCGCCAGTCTGAGCATTAAAGGAGCCCAGAAGGTTATTATGGGATGTTTATAGAGAAACCAAAGCCTGACACTTTAGTGTTGTGATGCTGCTGTACGGATCTGGAGGACTTCTGGCGGACCCTGACCCAGCTTCCTGGACGTGTCAACACAATCCCAAATACAGGAAGTCCTGAATGAGGCGCCGGCTCTGACGGGACCCACCTGCTCCCTCTGAGCCCGGATGGTTTGCTCCTTCTCCTGCAGCTTCCTGCTCAGCTCCTGCTGCTCCTCCACCAGCGACTGCACCTGGCTCAGCTCCTTCAGCAGCTGGAGGAGGAGGAGGAGGAGGAGGTTAGGGCTCCACTCATGTCAGTAAAACACGTTTAGGATGATTCGGTGCACCTGGTTCTTCTCAGATTCGTGTTCAGATTTTATTTCCTGCAGCTTGGACTCCCACTTTCTGTCCTGAAACAACAGAATCTTTCAGATGAGGTCCATCTACATTTTGCAGCTGCTGCTCCTCTCCTCACTGACCTGTTTCTTCATCTGAAGCTCCAGCTTCTGGATGGCTTGGAGATGCATCTCTTGGTACCGGTCCACGTCTCTCTCTGGCTCTCTCACAGGGCTGGGGGTCTTCGTCCTGGACGGCTGACTCACTTCCTGTGGATGAAAACAACGTGTGACATCATTAAGACTCCCTCAGCGTAAAAAGGTAGAGGAAGGCGATCATCCGTACGCTGAGAGCCTGGAAGTTCTGGTTGCAGAGGAACTTGATCTCCCGGCGCATGCCGTCCCTGCTGTCCTCGATCATGCGGTCCATGCGTGCCATCTCCTCAGACTTGAAGCGGTCCAGCTCCCTCTGCAGCTCCCTGTGGAGGTGCTGCTGCTCCTTCTCCTTCAGTTATCGTCACACGACAGGTTCAATCCTCATGAATCACCATCAACCACCAAAGCAGGAGCTGGTGACGTTACCTCAGCGATCTTGGCCTGTAGATCCTGCTGCTGCTGCACGACCTGCTGCTTCAGGCTGCTGATCTCCTGTTTCAGACTCGCCATCTGAGACTTCTTCTCTTCGTCTGACTGCAGCTCTGAGGAGGACAAGCGGAGGTCATGATCGTCTCCGTGACTCTGGTTTGGACCTGAGATTGAAGCTTATGGGGACCTACGGGTCTGGAACTCGTCCGGATGCCGGCGCTGCAGGTGGTTCTGGAGGAAGGAGTTGTTCAGGAAGTATTTCTCACAATGCGGACACTGAAACAGAGAACGGAACAATCAGGTGTCAGCTACAGGTGATCGTTTAGAATCCAGTTTCCTCTTTTATTTTGAAAGGGTCAAGGTCCTCCATAGGGATCCAGCAGTTTAATACTAAATGAAACTTTTTTAGCAGACAGGAAGTGAGCTAGCGTTAGCCTTAGGGATGGGTACCTTTGACATTTGAATTGATTCGGTACTGATTCCCGGTACCTACGAATCGATACCGGTACTTAACGGTACCAATTTAGATACTTTTGAGTGTTTAATATTTTATTTCTCTTTTATAATTAAATATTTATTTTTCTCAATATATAACCATATTTGATAAATATCACGATAAATAACATACAACTTTGTATTTTAACATCGTCCTTGTAGTTTTATAAGCTGATAATTAAACTGAAGCAAACATCTTTACTGTGAACTAAATTTACTGTGTATCTTCATTCCTTTTGCCGTCTTTTTTCATTTGATTTTTCCTACTGGGAAGTTAGAATTTCAGAGGAGAAAGCGAACGCACCATTAGCTGATAACAATGGTGGCAATGGAAGCTAATTTATCAAGCTAACGTTATCTTAAACAGTTTATTTAGCTGCTGGAGCAGATTAAAACGATGATGCCTCACACTTAAATCGTTGTCGCTGGTTTCATCTTCACCCAATCACCCGTCGCATTTAGTAAAGTGAAGCCAAACTTTAGAGCGCGTTCATGATCTTCTAGTCAGAAATTCGAAGTTCCGAGGAGAAAGCGAACGCACCATTAGCGAAACGGAAGCTAACAAATCAAGCTAACATTATCTTAAACATTTTATTTACCTACCGGAGCAGATTAAGATGAGGATGTCTCACTTAGATCGTTGTCGCTGGTTTCATCATCACCCAGTTACCCATCACATTTAGTGAAGTGGACCCAAGCTTTAGCGTGCGTTCTTTCTAAAATGCTGCTCTGTTTACAACTGGCTCGCAGCGACCGACGACATAACGCTCTTGCGCATGCGCAGCTGTCTAGGCAAGTTCTCGTTATGAAGGACGGGTACCGAAACGAGGCACCGTTTCAAATGACGTGAATCGGTGCTCAGTCGGTACTATGGAATTCAGTCGTTACCTTAAAAAGTACCGAATTCGGTACCCATTGCTTGTTAGCCTTGCCTACAGCTAACGGCCCACATCGGGAGATTGTAGCTGCAGAAGAAGTTCTTCAGTTAAAACATAATAAAGTAAACAAACAAACAAGATTTCAAGATGCAAAAATAGACTTTGCTCCTGACTAGCTGTTAGCCTATCAGTCCTGAAGGACGTGAACACCATTTCTCCACATTGAGGCTGTTCAGGAATCTACCTGGTTTAGTTCACTCTAACTCCAGACAAATCTTCAGCCTTGGACCAGTTTTTGGTTTTCCACAAAAGATCCCTCCTTGAACTCCCCGAAAGGTTCTAGAACTTTATTTCACCGTGAAACTTTTCTTAAGCCTCATATGAAACTTTACTGGGGCTCACAATGACACAGGAGCCCCGATAAAAGGCCAAACACAACAATGGAAAGACTGGTTGGCCGCGCCCACTCAGCCAGGGTATGAATATTAAAATGAGCTGCGTGCTGATTGGCTGGTCAACCCAATGGTTCCACGGCCGTGCCTGAAGCTAGAAAGTCGGTATGTTAGTTTAGCTTATTAACTCAATAGACAAGCTTTGGCTCTGTTGGTGCTCTTGCACCTGAGACCAGCCTTCGTAAGTTAATCGTGTTCACATCTGGGTAATCTGAGTTTTCTGTGCTGAGCTGCTCGGCTTTTGTTTGGACCAGAGTCTCCAAAAGCAACACTTTGTTTATTAACTTTTAAGGAGAACACTTCTCCACAGACTTCTCCACGTCCTTTTCCCCGCTCATGTGCTCGGAAACATCCGCAATCCTGAGAAGGCTATGTGAACCAAACCTGGTTGCATAAGCCGACGCTACCAAGACCGGACCGAGCCAGGCCAGTAGGGAAGACGCCTTATCTGGCATTCATTCAAAGTCTGGATATTCGTAAAGCATGCTGGAATGTTACGTGTCTGCTCCGGTGTTCTTTGTTGCTTTTCTCTCATCCCACAAGGATGTTAGCAGTATCTCATGCTAGCATTAGCAGTGGCTTAAGCTAGTATAGCAGATGCTCATGCTAGCATTAGCAGTGGCTTAAGCTAGTATAGCAGTATCTCATGCTAGCATTAGCAGTGGCTTAGGCTAGTATAGCAGTTGCTCATGTTAGCATTAGCAGTGGCTTAAGCTAGTATAGCAGCATCTCATGCTAGCATTAGCAGTGGCTTAGGCTAGTATAGTAGTATCTCATGCTAGCATTAGCAGTATCTTGGGCTAGTATAGCAGTGTCTCATGCTAGCATTAGCAGTATCTTGGGCTAGTATAGCAGTAGCTCAAGCTAGCATTAGCAGTGGCATAGGCTAGTATAGCAGTATCTCATGCTAGCATTAGCAGTGGCTTAAGCTAGTATAGCAGTTGCTCATGCTAGCATTAGCAGTGGCTTAAGCTAGTATAGCGGTATCTCATGCTAGAATTAGCAGTGGCTTAAGCTAGTATAGCAGTATCTCATGCTAGCATTAGCAGTGGCTTAAGCTAGTATAGCAGTATCTCATGCTAGCATTAGCAGTGGCTTAAGCTAGTATAGCAGTATCTCATGCTAGCATTAGCAGTGGCTTAAGCTAGTATAGCAGTTGCTCATGCTAGCATTAGCAGTGGCTTAAGCTAGTATAGCAGTATCTCATGCTAGCATTAGCAGTATCTTGGGTTAGTATAGCACTATCTCGTGCTAGCATTAGCGGTGGCTAAGGCTAGCTTTGTTCTGCAGTTAGCATTCCTATGAACATGTTCATGGAGTGAGGCTGAGGTGAGCTGGGACATGCACGTTTAGGTTTTATTTTAACTTTATGAAGAGTTAAACCAGCATTTCTCAGAAAGAAACGTTTCTCCGTGGCCTTTAAAGAAAGCAAGTCGGACACGGCTCTCACTTTTTTGTATGTCACATTAGACTTGCCTTTATTCCACAACAAGGTATATGTGGCATAAAGTTCCAGAACCCTTGAATGAGATGTGAGAATGAAGGAAAGTTGGAAACAATCCTGCAGTTTGTTCCTGGTCTTGTGCTGCAAGGTGGACCTGGGTAGAACTTCCTGTTTAAAACTCTCACAGATCCTTTTTCTGGGATAATAAACAACCTGCTTCCTGAAGAAAATCACAACCAAGACTTAGACGTGACTCTGATATTCTCCCTGCAGCAGAAAGCACCACACACACACACACACATCACACGCTGCATTTAACACTGCCACTCGCTGCATCTGGGACTTCCTTCAGCTTCTATCTAAACGCTGCTGCTGATATCTGGCTGCTCCGTGTGGAAGCCGCAGTCTAAAAGCAGGCCCTGTGATACAGAGGACATCAGGATTGGAGGTCAGTAGAAACGTGATCAACAACAACACAAAGGAAAGGTAACAAGCACGCAGTCTCCCTATCAATTATTGAACCAGCTGTTAACTGAGCTCGTGTCTCACACCTAACAACCACACTCTGTCATGAAACACTATAGCTGTCGCCTTGGCAACCACATGCTCAGGTCACACTCAAACATCACAAGATTCCTGGTTCAAACTGAGCGTGAGACCCAAAAGGACAGATTTAAATGTCTTTAAAGGGACAGACGCAGGAGGAGCGGGCAGGCTTTTGTCCTCTTCTTCAGATTTTCTCCATCTGACAGAAACTAAACCTGCTGCTTTTCTAACAAAGAAATTAAAGCTCTTTTCATTGACGTTGGGAGCGATGCATACATTTCAGAGACAATGATGGAGTGAGGCCCAGAGGAGGGTGGAATGGTGGTATGTTAAAGAAAGAGAACCTTGTGACTGCTGCTGATCCGCGGTGCGAACAGCGACTGCTGGGTGCGGATCACCTTCCTTCTGTGCTTCAGCTCAGCCGTCAGCTCCTTCATCTTCTCCTCCTGCTTCCTGCTCTGAGCCTGCAGCTGTTCCCGCTCCAGGCTGGCCGCCACCAGCCGCTCTTCTGCCGCTCGCAGGTTCAAGCTGAGGAGGTCCTGGCAGTGCAGGAGCCACTCCACCATCAGCTGAGACAGCTGCAGGAGCTTAACTAGAGCCGGGTCCACGGGGCTCTGGCACCGCTGGCACCGCTCCCCATCCAAGCTACAGAAAGTCACGGTGCTGATGTGCTCCTGGAGGGCGTCCACATCCAGCTGGCTCATCACCAGTTCAATGTCCACGGCGTTGATGCGCCGCCAGTCCACGCTCTCCCGTCGAGGCCGGAACTTGAAAGGGAGGAAAGTGGAGGCTCCGCTGGACGGAGTCATGCTTGGTGCTGATGCGGCGTGGCTGGTCGGGGAGTTCAGGACCGAGGGGATCCCGTCTGAGGAGTGAGTCCCCTGGGTGAGGCTGCTGTAGGGGTAGTAGGCTCCATTGTGAAACGGCTGCAACAAAAACCAGAAGGAAGAGCATCAAGTGGCATTCTGTCCTACAGACACCATGCTGCTACGGCTCCGGGCTCCATCCAGCTCCGCTCTGCTTACCATCCTCCACCGGCTTCGCTCCGGTTCCGCCCCCTCAGAGGCAGGGCGTCCAGCGGGTTACCAAGGAGACGGAGACCAGCGTCCCAGCGGAGACGAATGTTATCAAAACACCGCAGACACCTAGCAAACGTCAGAGCAGGGATTAGCTCTAAAACAGCCCGATTTATCTACTAATACCTCACATAAATCAAGATAAAAATATAATTTAAAGACAACTTTAAAGACCTAACAGCGCGTGAGCTTGTTTGGCGAACGCAGTAGCTAACAGCCGCTAATTTCGGGGTTTCTACGAGTATTTTCAGGTTTTTATGCCTGTTTTAGATTTAAACTATAACAAACAAGCTTCAACTCGTCTTAGCCGCAGCAGATGTGACTCAAAGAGCTGCGCGTGAACCCAAAAAAACACCCCATAAAACACAACAACCCTAAAGACAGGTTTATAATCCCTTCATGTCTGCCGAGCTAACGGACATCAAAAGGCACTTTAAACAGAACAGTTCAAACAGTAAAAAACGTCACTAACGACGTTGAAAAGTAGTTAATACGACTAGAACGAACCCGAAATCACAAAAATAAACTTACAAAATCAGTCGTATTAGTAAAAGTCCGGTCGTTTTAAAAGTTTTCTATCCACGATACCCCAGGCGGTTTGTGGGTGACGTAGCTGCTGGGCTCCACATTCCTAAATCTCTGCTCCAGAGAAGAAAAGAGCACCAAGTTGGGACAACAACTACACAAGTTCCGGTTAACACTTTCAAAGTAAGACAATGGAAAAGCTTAAACCAGACTTTTTCACATTTTAATCCAATTTAATTATTTAATATACATTTTCAAACAATTAAGAACATTTAACTTTTGTCCAAACCGGAATTAACTAACGTGCGTTCATATTTTGGGACAAGCAACGATATTCTTTTACTTTGAAATAAAATCAGTGTTTCCGGTAAAATTGGAATATATGTCGTGTTGAAAAAAGATGGGGGAAGGGAGAAGCAGGATTTTCTTTTGAAATAAGGGGATTCAGAAAACAAGGGTGCCTACTTCGTGGACGAAAACACAAACTAATGTTTTTTTTAGAAGTTAGGTTAAGGAACACAAATTCCAAGCATAAGTGGAAATGTACCACAGGTGATTCTGAAAAAAGTTGGACGATGGAAAATCACTTATGATGGCCTTTTCCTGCCAAAATAACGTTTCTGCTAATTAAAAAATGTCTGACGTAATTTAGAGTTGTAGCATTTGACAAAGGAGTTCATATTGCTCACAGCTTTCAAGCCAGCATTTTAAGAATATATGCTTTTTTTAACCAGTCCTGGCAGTTGAGCCATGCAGAATGGTCGCCAGAGCAGTTTTACTCTACAGCAATAAGGATGTGGGATTTTCATCCTATTGCGTGGTAGCCTTTATTATGTTTGTGGCGTGTTAGACTGCATTCGAATGCACCAGAGTGGACAGGCAGGGAGAAAAGAGACAACAGGGCAAACAGGGAAAGAGAGAAAGGGGGGATTTGAGGGACAACAGGACACGACAAAGTGAGGTCATCATAAAAAGAAAATGTGTGTGTGTGTTAGAAGAGATGTTATGGCATTATGGTGGTTTTGGTCCACCCTGTATTATCGTGTGCATTTCAAAATCTTGGTTCTGACTTACATACCCTTTCTGCCCTACATGGACAAACTCCAGAGTACATCAGCTTGTTGCATCGTAACACCTCCTTCTGGTCCCTCAGGCCCTCTGACCAAGGCCTGTATGTGGTTCTTCACAACTAAAGGTGACAGAGCCTTTTCTTCTGTGGCTTCTGGACTCTATAATAACACACACTGAGGTCATCAGACTCAGTAGATGCCTTCAAGGGAGAGGAGAAGAGGTGAAAAAGTGTGCAAAGCAGATTGGAATCGGCAAAGAAAATGTCAGGTGTGATTTAAAGGTTTCAGCAAAAACGAAAGGAAAGTTGTAGACGACCATTGATGTTGTCTGGTTTAGAGACAGCGTCCACGAGGACAAGACAAGAAGCAGAACTGGAGGTTCTCCTTGGGACTCATTGGGATCAGGAACGAGTCCATCAGAAGGACAGCTCATGTTTGATGTTCAGATTATAAAGTCAGAGTCCAGGCTCATGGTTTTGACATGTGGGACAACGATTACAGGTAGAAGGATGCTGAGGTTAGAGCCACCAGGCAAGAGGCTAAGAGGAAGAAATAAAAGGAGAGGTGATAGAGGGCATGAAGTTAGTTGGTGTGAGGCCAGAGGACATAGGAGACAGATGATTGGCTGTGATGGCCACTTAAGGGACACACCCACCCACACAGAAATAAGATTAATTTAAGCACAAGCTATAAACTTTCTTTTTAAAAGCACATTTGGTAATTTTGCTTGTTTTTAGCACACCCTAGTATTTGTATTAATTGTCTGTGGTCAAACCGAAAATGAAACCGATCTCCTCGCTGTGCGTTCGTCTTTTTAACACCTAATCTAACTGCTGAAACAACTCCTCAGCCTTCATTGGTGTCTACAGGAATGTTCATCAAATCAGCGACACCAAAACTACAGTGCCAGGTGTGTCAGTTCCAAGTCCAACTGGTGGCGGCTCACCCCAACGAAGTTGCCGCATTCTGGCCACAGAGGGCGGAAGGGTCTGAATGACATTCCATTCACCCTGTAAAGTTTTATTTGAGCACATACTGGCTCAAGAAAATGATTTAAAAACATGAAAAAGTTGCATAGAATGTCTTTAAATCTGCTTTTGTTAGATGTTTTGTGTTTTCATGTCTTTTTATATCCAAGAAGCAACTTGGGGCAGCAGTAGCTCGTGGTAGAGTGGGTTACCTCATGATCGGGGGGTCATTGGTTCAATTCCAGCTCCTACCAGGGGTATTCTGCTGTTGTGTCCTTGGGCAAGACACTTCACCCATCTTGCCTGTGTTGGTGGTGGTCAGAGGGGTCAACGGTGCCAAATGCAAGCCTCGCCTCTGTCAGACCGCCCCAGGGTGGCTGTGGCTACAAAGTGGCTTACTATCACTAGCAGTGTGTGAATGTAAAAGTGCATGTAAGCATCTTTGAGTCTCCTAAGCAAATGCTACATATGTTTGATGATTTTTTTTGTATTTTTTAAATATTAAGATGTGCTATAACCAGGGGTGGACTGGCCTATCTGGCATTCTGGCAATGTGCCGGTGGGCCGCTTAGCCAAGTGGGCTGCTTGCCCAGCGTGGGCCGACACTACTCCACGGTTGGTGATCTGCAGAACATTAGCTACATGGTAATTTGAAGCTAACAGAGTTTTTCCAGGTGTTTTTAGTAAGAAAAACGTTGTAGGGCGATGACGTAGGAGTTGTTTTACAGTGTTAGCATGTAGCTAATGTCCTGTTGATCTCCGCCCGTGGAGAATGAGCTGATCTGGAAGGCCAGGGCTCCCGGTCGCAGCGGTCTGGCCCTGCTTGTAATTTAACAGTCCCAGTCCATATTAGATCTCACATTTGGCCTAGAGACGAGTCCGCGGGCGGCAACTCCCCCCATCCCCACCGCTCTCCCAATGGGGAGGGCCAACTGAGGGCCGATGATTCATAAAAATGCCAGGGCCGAATTTTGGTCCCAGTCCACCCCTGGCTATAACTCAAATTTTACTTATATACTACGTGTTATGAATGACTTTCAACTATTTCCACATAAAATTTTACCTATTTCTATTTTATCCTTCTTAAAAGTTGATTAGCTGTAATGAATTGGGTCGAATTCAACAGTTAATCAGTTTTAGTTAAACTTATAATGATTAATCAAGAGTTTTTTAGTGTTTGTTATCAATTATCATTAAAATTAGGTTGACATCCAAATGGCAATGAGTCGTAGACATAAAAGGATGATTTAATTCATACCTAATGGTGCGTGAGATATGTTGCTAGACACACATGGAGTTGATGATGGATTTTTGAAAAGATCATGCATGATCAGTTCGCACCTGGTTTTTAAAAACTCGATCTCAGTTCCTGGACAGCTACAACCATTCTCATGTCTGGTAAGGATGGTTTAGCTGTGGTGGCCATCTTGAATTGGGTTGACTCTAAAAAGTCCGGCGACGACAAACTGACAGTTTCACTCAATCTAAGAACAACCCTCACAATTCCACCAAACCAACACTAGAGGTCAGTAGAGGTCTGATCAGACTGAATTCAGCCTTGGGTGAATGGAGCTGATGGAGAGCAGCTGCAGGAGGCGACAGAGTTCCTGTTTTAACATGGGAGGAAAAAAAACGACAGAAAAGATCACAGAAACTCTTCCTCTTTGGATGTTTCCTGCATAACACTAAGCATGAATTGACATGCATAGCAGCGCTGATGCTGAAGCAGCACCTTTCTTCCTATGAAACAAGTACATCACTTTGCGTTGAACTCCTCATCAGAGTCCCAGTGCTGACAGAGGCTGACTGTATGTCATCTCTGTCGATCAGTTCCCAAACGGCTTCAGCCAGCTTCTGATGAATCGAGATTATAATTCCTGTGGACAGGGTGTGTGACTGTCAGCATAGCCCGAGGCGATTGGGGCAGACTCTTCTCTCAGGCCAGGTAGACAGGCCCCTCTCACCCTGTGGCATCCCAGTGGAGGAGGAAGTTCAGATCCAGGACAGGCATCACATCAGAAGGATGTTTTTTTCCTCCTCATCTCATTCCTTCTCCTCCTTTAGTCCTCAGACCAGTTACGGTGCTAACTCGAAAAAAAATCCAGTTTTTTCTCCTTTTTTGAGAAGTTTACCAGAGCGAGACGTGCACACGGCAGAGGAGTTGCAATGTTGCATTAGTCATGCGGTAAAAAAGAACAGGGGCATGCAGAGGAAGAGGAGCAGACCTCTTGAGATGAGTAAGCACAGCCCTACATTCAATTTAGTGCTTGATTTATGAGTTCATTTCCTGCACCAAGTTCTCAGCGGGGGTGAGGTGGTATATCTTCCCACTATAGGTAGCTGTGGCTCCACTTCCCAATCCCCCAGGGATCGGCTCTCACCGCCGCAGGCCTTACCGGGACTATAAATAATGGCTTCTGTAACAAGTACACATTGAACACAAGGAGGAGGACGCCCCAACGTCTTTATTCATGAAGGAGGTTCTTATCTGATGCTGTGGACCAGACACATCCAGACCATGTTGCATACCACTTTGTACAGTTGTGCTCACTGTATCTCTAATGAGATTAGATTTACAAGGAGAACACAATCAAGTCCATTAATTATTAACTTTTTGAAAAGTTTAGGGCAACAAAGACAATGGCGCCCCCAAGGGGTGGCCAGGGGTGGCCATGGTCACCCATAGAAAACTGCTGGCCCTCCTAGCAAATGCTGGTGTTAATAAATCATACCAATGTTCACTCAAACCATAGATTGATCTTTTATATTCAAGACATAATTGTAAAACAAAATAAAAATAATACAATGAATAAAGAAATAATCAGAATTTAAAAAATACATATGTTTCTGCTACTTACCATTTTAAAAAAGTTTTAATCTCCATAGTTTTTTTGTGAACACAGCAACAGGTCAATTAAACCAAAATTTTTTTCAATAACTGAAATGTATTTTTCTGAAACAGTGTTTCCCCTAGCAATTTTTCCAGCTTTGGCGGTGGGGCCGACCGGGGGGGGGGGGGGGGGGGGTGTGTGTGTGTTATGACACGCCTCTACATAAAGTAAAATTTTCTAGTGCAGAGAGGAGACAACCCATAGAAGCACTGATTTGATCTCATTTCACCGAAAAGTAGAACAGGTCAGATGCACCTAATAAATAAAATTACTAACAAACTCAGGAATCTTTCTTTGCTTCATTGTTCACTAACGCGGAACAAAGGAGATACACAGATGAATGCACCTCTTATTTATTATTTGGAGACTACATTTACTGCAGCTGGCAGAGGCAGAGATTTTTTCTATTGATACACGAATTTACAGAATCATTTTAAATGTTAATAGGGGAAGACTGCAGGAGGGAGCGATAAAATACAGGGGGCCCCCAGCAAAAACAAGAAATTTACGAGTCAGATGAAACCTGCTGGTTTTCCATCAGGCAGTCACGGGGCAGCTCCAACGACCCAGTGGCTGTGCTGGGTCAATGTTATCGAGCTCAGTCCGGCTCGGCCGTGAACGAGCCGAGGCGACGTCGTGCTCTGCTTAAGAAGAAGTGTTATTTTCCCGCTTCAGAAGAAGCGCCCAACGTGTTTTTACGCTTTCTCCGAGACATGTCACGTCACTAAGTTGTTAGCGCCGTGCGCTAACACGTCAATAGTGCAGCGTAGCCTGCTGGAGGTTTTAAGGGTTCAGATGAAAACACCCGACCTCTCAGGCTGCTCACACATCGATCTTAAGTTGTCGCTGTTGCGCTCACGCCGTAATACAGTATTAGATGCAGTTAAAGTCAGACATGAAAAAATAAATAAATTTTACATGAATAAGTGATGCTTAGCCTGGTGGGGGGGTGGGGGTGGGGGGGGAACCTGGCCTAATAAGCACTGGAGGAAACCCTGTCAAGATCGTCAACACTCATTTATTTTAATGCTATTGAAACATGTAAACCAAAAAGCATTATATCCACTGCTACCTTTCTAATTTTAAACTCAGTAACTTATGCTGTAACTTCAGCTTGCCCTGCCTGCTCCTCCTTGCTGCCTGCCGGCTGTGATCACAACAAGCGACAACATAGTAGTTCCCGCTGCTTCTTCGGGAAACAGCGCCCAAAAAAAGAAAGAAAAAAAATACTTGGGATCTTGTAGGCCTGGCGGTGGGATTTCAGCCGTGGCGGGCCGCCACGGCTACGCCTATGTAAGGGAAACCCTGTGAAATGCTTGTGTTTGTAAAATTTAACTTAGCAACTGATGGCATCACAAGCATTTTCAGCAATGGCTGAAGGTGGAATGTAACTGGCTGCAAAGACAACACTGGTGAACTCTCTTGGCAAATAATATGGGTGACAACTTACTGCCAAGAGTTCAACATCTGGGCTGCAGAGACGGCATTTCACTGAAACATGACATAGATGGCACCATCTGTTGTTGACAAGCACTGCCACTCCACCTCCTTTTCTTTTCCCGCTCCTCTTCAGATCTCTGTCTGCTCGTACAGTCAGGGATCCTGGCAGAGAGACGCTGGAATCGGGGATATGGTCCTGCAGCCACGTCTCAGTGAAACAAATAACACTGCATTGCCAATACTCTGGCTGAGTCCTTGCATGTGTTCCCTTTAAATTGGCCTGCCGTCATCCCATCAGCTCAGAGACCGCAGCTCTGAACACAGGTAACAAAAAATCAACAATAACATTCTCTCCTCAAGGTCCAATCTTTCAGGATTCTTCATGCCTCCATATAAGGAACACTCCAGCTCGGATCAGTTGCTAAATCAAGAATGATTTCCTAAATCAGATATGAACTTCTACAACTTATAAGCCAGATAATCATTAAATAAACGTTTGTTTATTGCTACTTATAATAATTATAATATAATGAAATGTTTCATTAATCAGTGCTCAATGAATGAAGTTTGAAATGAATGTTATGGTTATGATTACAATGACTGAAATATGTTTCAGTATGTTTATATGGCAAGATCATCACCACTTGCACTCACACATAAAAAAGTAAGGTTAAGTTAAACTCATGTCACATAAATAGTCCTTTACAACAGTTCCTGCAGAATAAGCTGATATTGTTTAGACTTCTTAACTGTCCCAGACGCGCGGTTCCATCCGTCTGTTGTGACCTGGAGACAACTCCAAGACCTGTTTAGTAGTGCCGCAGTTCTTCTATGGACCTCGGTGCCTGGAAGTCTGAGGACTTCGACATTCCAGACCTATCACGAGGGTCTTCGAGTGGGTACATAGACATGACAGATTGCGTCTGATGTGTTTTGATAACAACCAACTTCATAGCTTAACCCAAACCAAATTCTTTTACATCCAGAACTCAGCTTTCCTAGATAAGGACGTTCTGACTAACACCGCATTCACACTTAGGTTCATACATTACCTTTAGTTCCAGCCATCACAGTAAATGTTTAGTTAACTTGTCATGTTTTAATTGTTGGTAAAATAAATTCTTTTATAAACCTGACTCTTTTCTGAATCAAAACGAAGTGTGTACAATCCCCTGATGAAGCAAGAATTCTAGAATCTTCTGATAAACACACAAAGACCAAGCAGGGTTGATGTTCTATATTTAGATAGAGTATCACAGCCTATTGGTCATAAGTACACGTAATATGTGTGTGTGTGTGTGTGCCTGCTCTGTCTTCTCGATCCCCAGTGAGTCGTGGAGGATGGCTGCTTATACTGAGCCAGGATTCTCTGGAGGTTTCTTCCTGTTAAAAGGGAGTTTTCCTCTCCACTGTCGCTTTATGCTTGCTTAGAATGAGGATTGCTGTAAAGTCACTGACACTAGTCAGTGACTTGATGCAGTTTGCTGGGTTCCTTATATAGGAAACATTATTTCTGATTGGCTTAATGAACTGACCTGAATTGG
Source organism: Nothobranchius furzeri (assembly GCF_043380555.1). Taxonomy (NCBI): domain Eukaryota; kingdom Metazoa; phylum Chordata; class Actinopteri; order Cyprinodontiformes; family Nothobranchiidae; genus Nothobranchius; species Nothobranchius furzeri. The sequence goes on from NC_091754.1 coordinate 57,308,572, forward strand.
AATGTTTATTATGTGAAGTGCCTTGAGATGACTCTTGTTGTGATTTGGCGCTATATAAATAAAATTCAATTGAATTGAATATATATCGAACTCTAAAAGCACCCAATTTACCAAACCCTACACTCTAAACACCTGCAAAAGATTCCTGAGGCTTTTTAAAACTCCCAGCCTGGTTCATTACACGAAACCGCAATCATGGGTAAGACTGCCAACCTGACTGCTGTCCAGAAGGCCATCATTGACACCCTCAAGCAAGAGGGTAAGACACAGAAAGAAATTTCTGAACAAATAGGCTGTTCCCAGAGTGCTGTATCAAGGCACCTCAGTGGGAAGTCTGTGGGAAGGAAAAAGTGTGGCAGACTCGCTGCACAACGAGAAGAGGTGACCGGATCCTGAGGAAGATTGTGGAGAAGGACCGATTCCAGACCTTGGGGGACCTGCGGAAGCAGTGGACTGAGACTGGAGTAGAAACATCCAGAGCCACCGTGTACAGGCGTGTGCAGGAAATGGGCTACAAGTGCCGCATTGCCTAGGTAAAGCCGCTTTTGAACCAGAAACAGCGGCAGAAGCGCCTGACCTGGGCTACAGAGAAGCAGCACTGGACTGTTGCTCAGTGGTCCAAAGTACTTTTTTCGGATAAAAGCAAATTTTGCGTGTCATTCGGAAATCAAGGTGCCAGAGTCTGGAGGAAGACTGGGCAGACGGAAATGCCAAAATGCCTGAAGTCCAGTGTCAAGTACCCACAGTCAGTGATGGTCTGGGGTGCCATGTCAGCTGCTGGTGATGGTCCACTGTGTTTTATCAAGAGCAGGGTCAATGCAGCTAGCTATCAGGAGATTTTGGAGCACTTCATGCTTCCATCTGCTGAAAAGCTTTATGGAGATGAAGATTTCATTTTTCAGCATGACCTGGCACCTGCTCACAGTGCCAAAACCACTGGTAAATGGTTTACTGACCATGGTATTACTGTGCTCAGTTGGCCTCCCAACTCTCCTGACCTGAACCCCATAGAGAATCTGTGGGATATTGTGAAGAGAAAGTTGAGAGACGCAAGACCCAACACTCTGGATGAGCTTAAGGCCGCTATCGATGCATCCTGGGCCTCCATAACACCTCAGCAGTGCCACAGGCTGATTGCCCCCATGCCACGCCGCATTGAAGCAGTCATTTCGATTCCCGACCAAGTATTGAGTGCATAACTGAACATAATTATTTGAAGGTTGACTTATTTGTATTAAAAACACTTTTCTTTTATTGGTCGGATGAATTATGCTAATTTTCTTTAGATAGGAATTTTGGGTTTTCATGAGCTGTATGCCACAATCATCAATATTAGAAACAATAAAAGGCTTGAACTCCTTCAGTTGTGTGTAATGAATCTAATATATATGAAAGTCTAATGTTTATCAGTACATTACAGTCAATATTGAACTTTATTACAATATGCAAATTTATTTTAGAAGGACCTGTACATGCTTGAACCTGACTGGTGAGTGCTTGTTTTCCCTCTTTCAACATGGCTATAGCTAGCTGAGGCTAAAAGCTCATGCTGTTTTTCACAGAGGCTCAGCTTACTGTTGTTCTGTTGTAGCGTTGGGTGGTTCGTGTTAGGGTTGCTGCCACAGCCATCTTAAACCAAGGGGCAGTCATTTTTTGTTTAAACCTGTGAAGCTACAGTTCCACCCTCATCCGCTAGAAGCTGCCTGGCACCATAAGTGAGCAAATCTTCATTAAATGCCAACTTCACAGCTGTAGTCGTGCTGGTTGTCTGTGGAGCGCTCTGTGGGAGACCACAGAAACACCACAGCTCTTTGAATTGATGTTGCTTTACTTAGATGTTGTTCAATTGTGTTGTTCTCTGTAGCTTCGGGTTAGCATATAGCTAATATCCCGCTAATCTCTGACCGTGGTGGAGGAGCGGAGCATAAGCTCACAGTATGCGACCCGGGCATCTGGCTCAGATTGCAGCGGTCTTTACTGCGACCAGTGTTCAAATACTGCTGACGTTGAAGTGGATTGGACTATGTAGATGTAGCAGGAGAGGATACCTTATGACGTAATATCACAGCCTTTCTCAGAAAAGGAGTTTTTCTCTCACTTTTTTCTTCTTTTCTAATTTACATAGAAAGCAGATCACACACAGATTAGACTTTTTGGTGTGCTACATTTGGCCACGCATGCTGTCTTGTTTTCAACAGAAACAACAAGGAAAATGTTGCTTTACATTCTACTGCCTATTTAAGTAAACAAGCATTATTGTAACAAATGGAAAGACCATGACCATGAACAAAGATTTGTAAATTTCTGGAGCTGAAATATAAAAAGATATTGGTTTGTCCTGTTAAGGCTAAAATGGCAAAAATGCTGCACAAGCTAGCTAAAAAAATGTTTTCATGCTTCTTAACAATTTTGTAACATAATACAGCAGTTAATATTTTTGTGGAGAAAAAAAAAGAAAAAAATTGTTTATGCATTTGTCTATAAATCTCAGCCAATTACACGGCTCGGTCTGAAACCAACAGTTAGACAATGTGGATCTCATCAACCTGCCACACTTCCGCACTGACCCTCCACTCATGCTCGTGTATTTGCCAACAGAACACCACTCTCAGCTCAACAATGTCAGACATGGAGAAAAAGCTGGCTGATATCACTTCAAATATAGGACAAACTACCAGAGTCCCAAATAGAAAAACACCATCTGAAGTCACGGACAACAAAAGATGTTTGGACCAGAAAATGGCGACTGGTGTTTAGCGCTCTCTTGTTTCCTCTGGCAATGCGGTCTCCGGTGTCATGACAGCTGACGGGAGGAGTGAGAGTTCTGTGACCGTATTTGTGTTTAAAAGCTGGCTTGTTTTGTAGATTTGCTATTGCAGCTTTAAAGAAAAAACCTTAAATTATTTCGATTTATTGGATCAATGGTGTCTGTTTTCATTCTATTCCCAGCAGCATAATAGTTTCCGTGGAATCATATCAGTGACACAGCAACATACATCAATCTCCATGTTTTATCCTCACACTTCTCCTGCTTTCCATTTGCCAGGCCTTTTATCAAGCCTTAATAACCAGAGATGTGGGTGCCTTTTAGTACCACCTTGAACCCTTTTACAGGACTACCAGCTCGGATCTCACCACTGTCCGGGTAACTTGAAGCTGAGAGGAATTCTAGCGTGAACTTGCCCACTGCTTTACCACTCAGACACTTTGTTGTCTATTTTCTACCAAGCAGCAGCAGGGGTCACCAGTGGTGAATCAGTGTTGTGGGAAGGAGAGATGAAAGACTTCTGCAGAAGGGAGGGGAGGAATAGAAGCATCGTACTGTTTGCTTTCATTGCCCCCTATGAAAGTTGCTAAGGTCATAAAAGACCCTGGCACTAAAGAATAATATATAACAGAAAAAATGACAAGGTTTGCATTGCCTTTTTTCTTTTTCTCATCCTCCCACCTTCTGCTCTGTAGGGAAAATCAGCCACAGCAGTGAGGGAGAGAACACAGGTAATGCAGATCAAACGTATACGGAGCAAGTAATGTATGATGAATGTGCTCATGGGTATAGCACTAAACTCAGACTTTATTGTAAGATGGGATATACTGCTCTTGCCTGCAGCATTCACATCCCCTGCCCATTTCTTCTTCCTCATCAAATGAATACATGTTTGTAGATGCTAACGTGTTGGCTTTTTCACTTTTAGGGTGTGCTTATATGTGTCATTTTAGAGCAAAGAATGGTGGATGTTTATAACCTGATGCCCGAGAAGAGGGATCCCTAGGTTGCGGCGCTCCTGTTAAGACATGCTGCAGTTGGCCTCAAAATGTCACTTTAATATATTGGTTCAACTGTCTGCATTGTTAGATAATTGCCTGGTTGAGGTTAAGCTAAATACAATGCTAAGCCAAAAAAAAAAAATGTCGCCACCTGGAGTATCCTTCAGCTGCAACAAGTTATTTAACCCCAACTGGTGCAATGAGTTGCTTCTCATTTCTTAAACAATCATGTCAAAAGGCACATCTGGTGGTCGTGGAAAAGTTGTTAAAAGTTTATTTATATACCCGCAGCACTTTTCACACAAAGTGCTTCACAGGTGAAAACAAACATACAATGAACAACAGAATTACACTTAAGCAAATGTAAAAAAAGCCAGGATTCATCAGGCTGAAATAGTGAAAGAGTGGTTCAGGTAGCATGAGACATCATTTTCACACATGGATTGTCCACCACGGAGTCCAGACCGTAAAGAGACAATGTGTAGTTGTTACCTTTAATCTCTGGAAATATCAATTGAAATGTTGAGAATAAATTAAATGATGCCCGGTTGTTGAAAAAATATTGGTGGCCTCGTATCATATAACCATAAAAATCAGGTATAAAATACATAAGAGCGGGTCTAAGGCTGTTTCTCAATGGCAAGGAACCTTGCCTTGATTTATTAGTCCTGCACCCGGTTGCCTAGGAGAAACATCATCAAGAACCGCCAAGGTTCAATGTTTATGTTCTACCGAGGCGTCTGTTCTCCGTTTGTTAGCTGTTTAGCTAGCTGAGCAACGTTAGCCGGAAGGTGGCTTGCAGCCTGGGTTTGGTCAAAAATATCCCATAATACAGCGCGGAATTTTCAAAAGGATGGCGGAGCAAGAGCCGGCCAATTTCCAGGGGGCAAATTTCCTGTTTAAATGTAAGTCAACTAATTGTCGCTACTGGGCACATATCTAAAATGTTTTTTATATCCAAAGCAGTTAGATATGGTTGATTAGTTGCTTAGTAGGTGCAGCTTTGGTGGCTAGTAGGCAGTAACTTGCTTACAGTATTAATTTAACCAATATGTACACATGTAGCGTACCAAAAGGCCAAGTATTTCATCAAAATGACCAAAAGTTAACTTTTAATTCACAGGTAAATCTGGCACCGTGGTACCATATGAACAAATGAACTTGAGCCAATATTCTTAACATCCTGCGTGCGTCATGCATCCTCAAGGCTGCAAGATGCAGGACTCCTTATCTTATACTCGCTGAATAAAGCTTATTTTTCTTCACATAAATTACTTCAAAACTTCATATAATCATATTTAGTTGAATGAACAATGTGTTTAAATCCAAAATGTTTGAATAACATGTTCTATTGTGGGTTAAAATGAATATTTTTCCTGTAATGATTAATTCCAGGCAATTTCTTAAATTCCACCAGATCGGTAATTGTTGATTTTAGTAATTTAATCTATCATCATGAACACAATAATATCACTATATTATTATTAAATATTAACATTTTTGCTCCACATAACTGTTTTAACATTTTCACATCACACTAGAGTTAACCTCTAAGTACCTGAGTAAGGGAGTGATTCTCTGAGGTCTTTGGTAACTTCTTTAAACTTCTCAAATTCTGATTTGTCTATATTTGTCAACAATAAAGTTGATAAATGCAGGGATCACTTCCTGATTTCTCAGTTCTTCACCAGCCTCCCGACAAGGCCAATCAGGTCAGCAAGCATTTGGAACATTCTTTCTTTTGACCAAGGTCACAGTCGCTCTGCAACGTCTGTGAGTGACATCAGACACTACAACACCTCAGACGTGGAACGTCTAACCTGCTGACCCTGGTTGCACCTCATGGTCAGTGAAATCTGAATTAAAAGGGAACTACGACTCTTAGAGATTCCTATAGCTACGATGTCTGGAACTCACAACTCGTGCTGCCTTCCCTCCGGACTGCCGAGGGCGACCGTCACACAAGAGTATTGTAGACCCTGCAGGATTGTGTCGGATGGTTTTATGAATGATCTCTCGCTTATCAAACCATACAGCCAAACTGATTTTACAACACTGACTCTACAAATTCTCTCAGATACTTACAAGGTTTTGCTAAAACATCTAGCTTACAACCATCATTTTATTCACATTTTGTCATGTGTAATCGCTAGTTTAGAAAAATAGAATTAAATTCATTTTTATAAAACTATATACTTGACTCAGTCTGAATTAGTATGAAGTGTGTGTTCCCTGAATAGTCAAAGAACCTAGAATGATATTAGATCAAATAGTGAAAGATGAATCAGATTGATAATGCATATTTATATGGAATACCACATCGTATTGGTCATTTAATAAATGTCGCTAATCATCACTGCTACACACAATAAAAAAAGATGAAGGCTCATTATATATTTATTTAGAAATTTATATGTGTAAAATATTCCATTTATGTTTTTTTTTTACCAAGGAAGGCCTGTGTCCTTGTAAGCAAGGCACCTGGCCTCGCAAGAGGGACTCTGAGGAGTTGACAGGAGGACAGCTTCCCAGCTAGCTCTGAACCAGAACTTGTCCACGTTGTGAACTTGTGTTCGAGTCCGCGTCTGATCAGAACATATTCGAGTCTGATTCCTGACCGAGTGTCACACCACACACTTGGCATGTTATAAAGTGTATGCATTTGAAACTTTTTTGTGTAACTTAAGTTGCTAAACTCTCACAACAATGTACTCTCATTATTTTTTCAGGGTAAATCTACCGTGGCTGTCGGACTGATTTAGTCATCCACAAGAGTGCACCGGTCCAGGCTAACATGAAGCCTTGCAGGTGTAGCAAAGGTGAGTTGTTTTTTAACCATCTATAATTCTTTACCTTCTAGCTTGAATATAAATTGATTGGCTTCAATTTATTGTTACACATGTGTGTTGCTGCTCTTAAAAACAACTATAAATAAATTTGCTGTTTGGGTTTTGCTCCCAGCAGCAGCAGTGTGTCTGTGACACTGGGAGCATGATGGAAATTTCTCTTCCAGAAATTCCCAGAGCAGCCTCTCCACCCTTGAAAAGACCAAGGTGTGAGGTGCCAACTGTTGATGCCAGCTTCTATCTAAATCACAGATTTAATCTGCAAGCCGATGGTGATGTACTAGCATGGTAGCTGAGAGGTTAAGGCAATGGACTTGAACTCCATTGTGGTTTCGCTTCACAGGTTGGAATCCTGTTCGTGATGGCTTTTTAGTCAGTGTCTTATTTCAAACATGCTAACATAGTGGTTTCTGTAAAGAAGACAGGACACTTTGCATTCCAAACATGATGTTCTATTATGTCGAAGGAACATTGAAGAATCCTTGAAATCACGTTAACCGTAATAGTTGCTTGCTTACGCAAGAAGAAATACATTAAAACACTCAATGGTGTTGAGCATCTCTTGAAAAATCTTCAGGATTCTCTTGCTCCATAGTGACCCGACTATAAGAAGTCAGAAAAAGCAAACTGCTGTTAGAAATTACGCTGACATTGTTGACGATTACATGGACTGGGCCATGAACAAAATGGGTGGTTAAATGGATTTATCAGTTTTACTCTGCAAGCAGATGGAAACCCATCCAGGTACCTGTGTAGTACCTCCAAATTAGTTTGTGTAGTTTCACGGGGCTGAGAGGTTAAGGCGTTGGACTCGAAATTCAATGGGGTTTTCCTGCACAGGTTCGAATCCTGGTCGTGACGTCCGATTAGGTGGATTCTTATTTCAGTAATGGTAGTATAGTTCTTTCTATTAAGAAGGCAGGACAATTTGCAATCCAAACATGAAGTTCTATCATCTCAAAGGAACACTGCAGAATCCTTGAAATCACGTTAACCGCAATAGTTCCTTGCTCAGGCAAGTGGAATACATAAATACACTCAGTGGTGCTTTGAAAAATCTCAATAAATATGTTTGGTGACACATTGTACCGTCATTTTTCATTATCATTTTCCTCTGTAAGTTTAGTATCTCTTGAAAAATCTTCAGGATTCTCTTGCTCCATACTGACCTGACTATGAGTAGTCAGAAAAACCAAACTGCTGTTCAAAATGATGCTGACATTGTTGACGATGTCATGGACGGGGCCATGAACAAAATGGGTGGTTAAATGGATTTAACAGTTTTAATCCGCAAGCAGCTGGAAACTCATCCAAGTACCTGAGTTGTCCCTTCAAATTTGTGAGTGTATTGTCACGGTGGCCGAGAGGTTAAGGCATTGGACTCGAAATTCAATGAGGTTTACCTGCACAGGTTTGAATCCTGTTCTTGACGTCCGATTAGGTGGTTTCTTATATCAGTAATGGTAATATAGTTCTTTCTGTTAAGAAGCCAAGACAATTTGCAATCCAAACATGAAGTTCTATCATCTCAAAGGAACACTGCAGAATCCTTGAAATCATGTTAACCGTAACAGTCACTTGCTTACGCAAGTGGAATACATGTATACACTCAACGGTGCTTTGAAAAATCAAAATAAATTATGTTTAGTGACACATCGCACCATCTTTTTTCAATATCATTGCCCTCTGTATGTTTAGTATATCTTGAAAAATCTTCAGGATTCTCTTGCTCCATACTGACCTGACTATAAGTAGTCAGAAAAACCAAACTGCTGTTCAAAATGACGCTGACATTGTTGACGATGTCATGGACAGGGCCATGAACAAAATGGGTGGTTGAATGGATTCAACAGTTTTAATCTGCAAGCAGCTGGAAACTCATCCAAGTACCTGAGTTGTCCCTTCAAATATGAGAGCAAAGTGTTACGGTGGCCGAGAGGTTAAGGTGTTGGACTCGAAATCCAATGGGGTTTCCCTGCACAGGTTCGAATCCTGTTCGTGACGTCTGAATAGGTGGTTTCTTATTTCAGTAATGGTAGTATAGTTCTTTCTGTTAAGAAGGCAGGACAATTTGCAATCCAAACATGAAGTTCTATCATCTCAAAGGAACATTGCAAAATCCTTGAAATTACGTTAACCGCAATAGTTCCTTGCTCAGGCAAGTGGAATACATAAATACACTCAGTGGTGCTTTGAAAAATCTCAATAAATATGTTTGGTGACAAATTGTATCGTCATTTTTCATTATCATTTTCCTCTGTATGTTTAGTATCTCTTGAAAAATCTTCAAGATTCTCTTGCTCCATACTGACCTGACTATGAGTAGTCAGAAAAACCAAACTGCTGTTCAAAATGATGCTGACATTGTTGACGATGCCATGGACAGGACCATGAACAAAATGGGTGGTTAAATGGATTTAACAGTTTTAATCCGCAAGCAGCTGGAAACTCATCCAAGTACCCGAGTGTTCCCTTCAAATTTGTGAGTGTATTGTCACGGTGAACGAGAGGTTAAGGCGTTGGACTTGAAATCCAATGGGGTTTCCCTGCACAGGTTCGAATCCTGTTCGTGACGTCCGATCAGGTGGTTTCTTATTTAAGTAAAGGTAATATAGTTCTTTCTGTTAAGAAGCCAAGACAATTTGCAATCCAAACATGAAGTTCTATCATCTCAAAGGAACACTGCAGAATCCTTGAAATCATGTTAACCGTAACAGTCACTTGCTTACGCAAGTGGAATACATGTATACACTCAACGGTGCTTTGAAAAATCAAAATAAATTATGTTTAGTGACACATCGCACCATCATTTTTCAATATTATTGCCCTCTGTATGTTTAGTATATCTTGAAAAATCTTCAGGATTCTCTTGCTCCATACTGACCTGACTATAAGTAGTCAGAAAAACCAAACTGCTGTTCAAAATGTCGCTGACATTGTTGACGATGTCATGGACAGGGCCATGAACAAAATGGGTGGTTGAATGGATTTAACAGTTTTAATCTGCAAGCAGCTGGAAACTCATCCAAGTACCCGAGTGTTCCCTTCAGATTTTGGGGTGTATTGTCACGGTGGCCGAGAGGTTAAGGCGTTGGACTCGAAATCCAATGGGGTTTCCCTGCACAGGTTCGAATCCTGTTCGTGACGTCTGATTAGTTGGTTTCTTATTTCAGTAATGTTAGTATAGTTCTTTCTGTTAAGAAGGCAGGACAATTTGCAATCCAAACATGAAGTTCTATCATCTCAAAGGAACACTGCAGAATCCTTGAAATTATGTTAACCATAACAGTCACTTGCTTACGCAAGTGGAATGCATGTATACACTCAACGGTGCTTTGAAAAATCAAAATAAATTATGTTTAGTGACACATCGCACCATCATTTTTCAATATCATTGCCCTCTGTATGTTTAGTATATATTGAAAAATCTTCAGGATTCTCTTGCTCCATACTGACCTGACTATAAGTAGTCAGAAAAACCAAACTGCTGTTCAAAATGACACTGACATTGTTGACGATGTCATGGACAGGGCCATGAACAAAATGGTTGGTTGAATGGATTCAACAGTTTTAATCCGCAAGCAGCTGGAAACTAATCCAAGTACCTGAGTTGTCCCTTCAAATTTGTGAGTGTATTGTCACGGTGGCCGAGAGGTTAAGGCGTTGGACTCGAAATCCAATGGGGTTTCCCTGCACAGGTTCGAATCCTGTTCGTGACGTCTGAATAGGTGGTTTCATATTTCAGTAATGGTAGTATAGTTCTTTCTGGTAAGAAGGCCGGACAAATTGCAATCCAAACATGAAGTTCTATCATCTCAAAGGAACATTGCAAAATCCTTGAAATTACGTTAACCGCAATAGTTCCTGGCTCAGGCAAGTGGAATACATAAATACACTCAGTGGTGCTTTGAAAAATCTCAATAAATATGTTTGGTGACAAATTGTACCGTCATTTTTCATTATCATTTTCCTCTGTATGTTTAGTATCTCTTGAAAAATCTTCAAGATTCTCTTGCTCCATACTGACCTGACTATAAGTAGTCAGAAAAACCAAACTGATGTTCAAAATGATGCTGACATTGTTGACGATGTCATGGACAGGGCCATGAACAAAATGGGTGGTTGAATGGATTTAACAGTTTTAATCCGCAAGCAGCTGGAAACTCATCCAAGTACCCGAGTGTTCCCTTCAAATTTGTGAGTGTATTGTCACGGTGACCAAGAGGTTAAGGCGTTGGACTTGAAATCCAATGGGGTTTCCCTGCACAGGTTCGAATCCTGTTCGTGACATCCGATCAGGTGGTTTCTTTTTAAGTCATGGTAATATAGTTCTTTCTGTTAAGAAGCCAAGACAATTTGCAATCCAAACATGAAGTTCTATCATCTCAAAGGAACACTGCAGAATCCTTGAAATCATGTTAACCGTAACAGTCACTTGCTTACGCAAGTGGAATACATGTATACACTCAACGGTGCTTTGAATAATCAAAATAAATTATGTTTAGTGACACATCGCACCATCATTTTTCAATATTATTGCCCTCTGTATGTTTAGTATATCTTGAAAAATCTTCAGGATTCTCTTGCTCCATACTGACCTGACTATAAGTAGTCAGAAAAACCAAACTGCTGTTCAAAATGTCGCTGACATTGTTGACGATGTCATGGACAGGGCCATGAACAAAATGGGTGGTTGAATGGATTTAACAGTTTTAATCTGCAAGCAGCTGGAAACTCATCCAAGTACCCGAGTTGTCCCTTCACATTTGGGAGTGTATTGTCACGGTGGCCGAGAGGTTAAGGCGTTGGACTCGAAATCCAATGGGGTTTCCCTGCACAGGTTCGAATCCTGTTCGTGACGTCTGATTAGTTGGTTTCTTATTTCAGTAATGTTAGTATAGTTCTTTCTGTTAAGAAGGCAGGACAATTTGCAATCCAAACATGAAGTTCTATCATCTCAAAGGAACATTGCAAAATCCTTGAAATTACGTTAACCGCAATAGTTCCTTGCTCAAGCAAGTGGAATACATAAATACACTCAGTGGTGGTTTGAAAAATCTCAATAAATATGTTTGGTGACACATTGTACCGTCATTTTTCATTATCATTTTCCTCTGTATGTTTAGTATATCTTGAAAAATCTTCAGGATTATCTTGCTCCATACTGACTGGACTATAAGTAGTCAGAAAAACCAAACTGCTGTTCAAAATGACGCTGAAATTGTTGACGATGTCATGGACAGGGCCATGTACAAAATGGGTGGTTGAAAGGATTCAACAGTTTTAATCCGCAAGCAGCTGGAAACTAATCCAAGTACCTGAGTTGTCCCTTCAAATTTGTGAGTGTATTGTCACGGTGGCCGAGAGGTTAAGGCTTGGACTTGAAATCCAATGGGGTTTCCCTGCACAGGTTCGAATCCTGTTCGTGACGTCTGATTAGTTGGTTTCTTATTTCAGTAATGGTAATATAGTTCTTTCTGTTAAGAAGCCAAGACAATTTGCAATCCAAACATGAAGATCTATCATCTCAAAGGAACACTGCAGAATCCTTGAAATCATGTTAACCGTAACAGTCACTTGCTTACGCAAGTGGAATACATGTATACATTCAACGGTGCTTTGAAAAATCAAAATAAATTTTGTTTAGTGACACATCGCACCATCATTTTTCAATATCATTGCCCTCTGTATGTTTAGTATATCTTGAAAAATCTTCAGGATTCTCTTGCTCCATACTGACCTGACTATAAGTAGTCAGAAAAACCAAACTGCTGTTCAAAATGACGCTGACATTGTTGACGATGTCATGGACAGGGCCATGAACAAAATGGGTGGTTGAATGGATTCAACAGTTTTAATCCGCAAGCAGCTGGAAACTAATCCAAGTACCTGAGTTATCCCTTCAAATTTGTGAGTGTATTGTCACGGTGGCTGAGAGGTTAAGGCGTTGGACTCGATATGCAATGGGGTCTCTGCACAGGTTCGAATTCTGTTCGTGACGTCTGATTAGGTGGTTTCTTATTTCAGTAATGGTAGTATAGTTCTTTCTGTTAAGAAGGCAGGACAATTTGCAATCCAAACATGAAGTTCTATCATCTCAAAGGAACGTTGCAAAATCCTTGAAATTGCGTTAACAGCAATAGTTCCTTGCTCAGGCAAGTGGAATACATAAATACACTCAATGGTGCTTTGAAAAATCTCAATTAAATATGTTTGGTGACAAATTGTACCGTCATTTTTTATTATCATTTTCCTCTGTATGTTTAGTATCTCTTGAAAAAACTTCAAGATTCTCTTGCTCCATACTGACCTGACTATGAGTAGTCAGAAAAACCAAACTGCTGTTCAAAATGATGCTGACATTGTTGACGATGTCATGGACAGGGCCATGAACAAAATGGGTGGTTAAATGGATTTAACAGTTTTAATCCGCAAGAAGCTGGAAACTCATCCAAGTACCCGAGTGTTCCCTTCCAATTTGTGAGTGTATTGTCACGGTGGCCGAGAGGTTAAGGCGTTGGACTCGAAATCCAATGGGGTTTCCCTGCACAGGTTCGAATCCTGTTCGTGACGTCCGATCAGGTGGTTTCTTATTTCAGTAATGGTAATATAGTTCTTTCTGTTAAGAAGCCAAGACAATTTGCAATCCAAACATGAAGTTCTATCATCTCAAAGGAACACTGCAGAATCCTTGAAATCATGTTAACCGTAACAGTCACTTGCTTACGCAAGTGGAATACATGTATACACTCAACGGTGCTTTGAAAAATCAAAATAAATAATGTTTAGTGACACATCGCACCATCATTTTTCAATATTATTGCCCTCTGTATGTTTAGTATATCTTGAAAAATCTTCAGGATTCTCTTGCTCCATACTGACCTGACTATAAGTAGTCAGAAAAACCAAACTGCTGTTCAAAATGACGCTGACATTGTTGACGATGTCATGGACAGGGCCATGAACAAAATGGGTGGTTGAATGGATTCAACAGTTTTAATCCGCAAGCAGCTGGAAACTAATCCAAGTACCTGAGTTGTCCCTTCAAATTTGGGAGTGTATTGTCACGGTGGCCGAGAGGTTAAGGCGTTGGACTCGAAATCCAATGGGGTTTCCCTGCACAGGTTCGAATCCTGTTCGTGACGTCTGAATAGGTGGTTTCTTATTTCAGTAATGGTAGTATAGTTCTTTCTGTTAAGAAGGCAGGACAATTTGCAATCCAAACATGAAGTTCTATCATCTCAAAGGAACATTGCAAAATCCTTGAAACTACGTTAACCGCAATAGTTCCTTGCTCAAGAGGGTGGAATACATAAATACACTCAGTGGTGCTTTGAAAAATCTCAATAAATATGTTTGGTGACACATTGTACCGTCATTTTTCACTATCATTTTCCTCTGTATGTTTAGTATCTCTTGAAAAATCTTCAGGATTCTCTTGCTCCATACTGACCTGACTATGAGTAGTCAGAAAAACCAAACTGCTGTTCAAAATGATGCTGACGTTGTTGACGATGTCAAGGATGGGGCCATGAACAAAATGGGTGGTTAAATGGATTTAACAGTTTTAATCTGCAAGCAGCTGGAAACTCATCCAAGTACCCGAGTGTTCCCTTCAGATTTGGGAGTGTATTGTCACGGTGGCCGAGAGGTTAAGGCGTTGGACTCGAAATCCAATGGGGTTTCCCTGCACAGGTTCGAATCCTGTTCGTGACGTCTGATTAGTTGGTTTCTTATTTCAGTAATGTTAGTATAGTTCTTTCTGTTAAGAAGGCAGGACAATTTGCAATCCAAACATGAAGTTCTATCATCTCAAAGGAACATTGCAAAATCCTTGAAATTACATTAACCGCAATAGTTCCTTGCTCAGGGAAGTGGAATACATAAATACACTCAGTGGTCCTTTGAAAAATCTCAATAAATATGTTTGGTGACACATTGTACCGTCATTTTTCATTATCATTTTCCTCTGTATGTTTAGTATCTCTTGAAAAATCTTCAGGATTATCTTGCTCCATACCGACTGGACTATAAGTAGTCAGAAAAACCAAACTGCTGTTCAAAATGACGCTGAAATTGTTGACCATGTCATGGACGGGGCCATGTACAAAATGGGTGGTTGAATGGATTCAACAGTTTTAATCCGCAAGCAGCTGGAAACTAATCCAAGTACCTGAGTTGTCCCTTCAAATTTGTGAGTGTATTGTCACGGTGGCCGAGAGGTTAAGGCGTTGGACTTGAAATCCAATGGGGTTTCCCTGCACAGGTTCGAATCCTGTTCGTGACGTCTGATTAGTTGGTTTCTTATTTCAGTAATGGTAATATAGTTCTTTCTGTTAAGAAGCCAAGACAATTTGCAATCCAAACATGAAGATCTATCATCTCAAAGGAACACTGCAGAATCCTTGAAATCATGTTAACCGTAACAGTCACTTGCTTACGCAAGTGGAATACATGTATACATTCAACGGTGCTTTGAAAAATCAAAATAAATTTTGTTTAGTGACACATCGCACCATCATTTTTCAATATCATTGCCCTCTGTATGTTTAGTATATCTTGAAAAATCTTCAGGATTCTCTTGCTCCATACTGACCTGACTATAAGTAGTCAGAAAAACCAAACTGCTGTTCAAAATGACGCTGACATTGTTGACGATGTCATGGACAGGGCCATGAACAAAATGGGTGGTTGAATGGATTCAACAGTTTTAATCCGCAAGCAGCTGGAAACTAATCCAAGTACCTGAGTTATCCCTTCAAATTTGTGAGTGTATTGTCACGGTGGCTGAGAGGTTAAGGCTTTGGACTCGAAATGCAATGGGGTCTCTGCACAGGTTCGAATTTTGTTCGTGACGTCTGATTAGGTGGTTTCATATTTCAGTAATGGTAGTATAGTTGTTTCTGTTAAGAAGGCAGGACAATTTGCAATCCAAACATGAAGTTCTATCATCTCAAAGGAACGTTGCAAAATCCTTGAAATTGCGTTAACAGCAATAGTTCCTTGCTCAGGCAAGTGGAATACATAAATACACTCAATGGTGCTTTGAAAAATCTCAATTAAATATGTTTGGTGACAAATTGTACCGTCATTTTTTATTATCATTTTCCTCTGTATGTTTAGTATCTCTTGAAAAAACTTCAAGATTCTCTTGCTCCATACTGACCTGACTATGAGTAGTCAGAAAAACCAAACTGCTGTTCAAAATGATGCTGACATTGTTGACGATGTCATGGACAGGGCCATGAACAAAATGGGTGGTTAAATGGATTTAACAGTTTTAATCCGCAAGAAGCTGGAAACTCATCCAAGTACCCGAGTGTTCCCTTCAAATTTGTGAGTGTATTGTCACGGTGGCCGAGAGGTTAAGGCGTTGGACTCGAAATCCAATGGGGTTTCCCTGCACAGGTTCGAATCCTGTTCGTGACGTCTGATTAGTTGGTTTCTTATTTCAGTAATGGTAATATAGTTCTTTCTGTTAAGAAGCCAAGACAATTTGCAATCCAAACATGAAGTTCTATCATCTCAAAGGAACACTGCAGAATCCTTGAAATCATGTTAACCATAACAGTCACTTGCTTACGCAAGTGGAATACATGTATACACTCAACGGTGCTTTGAAAAATCAAAATAAATTATGTTTAGTGACACATCGCACCATCATTTTTCAATATCATTGCCCTCTGTATGTTTAGTATATCTTGAAAAATCTTCAGGATTCTCTTGCTCCATACTGACCTGACTATAAGTAGTCAGAAAAACCAAACTGCTGTTCAAAATGACGCTGACATTGTTGACGATGTCATGGACAGGGCCATGAACAAAATGGGTGGTTGAATGGATTCAACAGTTTTAATCCGCAAGCAGCTGGAAACTGATCCAAGTACCTGAGTTGTCCCTTCACATTTGGTAGTGTATTGTCACGGTGGCCGAGAGGTTAAGGCGTTGGACTCGAAATCTAATGGGGTTTCCCTGCACAGGTTCGAATCCTGTTCGTGACGTCTGAATAGGTGGTTTCTTATTTCAGCAATGGTAGTATAGTTCTTTCTGTTAAGAAGGCCGGACAAATTGCAATCCAAACATGAAGTTCTATCATCTCAAAGGAACATTGCAAAATCCTTGAAATTACGTTAACCGCAATAGTTCCTGGCTCAGGCAAGTGGAATACATAAATACACTCAGTGGTGCTTTGAAAAATCTCAATAAATATGTTTGGTGACACATTGTACCGTCATTTTTCACTATCATTTTCCTCTGTATGTTTAGTATCTCTTGAAAAATCTTCAAGATTCTCTTGCTCCGTACTGACCTGACTATGAGTAGTCAGAAAATCCAAACTGCTGTTCAAAATGATGCTGACATTGTTGACGATGTCATGGACAGGGCCATGAACAAAATGGGTGGTTAAATGGATTTAACAGTTTTAATCCGCAAGCAGCTGGAAACTCATCCAAGTACCCGAGTGTTCCCTTCAAATTTGTGAGTGTATTGTCACGGTGACCGAGAGGTTAAGGCGTTGGACTCGTAATCCAATGTGGTTTCCCTGCACAGGTTCGAATCCTGTTCGTGACGTCCGATCAGGTGGTTTCTTATTTAAGTAATGGTAATATAGTTCTTTCTGTTAAGAAGCCAAGACAATTTGCAATCCAAACATGAAGTTCTATCATCTCAAAGGAACACTGCAGAATCCTTGAAATCATGTTAACCGTAACAGTCACTTGCTTACGCAAGTGGAATACATGTATACACTCAACGGTGCTTTGAAAAATCAAAATAAATTATGTTTAGTGACACATCGCACCATCATTTTTCAATATTATTGCCCTCTGTATGTTCAGTATATCTTGAAAAATCTTCAGGATTCTCTTGCTCCATACTGACCTGACTATAAGTAGTCAGAAAAACCAAACTGCTGTTCAAAATGACGCTGACATTGTTGACGATGTCATGGACAGGGCCATGAACAAAATGGGTGGTTGAATGGATTCAACAGTTTTAATCCGCAAGCAGCTGGAAACTAATCCAAGTACCTGAGTTGTCCCTTCACATTTGGGAGTGTATTGTCACGGTGGCCGAGAGGTTAAGGCGTTGGACTCGAAATCTAATGGGGTTTCCCTGCACAGGTTCGAATCCTGTTTGTGACGTCTGAATAGGTGGTTTCTTATTTCAGCAATGGTACTATAGTTCTTTCTGTTAAGAAGGCCGTACAAATTGCAATCCAAACATGAAGTTCTATCATCTCAAAGGAACATTGCAAAATCCTTGAAATTACGTTAACCGCAATAGTTCCTGGCTCAGGCAAGTGGAATACATAAATACACTCAGTGGTGCTTTGAAAAATCTCAATAAATATGTTTGGTGACAAATTGTACCGTCATTTTTCATTATCATTTTCCTCTGTATGTTTAGTATCTCTTGAAAAATCTTCAAGATTCTCTTGCTCCATACTGACCTGACTATAAGTAGTCAGAAAAACCAAACTGCTGTTCAAAATGATGCTGACATTGTTGACGATGTCATGGACAGGGCCATGAACAAAATGGGTGGTTAAATGGATTTAACAGTTTTAATCTGCAAGCAGCTGGAAACTCATCCAAGTACCTGAGTTGTCCCGTCAAATTTGTGAGTGTATTGTCACGGTGGCCGAGAGGTTAAGGCGTTGGACTCGAAATCCAATGGAGTTTCCCTGCACAAGTTCGAATCCTGTTGGTGACGTCTGATTAGTTGGTTTCTTATTTCAGTAATGGTAATATAGTTCTTTCTGTTAAGAAGCCAAGACAATTTGCAATCCAAACATGAAGTTCTATCATCTCAAAGGAACACTGCAGAATCCTTGAAATTATGTTAACCATAACAGTCACTTGCTTACGCAAGTGGAATACATGTATACACTCAACGGTGCTTTGAAAAATCAAAATAAATTATGTTTAGTGACACATCGCACCATCATTTTTCAATATCATTGCCCTCTGTATGTTTAGTATATCTTGAAAAATCTTCAGGATTCTCTTGCTCCATACTGACCTGACTATAAGTAGTCAGAAAAACCAAACTGCTGTTCAAAATGACGCTGACATTGTTGACGATGTCATGGACAGGGCCATGAACAAAATGGGTGGTTGAATGGATTCAACAGTTTTAATCCGCAAGCAGCTGGAAACTAATCCAAGTACCTGAGTTGTCCCTTCACATTTGTGAGTGTATTGTCACGGTGGCCGAGAGGTTAAGGCGTTGGACTCGAAATCCAATGGGGTTTCCCTGCACAGGTTCGAATCCTGTTCGTGACGTCTGAATAGGTGGTTTCTTATTTCAGTAATGGTAGTATAGTTCTTTCTGTTAAGAAGGCCGGACAAATTGCAATCCAAACATGAAGTTCTATCATCTCAAAGGAACATTGCAAAATCCTTGAAATTACGTTAACCGCAATAGTTCCTGGCTCAGCCAAGTGGAATACATAAATACACTCAGTGGTGCTTTGAAAAATCAAAATAAATATGTTTGGTGACAAATTGTACCGTCATTTTTCATTATCATTTTCCTCTGTATGTTTAGTATCTCTTGAAAAATCTTCAAGATTCTCTTGCTCCATACTGACCTGACTATGAGTAGTCAGAAAAACCAAACTGCTGTTCAAAATGATGCTGACATTGTTGACGATGTCATGGACAGGGCCATGAACAAAATGGGTGGTTAAATGGATTTAACAGTTTTAATCCGCAAGCAGCTGGAAACTCATCCAAGTACCCGAGTGTTCCCTTCAAATTTGTGAGTGTATTGTCACGGTGACCGAGAGGTTAAGACGTAGGACTCGAAATTCAATGGGGTTTCCCTGCACAGGTTCGAATCCTGTTGGTGACGTCCGATCATGTGGTTTCTTATTTCAGTAATGGTAATATAGTTCTTTCTGTTAAGATGCCAAGACAATTTGCAATCCAAACATGAAGTTCTATCATCTCAAAGGAACACTGCAGAATCCTTGAAATCACGTTAACCGTAACAGTCGCTTGCTTACGCATGTGGAATACATGTATACACTCAACGGTGCTTTGAAAAGTCTAAATAAATTATGTTTAGTGACACATCGCACCATCATTTTTCAATATCATTGCCCTCTGTATGTTTAGTATATCTTAAAAAATCTTAAGGATTCTCTTGCTCCATACTGACCTGACTATAAGTAGTCAGAAAAACCAAACTGCTGTTCAAAATGATGCTGACATTGTTGACGATGTCATGGACAGGGCCATGAACAAAATGGGTGGTTGAATGGATTTAACAGTTTTAATCCGCAAGCAGCTGGAAACTAATCCAAGTACCTGAGTTGTCCCTTCAATTTTGTGAGCGTATTGTCACGGTGGCCGAGAGGTTAAGGTATTGGACTCGAAATCTAATGGGGTTTCCCTGCACAAGTTCGAATCCTGTTCGTGACGTCTGATTAGTTGGTTTCTTTTTTCAGTAATGGTAGTATAGTTCTTTCTGTTAAGAAGCCAAGACAATTTGCAATCCAAACATGAAGTTCTATCATCTCAAAGGAACATTGCAAAATCCTTGAAACTACGTTAACCGCAATAGTTCCTTGCTCAGGCAAGTGGAATACATAAATACACTCAGTGGTGCTTTGAAAAATCTCAATAAATATGTTTGGTGACACATTGTATCGTCATTTTTCACTATCATTTTCCTCTGTATGTTTAGTATCTCTTGAAAAATCTTCAGGATTCTCTTGCTCCATACTGACCTGACTATGAGTAGTCAGAAAAACCAAACTGCTGTTCAAAATGATGCTGACATTGTTGACGATGTCATGGATGGGGCCATGAACAAAATGGGTGGTTAAATGGATTTAACAGTTTTAATCTGCAAGCAGCTGGAAACTCATCCAAGTACCTGAGTTGTCCCTTCAAATTTGGGAGTGTATTGTCACGGTGGCCGAGAGGTTAAGGCGTTGGACTTGAAATCCAATGGGGTTTCCCTGCACATATTCGAATCCTGTTCGTGACGTTTGATTAGTGGGTTTCTTATTTCAGTAATGTTAGTATAGTTCTTTCTGTTAAGAAGGCAGGACAATTTGCAATCCAAACATGAAGTTCTATCATCGCAAAGGAACATTGCAAAATCCTTGAAATTACATTAACCGCAATAGTTCCTTGCTCAGACAAGTGGAATACATAAATACACTCAGTGGTGCTTTGAAAAATCTCAATAAATATGTTTGGTGACACATTGTACCGTAATTTTTCATTATCATTTTCCTCTGTATGTTTAGTATCTCTTGAAAAATCTTCAGGATTCTCTTGCTCCATACTGACCTGACTATAAGTAGTCAGAAAAACCAAACTGCTGTTCAAAATGACGCTGACATTGTTGACGATGTCATGGACAGGGCCATGAACAAAATGGGTGGTTGAATGGATTTAACAGTTTTAATCCGCAAGCAGCTGGAAACTAATCCAAGTACCTGAGTTGTCCCTTCAAATTTGTGAATGTATTGTCACGGTGGCCGAGAGGTTAAGGCGTTGGACTCGAAATCCAATGGGGTTTCCCTTCACAGGTTCGAATCCTGTTCGTGACGTCTGATTAGTTGGTTTCTTATTTCAGTAATGGTAGTATAGTTCTTTCTGTTAAGAAGCCAAGACAATTTGCAATCCAAACATGAAGTTCTATCATCTCAAAGGAACACTGCAGAATCCTTGAAATCATGTTAACCGTTACAGTCACTTGCTTACGCAAGTGGAATACATGTATACACTCAACGGTGCTTTGAAAAATCAAAATAAATTATGTTTAGTGACACATCGCACCATCATTTTTCAATATCATTGCCCTCTGTATGTTTAGTATATCTTGAAAAATCTTCAGGATTCTCTTGCTCCATACTGACCTGACTATAAGTAGTCAGAAAAACCAAACTGCTGTTCAAAATGACGCTGACATTGTTGACGATGTCATGGACAGGGCCATGAACAAAATGGGTGGTTGAATGGATTCAACAGTTTTAATCCGCAAGCAGCTGGAAACTAATCCAAGTACCTGAGTTGTCCCTTCACATTTGGGAGTGTATTGTCACGGTGGCCGAGAGGTTAAGGCGTTGGACTCGAAATCTAATGGGGTTTCCCTGCACAGGTTCGAATCCTGTTTGTGACGTCTGAATAGGTGGTTTCTTATTTCAGCAATGGTACTATAGTTCTTTCTGTTAAGAAGGCCGGACAAATTGCAATCCAAACATGAAGTTCTATCATCTCAAAGGAACATTGCAAAATCCTTGAAATTTTGTTAACCGCAATAGTTCCTGGCTCAGGCAAGTGGAATACATAAATACACTCAGTGGTGCTTTGAAAAATCTCAATAAATATGTTTGGTGACAAATTGTACCGTCATTTTTCATTATCATTTTCCTCTGTATGTTTAGTATCTCTTGAAAAATCTTCAAGATTCTCTTGCTCCATACTGACCTGACTATGAGTAGTCAGAAAAACCAAACTGCTGTTCAAAATGATGCTGACATTGTTGACGATGTCATGGACAGGGCCATGAACAAAATGGGTGGTTGAATGGATTTAACAGTTTTAATCCACAAGCAGCTGGAAACTAATCCAAGTACCTGAGTCGTCCCTTCAAACTTGTGAGTGTATTGTCACGGTGACCGAAAGGTTAAGGCCTAGGACTCGAAATTCAATGGGGTTTCCCTGCACACGTTCGAATCCTGTTCGTGAAGTCCGATCAGGTGGTTTCTTATTTCAGTAATGGTAATATAGTTCTTTCTGTTAAGAAGCTGAAAATATATGTAACTCTCATATAAGCTCTTTTATTATTCATTCTTACATGCTACTCTTTTCATTATGGGATCATGTTATAATATAAAGGTCTCTCTGTGTTTCTCTCCTGCACAAGCTCTTAAAACAGCTGCAGGAACTCCAAAAGGGAGTGAGACATTGCAGTCTCTTCTTGTACCAGGTTACCAAGGATGTTTCTGCTTATCTTAAGAATTACAAGTTCTTGTGACATGTTAGATCCTGCCTAACAAGGCAATATATATATATATTTACCTTATAAGCTCATTTTATTATCTATGCTATGGAAACTCGCTCAGATACTCAAGGCCTTCACACAAAGATTAATAGCTGTGTATCTTTTCCTGCACCAGGGAAAGGAGTGTGCACATTCCATCTCCACTCAGTGCCTCTCGGTACCAGTGAATGTATCTTCTCCTGTCATGAATATATCAGGATGTTCCTGGTAATCTCAAGGAAACTGTCCGCTAACAAGGCTGTTATTTTCACCTGTCATGATCATTGACGTATGTACATGGCAAACTGCGTATGTAACATTCCTGTAATCTTCAATAAAAATCAGCCGTTTTCAGTAGAACGGCGAGAGTCTGTCCGAAGCATCTGGCAAGAGCAGGTCGCGGGACTTGCTGCAGAGACTCTCCCCCTCATGAGCGGCGAAACAGTGAATGGACTTCTGATCATTTGTCTCCTCGTTCTGTCAACTTAAAAGGTGTTTAACTCCATCTACTCCGTACCCGTGCTTGGTCTAACGGAAGAGAGACCAACAAATTTGGCGTCACGAACAGGATTTTTTCTTTTTGAAGAAAAAGGAGTTTTTGGAGGACGATTCGACCCACTGACCCAGCGAACAGATCTTGGCACAAAAACACCGCGGTGGAAATAAGGTAAGCGGAGCCTATTATCTAAAATCTGCTCATTGGATTTATCCAAAGCATTTGTGTCCAGAATCATAGTAGCTGAGGTCCTAAAATAATAGTTGGAGAAGAAAGTGGAGACAAGTGCAGAAAGAATAAGAGATTTTTTTGTAATGGTTTAATGGTGAAATGAAATGAGGATTTTCTAATGATTTAATGAGTAAATGAGAAAAGGAAATAGTACAGAAAAAGGGGTTGGAGGCCCAGAGCATTAATAAGCTCTAAATTCCATAGGGGTTGGAGGCCCAGAGCATTAATAAGCTCTAAATTCCATAGGGGTTGGAGGCCCAGAGCATTAATAAGCTCTAAATTCCATTTAAAGAAGGGTTGGAGGCCCAGAGCATTAATAAGCTCTAAATTCCATTTAAAGAAGGGTTGGAGGCCCAGGACAAGGTCCTAAATTCCATTTTCCAGGTCGTGGCTGACCACACTATTTGCTGACGAGCGGATAGAATATATAACGAGGTTATATAATGCTTGGCTGGATCCATAGGTGTGGGAACCCTAAAAGTCCACAGGTCAAGGACCTGGTTTTATGTTAAGGGAAGGGGAGGCTAAAGAGAGCTCCCTGGATTTTAAGGTCAAGGACCTGGTTTTGTGTTAAGGGAAGGGGAGGCTAAAGAGAGCTCCCTGGATTTTTAAGGTCAAGGACCTTTTGCATGAGATGAGAAAAATGTTCTGAGGTAACTGTTTTTGCATAAGATGATAAATGTTTTGACTGCTTCTGTGTGAAGAGAGCAGTGCTTTTGGCTATTTCTGCGTGCTTTTGGCTGTTTTTGCATAAAATGAGCAATGTTTAAATATGACAAGCAGCCCAGTTGAAGCCACGAGAAATAAGGTTTTATTGAGAAAGTCAGCGGAAGAGGCGATGAAGAAAAAAGGGGTAGATGTTAACAGTAGAGGTAACTGGAGAAAGATTTGGGAAGTGAAGGCTGCAGAATCGAGAGAAAAAAGGCACAGCTGTAGACAAGCTTCACTGTGTGTGTAAGCTGAGTTCAGCCTGTGTGTGTGAGGCGCAGCAAGAGGCTGCTTACGGCTCTGGATTGAAAGTGCAGCACTAGGAGAGTGCAGAATGCAGAGCAGAGTTTTGGGAGCTCCGTGTGTGTGTGTGTGTACAGCGCTGGGTGTGTGTGTGAAGGCCTGATGCGGTACCAGAAAATAAATAAATAAGATAAATAAGAGCTTTAAAAAGTTGCAACTCGTATATGTAAATTACACTGCAGTGCTAAAATTAATGTTTGGAGCTACGCAAAATTCAAATTCTGCAACCCTGTTCTGATCAGTCTTTGAACAGAACACCATAAGTTAATAAATAAAAGGTTTTTAAAGTAACATATGCATATGTATGTGTGTATGTATGTATATGTGTATACATATATATACATATGTAGTGTAGAAGCGTGATAATCATTTGTGTGTGGGGCAGCATGTGAGTGACCCCGATCTGGGGGTTAAGTGACCTGGAGATGAAAAAAGGGAAAAAACCACCAAGAAACGCAAGTAAGGATGTAAATGACAGCTTTATTTTAGAAATATAGTCATATAGCTGCTAAACAGTAAAATCAAAACAGATCTGCAGAAAATAAATATATAAACTATTCCTCAGAGCGCTCTCAAAAAAATTGCAATTGGATTTGCTCTAATGTTACATAAGGCCTGCTTAAAAGCATAGTAAGCATTAAATTCTGAAAATAACCAGTGCAGTGTTAAATAAATTCTGTGCTTAAAATATTATATATATATAGAGAGAGAATAAATAAGTGACGAACTGACTTACCTTAAAAAAATAATAATAATAATAAAAAGAGACTGTGACAAACAAAGAATGTCTCTGTGCCTTGTGAATGAGTGAATGTGTGTCTTCTTGCATGAGCTGCTTTCGCTGGATCTTCTGAATGACTCAGTTTTTAATAGAGGGAGCAGCTGCTTGAGAAACAGGGTGCGGTCCATGTTTTTACTAGACGGTTATTTAGTTCGAGAGACTGTGGAAACAATAGAAAAAGAATTTATCGTTAGTGTGAGGACAAGAAAATCCTTTAAAATACAAAAGTTGTATGGTCGTGGTTATAAAGGAAGTATTTTGTCTGATTATGGGCCGTGGAGTCAGCTGGACTCCCTCGCTCTCACAGTTTTCCTGTGTAACATGCAGTTTTAAGCAATTTGTGACTTTAGAAAGGATATTTTTCGGTGTTTTGGACGTACCTTAAGGCTTCTGGTTAGGGTATTCAGGAGATCCTTCCTCTCGGACAGATCTAGTGAAAATGACTGGAGTTTCAGCCTGAGGACCTGACTCCACCCACTTTTACACACAGGAGTCCCGCAGTCTAAAAATAGCACAGGGCGCTGCGAAAAGCAGCTCTGAACCTCTCAGGATCATCTTTATGAAAACCATAAAATTAACAAATAATCAGTAAGGAAATAAAATATTTGTTAAATCTTGCTATAAAACAAAATCCAATAATTGTCTTGCCTCAACTTTAAGAACCATTAACGTTAATGGCTGGATTTTGGGACGCTGAATAATGAAAAAACAGATAAACTAAGTATTATTTCCTGTAACCTGGCTAGAAACTGTACTAGGCTGTTTTGAGTTAAAAACTGGTAGTTATTTTCCCAAAATAAAATAGATAAATAAAAAATGAAAGGAGGGATCTTGCATTTGGGATAGATTGTGCCTAAAGTTTAAAACCTGTGTAGAACCGATTTGACGAGTCAGAAAAATTGTGCATAGGAAATAGTCTAGATTTACCTTTGAGTCAATAAAGTTGACTAAATATTAGAAACCTTCGTTGATTTTGATTTGTAAAAGAGAAAGTTCTGTCCTTTCAACTCAATCAACATATTTAAGGAAAACGTTTGCTGTGCATTGTGGAGGCATGAACTTTACTGGGTGGGCCTGTCACAACCAGCTGCAAAGAATGTTTGGCTCTGACTTCTATACAAAGAGAACCTGGAAGCCCTCACCAAAAACTGTGACTCATAACATCAAGACGGGGAGCACTACAAGATGGACAAAGAGGCAGAAAACTTATTTGCCCTGCTGCTGATGAAACAAAGTACAAAAGGGGGAGCATGTGTGCTAACATGTGAACTTCAATCAATGACGGTGGTCATCCTGGACTTACAAAGAGAGGCTCAAAAGAGACTGTTTCCTATGGTTACACCCAGTAAAAGAGTGCTTGCTGCAGTCAGGTAATGAACAAGGCTTTTTGGCAACAACCAGTTGAATTGATGAAATGTCAGAACTGTGGAAAATTTACTAAACTACTGTAGAACATAGTTAACTGAGAAAGTTAGCCTAAAAAAAAAAAGATAATAATAATATCAATAAATAAATAAATAATAGGATTAGTAACCTGGATTTCAGCCCAACTCACCATTGGACGTCAATATAATCTTTATTGTCCTAGGATTCTCAGCTGCAGCGGACATGCAGTAAAGCCTTATTTTCTTTTCAAAACGGAATACATCAGCGTCATCACTTATTTTCATTGGTTAAGGAAACGGTGTCTATTTATAAGTCTAGGAGAACGCTTTAGGCTTCAACAGTTCTCTCCTTCGAGCAAACATGCGCAAATTTCCGGATAGTTTATAGTAACGTTCCATCCCATTCCATTCATTGCATAAAAATAAACATTAAATGAATAATTTGGCATCCAGCTGACTAAATGATTCATGGAACATCTCATCCGAGACAACAGTGTTGTTTCAGCTCCGTTGAGTTTCCCAACAGATCTAGCCAAACCTAGCTGATCCTATATTTTTCTATCAGCTGTAAGTTCTAACGTAGAAAATAATGTCACAAAAATATTGAATAATTGTACCCCTCATTCGATAAAAATTATGTTCACATTTTTATCTTGTGAAATCTTTAACATAATATTTTTAAATGGCCGTTTTGACGACAATTGGCTAAAAAGTCTTTAAGATTATCATCACAGGATGGCATGATAAATAAGTAAATAACATAAATAAATAAATAGACAAAAATAAGAGAGAAAAAGCAAAATTAATTAAATGAAACGTAATAGTGATAAAACGTTAAATTGATCTAAAATCTGTCATTCAGCGCCACTGGAAAAAGGAAGAGGATAGGGGAGTATTTCTTAGCACAAATCACGTTATTGATTTAGCAATGCAGCTTAATTTCAGATGCTTTAAGGATGATACTAACTTGTGTTATAGATGGAGGAGTAGCACAGAAACACTTCTAGATGAGGAGATAAGGAAAAAAAAACTGCTGATTACCAATACTATGCACAAACAAACCTGTAACTGCAGTTTCGTTATTTATGAATTAACCTTAAGTAGTGAATTAATTCTTAGGATTTCTTGTGCGAGTAGTGTTCCTAAAAAAGAAAGAAAGAAAGAAAGAAAGAAGGTAAGAAAGACAGGTAGTTTAGGTAAGGGACAACCTGAAACTATTTGGTTGAATTGATAGTAAAAGTGGTTGTCCTAATTTTTAATTGGAGAGATCACACCGCAACATGAGTTTAGAACGGCAGTTATGGGAAGTTTTGTTGGATTAATTTGATTACACGCTTTAGGTCTTATTTTTTCTTTCCACTGATTTAGCGTTAGGTTAAGTATTTCACACTTTCGCTTCAGTCTGACATTTGCTTGGTGTGTGAGGGCACAGAGACGTGTATGGACCGTGTGTTTGACTGTGTTTGTCTTGTTTGTTTGTTTATTTATCTATATGGGCATGGCCGAGCCTTGAGAAACATCAACAAAGACATTGGACTATTCTGAGTAAATTAACCAATTCAAATTCAAATTCAGGATCCTGAAACAATTTGGTTATAACCTCTAATTGATGAAGGACATCTTAAGAATTCATTGTACAAGGCTTCCTCTCCAGTGTTGCCGGAACTGTTATAAAACCCATGCATGGTTGTATATTTTAGTTTGATCATTTATACTCATTGAATTATTGTTGTTTGCTTTGTGTTTTAATTTCTTTGTAATTTTTTCCCTGTGACACAGGTGGAGATGCTGGTGGCGAAGTGGATCCCACTCATTTCTTTCTCCCACACACATTCTTACTCTCTCCCTCTCTCTGTGTGTGTATGTGCATGTGTATGTGTTTGTGTGTCTGTGTGTGTCCATGTCGTGATGTCACTGTACCTTTAATTGCGCTTGCTGTTCGTAACTGTATGTGTCTGATGTTGAAGGTATCAGAGGCTAGGGTCAGTAAGAGCTAGGACATTTTTGTGCATAACCTTTAATCCCTAGGCGATCGGTTCGGGGAACTTCTGGTCCGGCCGGAGTGTGAATCTTCCTACCAACTATCTGCCAAGATCAATTGGACTGCACAAGCCGAGAAAGCCTTCATTGGACCAAAACTACACACACGAAGAGGCTTCGTCTTCGGTGCCAGGCGTCTGGGTCCTGCTAAAGGTCACCAAAAGGAAGTGGACGGAACCGAGGTGGACCGGGCCATACAGGATCACGGAGAGGACGTCACACGCTGTCCGGCTGGACGGGAGGAGCCTAACCTGGAAGAGAAGCAGCCGACATCTGCCTGACCAGAAAAAGTACCCAAGGACCAGGACGAGAAGCAGCTGACATCTGCCTAACCAGAAAAAGGATCCAAAAGCCAGGAAGAGAAGTAGCTGACTGCAGTAGCATGCCAAGCTGCCACCACATCCTGCAGGACGAGAATCATGACATCATCACCCCCTGCAGCTGCCTGGAGCCAGTGAAGGGTCCTCAACAGGGGGAAGAAGTAGCCACCCTATGAACATTCTACAAGGGTTCTATTTAACACCCTCATTTATTTTACAAGGGTTATATTTAACACCCTCCATTTATTTTATCAGGGTTCTATTTCACACCCTCATTTACACCCTCTACTCATTTTATATTATTATTCATTTACCTGTTTAGTATTAGATATATGTTTACACTCATTGCATTTCCAAACTCAATTCTGAATGCACATATTGATCACCACTGCCATCTCTCCTCCACCTGCTGACCCAATTATCCAGATGCCCTTGTTACTAGCCAATCCTAAAATCTATTTGGGAGGGGAACCCTCTGATGAAAGTGATGACTCTCATGATGAAGAAGATGTTGTTAGAGTGTGAGAATATTGAGTGATTTCTGTAACAATCCCTTAAACTGTTTATTTCTATGAGTTTTTTGATTGTGTTGTTTTTATTTCTTTTGATCATTGATGTCCTAGGCATGCACACTCTATGCCAACAGGTGTTCGCCCCAAAATTGAGATATGACAAATGGGGGGACATGGGGGAATTTTCCCTATAAACATATGATAATTAGGGTTTTTCGCCCTCATATGGAGTTGCATGCGATCCATACATGTTGTAACATGTTCAGTTGAAAGTATGATCATGTTTTTTGTATTAGTTTACTGCTAGAAAGATGAGTAAATGTAATCTGATTGGTTGTTTGTATTGGTATTTTAAAACTTTGCTTATTGGATTCTTTTTGATGGAATTTGGTGTTATTGTTTTGATTTCTTATATCTTTATTGAACTCTTAAAAGAGTTCAAAAGGGGGATTGAAAATATATGTAACTCTCATATAAGCTCTTTTATTATTCATTCTTACATGCTACTCTTTTCATTATGGGATCATGTTATAATATAAAGGTCTCTCTGTGTTTCTCTCCTGCACAAGCTCTTAAAACAGCTGCAGGAACTCCAAAAGGGAGTGAGACATTGCAGTCTCTTCTTGTACCAGGTTACCAAGGATGTTTCTGCTTATCTTAAGAATTACAAGTTCTTGTGACATGTTAGATCCTGCCTAACAAGGCAATATATATATATATTTACCTTATAAGCTCATTTTATTATCTATGCTATGGAAACTCGCTCAGATACTCAAGGCCTTCACACAAAGATTAATAGCTGTGTATCTTTTCCTGCACCAGGGAAAGGAGTGTGCACATTCCATCTCCACTCAGTGCCTCTCGGTACCAGTGAATGTATCTTCTCCTGTCATGAATATATCAGGATGTTCCTGGTAATCTCAAGGAAACTGTCCGCTAACAAGGCTGTTATTTTCACCTGTCATGATCATTGACGTATGTACATGGCAAACTGCGTATGTAACATTCCTGTAATCTTCAATAAAAATCAGCCGTTTTCAGTAGAACGGCGAGAGTCTGTCCGAAGCATCTGGCAAGAGCAGGTCGCGGGACTTGCTGCAGAGACTCTCCCCCTCATGAGCGGCGAAACAGTGAATGGACTTCTGATCATTTGTCTCCTCGTTCTGTCAACTTAAAAGGTGTTTAACTCCATCTACTCCGTACCCGTGCTTGGTCTAACGGAAGAGAGACCAACAAAGCCAAGACAATTTGCAATCCAAACATGAAGTTCTATCATCTCAAAGGAACACTGCAGAATCCTTGAAATCACGTTAACCGTAACAGTCGCTTGCTTACGCATGTGGAATACATGTATACACTCAACGGTGCTTTGAAAAGTCTAAATAAATTATGTTTAGTGACACATCGCACCATCATTTTTCAATATCATTGCCCTCTGTATGTTTAGTATATCTTAAAAAATCTTAAGGATTCTCTTGCTCCATACTGACCTGACTATAAGTAGTCAGAAAAACCAAACTGCTGTTCAAAATGATGCTGACATTGTTGACGATGTCATGGACAGGGCCATGAACAAAATGGGTGGTTGAATGGATTTAACAGTTTTAATCCGCAAGCAGCTGGAAACTCATCCAAGTACCTGAGTTGTCCCTTCAAATTTGTGAGCAAATTGTCACGGTGGCCGAGAGGTTAAGGTGTTGGACTCGAAATCTAATGGGGTATCCCTGCACAAGTTCGAATCCTGTTCGTGACGTCTGATTAGTTGGGTTCTTTTTTCAGTAATGGTAGTATAGTTCTTTCTGTTAAGAAGCCAAGACAATTTGCAATCCAAACATGAAGTTCTATCATCTCAAAGGAACACTGCAGAATCCTTGAAATCATGTTAACCGTAACAGTCACTTGCTTACGCAAGTGGAATACATGTATACACTCAACGGTGCTTTGAAAAATCAAAATAAATTACGTTTAGTGACACATCGCACCATCATTTTTCAATATTATTGCCCTCTGTATGTTTAGTATATCTTGAAAAATCTTCAGGATTCTCTTGCTCCATACTGACCTGACTATAAGTAGTCAGAAAAACCAAACTGCTGTTCAAAATGACGCTGACATTGTTGACGATGTCATGGACAGGGCCATGAACAAAATGGGTGGTTGAATGGATTCAACAGTTTTAATCCGCAAGCAGCTGGAAACCAACCCAAGTACCTGAGTTGTCCCTTCAAATTTGGCAGTGTATTGTCACGGTGGCTGAGAGGTTAAGGCGTTGGACTCGAAATCTAATGGGGTTTCCCTGCACAGGTTCGAATCCTGTTCGTGACGTCTGAATAGGTGGTTTCTTATTTCAGCAATGGTTGTATAGTTCTTTCTGCTAAGAAGGCCGGACAAATTGCAATCCAAACATGAAGTTCTATCATCTCAAAGGAACATTGCAAAATCCTTGAAATTACGTTAACCGCAATAGTTCCTGGCTCAGGCAAGTGGAACACATAAATACACTCAGTGGTGCTTTGAAAAATCTCAATAAATATGTTTGGTGACAAATTGTACCGTCATTTTTCATTATCATTTTCCTCTGTATGTTTAGTATCTCTTGAAAAATCTTCAAGATTCTCTTGCTCCGTACTGACCTGACTATGAGTAGTCAGAAAATCCAAACTGCTGTTCAAAATGATGCTGACATTGTTGACGATGTCATGGACAGGGCCATGAACAAAATGGGTGGTTGAATGGATTCAACAGTTTTAATCCGCAAGCAGCTGGAAACTAATCCAAGTACCTGAGTTGTCCCTTCAAATTTGTGAGTGTATTGTCACGGTGGCCGAGAGGTTAAGGCGTTGGACTTGAAATCCAATGGGGTTTCCCTGCACAGGTTCGAATCCTGTTCGTGGCGTCTGATTAGTTGGTTTCTTATTTCAGTAATGGTAATATAGTTCTTTCTGTTAAGAAGCCAAGACAATTTGCAATCCAAACATGAAGTTCTACCATCTCAAAGGAACACTGCAGAATCCTTGAAATCATGTTAACCATAACAGTCACTTGCTTACACAAGTGGAATACATGTATACACTCAACGGTGCTTTGAAAAATCAAAATAAATTATGTTTAGTGACACATCGCACCATCATTTTTCAATATCATTGCCCTCTGTATGTTTAGTATATCTTGAAAAATCTTCAGGATTCTCTTGCTCCATACTGACCTGACTATAAGTAGTCAGAAAAACCAAACTGCTGTTCAAAATGACGCTGACATTGTTGACGATGTCATGGACAGGGCCATGAACAAAATGGGTGGTTGAATGGATTCAACAGTTTTAATCCGCAAGCAGCTGGAAACTAATCCAAGTACCTGAGTTGTCCCTTCAAATTTGGGAGTGTATTGTCACGGTGGCCGAGAGGTTAAGGCATTGGACTCGAAATCTAATGGGGATTCCCTGCACAGGTTCGAATCCTGTTCGTGACCTCCGATCAGGTGGTTTCTTATTTAAGTAATGGTAATATAGTTCTTTCTGTTAAGAAGCCAAGACAATTTGCAATCCAAACATGAAGTTCTATCATCTCAAAGGAACACTGCAGAATCCTTGAAATCATGTTAACCGTAACAGTCACTTGCTTACGCAAGTGGAATACATGTATACACTCAACGGTGCTTTGAAAAATCAAAATAAATTATGTTTAGTGACACATCGCACCATCATTTTTCAATATTATTGCCCTCTGTATGTTTAGTATATCTTGAAAAATCTTCAGGATTCTCTTGCTCCATACTGACCTGACTATAAGTAGTCAGAAAAACCAAACTGCTGTTCAAAATGATGCTGACATTGTTGACGATGTCATGGACAGGGCCATGAACAAAATGGGTGGTTGAATGGATTTAACAGTTTTAATCCGCAAGCAGCTGGAAACTAATCCAAGTACCTGAGTTGTCCCTTCAAATTTATGAGTGTATTGTCACAGTGGCCGAGAGGTTAAGGCGTTGGACTCGAAATCCAATGGGGTCTCCCTCCACAGGTTCGAATCCTGTTCGTGACGTCTGACTAGTTGGTTTCTTATTTCAGTAATGGTAGTATAGTTCTTTCTGTTAAGAAGGCAGGACAATTTGCAATCCAAACATGAAGTTCTATTATCTCAAAGGAACACTGCAGAATCCTTGAAATTATGTTAACCATAACAGTCACTTGCTTACGCAAGTGGAATACATGTATACACTCAACGGTGCTTTGAAAAATCAAAATAAATTATGTTTAGTGACACATCGCACCATCATTTTTCAATATTATTGCCCTCTGTATGTTTAGTATATCTTGAAAAATCTTCAGGATTCTCTTGCTCCATACTGACCTGACTATAAGTAGTCAGAAAAACCAAACTGCTGTTCAAAATGTCGCTGACATTGTTGACGATGTCATGGACAGGGCCATGAACAAAATGGGTGGTTGAATGGATTTAACAGTTTTAATCTGCAAGCAGCTGGAAACTCATCCAAGTACCCGAGTGTTCCCTTCAGATTTGGGAGTGTATTGTCACGGTGGCCGAGAGGTTAAGGCGTTGGACTCGAAATCCAATGGGGTTTCCCTGCACAGGTTCGAATCCTGTTCGTGACGTCTGATTAGTTGCTTTCTTATTTCAGTAATGTTAGTATAGTTCTTTCTGTTAAGAAGGCAGGACAATTTGCAATCCAAACATGAAGTTCTATCATCTCAAAGGAACATTGCAAAATCCTTGAAATTACGTTAACCGCAATAGTTCCTTGCTCAGGCAAGTGGAATACATAAATACACTCAGTGGTGCTTTGAAAAATCTCAATAAATATGTTTGGTGACACATTGTACCGTCATTTTTCATTATCATTTTCCTTTGTATGTTTAGTATCTCTTGAAAAATCTTCAGGATTATCTTGCTCCATACTGACTGGACTATAAGTAGTCAGAAAAACCAAACTGCTGTTCAAAATGACGCTGAAATTGTTGACGATGTCATGGACGGGGCCATGTACAAAATGGTTGGTTGAATGGATTCAACAGTTTTAATCCGCAAGCAGCTGGAAACTAATCCAAGTACCTGAGTTGTCCCTTCAAATTTGTGAGTGTATTGTCACGGTGGCCGAGAGGTTAAGGTGTTGGACTTGAAATCCAATGGGGTTTCCCTGCATAGGTTCGAATCCTGTTCGTGACGTCTGATTAGTTGGTTTCTTATTCCAGTAATGGTAATATAGTTCTTTCTGTTAAGAAGCCAAGACAATTTGCAATCCAAACATGAAGATCTATCATCTCAAAGGAACACTGCAGAATCCTTGAAATCATGTTAACCGTAACAGTCACTTGCTTACGCAAGTGGAATACATGTATACATTCAACGGTGCTTTGAAAAATCAGAATAAATTTTGTTTAGTGACACATCGCACCATCATTTTTCAATATCATTGCCATCTGTATGTTTAGTATATCTTGAAAAATCTTTAGGATTCTCTTGCTCCATACTGACCTGACGATAAAGTAGTCAGAAAAACCAAACTGCTGTTCAAAATGATGCTGACATTGTTGACGATGTCATGGACGGGGCCATGAACAAAATGGGTGGTTGAATGGATTCAACAGTTTTAATCCGCAAGCAGCTGGAAACTAATCCAAGTACCTGAGTTGTCCCTTCAAATTTGTAAGTGTATTGTCACGGTGGCCGAGAGGTTAAGGCGTTGGACTCGAAATGCAATGGGGTCTCTGCACAGGTTCGAATTCTGTTTGTGACGTCTGATTAGGTGGTTTCTTATTTCAGTAATGGTAGTATAGTTCTTTCTGTTAAGAAGGCAGGACAATTTGCAATCGAAACATGAAGTTCTATCATCTCAAAGGAACGTTGCAAAATCCTTGAAATTGCGTTAACAGCAATAGTTCCTTGCTCAGGCAAGTGGAATACATAAATACACTCAATGGTGCTTTGAAAAATCTCAATTAAATATGTTTGGTGACAAATTGTACCGTCATTTTTTATTATCATTTTCCTCTGTATGTTTAGTATCTCTTGAAAAAACTTCAAGATTCTCTTGCTCCATACTGACCTGACTATGAGTAGTCAGAAAAACCAAACTGCTGTTCAAAATGATGCTGACATTGTTGACGATGTCATGGACAGGGCCATGAATAAAATGGGTGGTTAAATGGATTTAACAGTTTTAATCCGCAAGCAGCTGGAAACTCCTCCAAGTACCCGAGTGTTCCCTTCAAATTTGTGAGTGTATTGTCACGGTGGCCGAGAGGTTAAGGCGTTGGACTCGAAATCCAATGGGGATTCCCTCCACAGGTTCGAATCCTGTTCGTGACGTCTGATTTGTTGGTTTCTTATTTCAGTAATGGTAATATAGTTCTTTCTGTTAAGAAGCCAAGACAATTTGCAATCCAAACATGAAGTTCTATCATCTCAAAGGAACACTGCAGAATCCTTGAAATCATGTTAACCATAACAGTCACTTGCTTACGCAAGTGGAATACATGTATACACTCAACGGTGCTTTGAAAAATCAAAATAAATTATGTTTAGTGACACATCGCACCATCATTTTTCAATATCATTGCCCTCTGTATGTTTAGTATATCTTGAAAAATCTTCAGGATTCTCTTGCTCCATACTGACCTGACTATAAGTAGTCAGAAAAACCAAACTGCTGTTCAAAATGACGCTGACATTGTTGACGATGTCATGGACAGGGCCATGAACAAAATGGGTGGTTGAATGGATTCAACAGTTTTAATCCGCAAGCAGCTGGAAACTAATCCAAGTACCTGAGTTGTCCCTTCAAATTTGGGAGTGTATTGTCACGGTGGCCGAGAGGTTAAAGCGTTGGACTCGAAATCCAATGGGGTTTCCCTGCACAGGTTAGAATCCTGTTCGTGACGTCTGAATAGGTGGTTTCTTATTTCAGTAATGGTAATATAGTTCTTTCTGTTAAGAAGCCCAGACAATTTGCAATCCAAACATGAAGATCTATCATCTCAAAGGAACACTGCAAAATCCTTTAAATTGCGTTAACAGCAATAGTTCCTTGCTCAGGCAAGTGGAATACATAAATACACTCAATGGTGCTTTGAAAAATCTCAATTAAATATGTTTGGTGACAAATTGTACCGTCATTTTTTATTATCATTTTCCTCTGTATGTTTAGTATCTCTTGAAAAAACTTCAAGATTCTCTTGCTCCATACTGACCTGACTATGAGTAGTCAGAAAAACCAAACTGCTGTTCAAAATGATGCTGACATTGTTGACGATGTCATGGACAGGGCCATGAACAAAATGGGTGGTTAAATGGATTTAACAGTTTTAATCCGCAAGAAGCTGGAAACTCATCCAAGTACCCGAGTGTTCCCTTCAAATTTGTGAGTGTATTGTCACGGTGGCCGAGAGGTTAAGGCGTTGGACTCGAAATCCAGTGGGGTTTCCCTGCACAGTTTCGAATCCTGTTCGTGACGTCTGATTAGTTGGTTTCTTATTTCAGTAATGGTAATATAGTTCTTTCTGTTAAGAAGCCAAGACAATTTGCAATCCAAACATGAAGTTCTATCATCTCAAAGGAACACTGCAGAATCCTTGAAATCATGTTAACCATAACAGTCACTTGCTTACGCAAGTGGAATACATGTATACACTCAACGGTGCTTTGAAAAATCAAAATAAATTATGTTTAGTGACACATCGCACCATCATTTTTCAATATCATTGCCCTCTGTATGTTTAGTATATCTTGAAAAATCTTCAGGATTCTCTTGCTCCATACTGACCTGACTATAAATAGTCAGAAAAACCAAACTGCTGTTCAAAATGACGCTGACATTGTTGACGATGTCATGGACAGGGCCATGAACAAAATGGGTGGTTGAATGGATTCAACAGTTTTAATCCGCAAGCAGCTGGAAACTAATCCAAGTACCTGAGTTGTCCCTTCACATTTGGGAGTGTATTGTCACGGTGGCCGAGAGGTTAAGGCGTTGGACTCGAAATCTAATGGGGTTTCCCTGCACAGGTTCGAATCCTGTTCGTGACGTCTGAATAGGTGGTTTCTTATTTCAGCAGTGGTACTATAGTTCTTTCTGTTAAGAAGGCCGGACAAATTGCAATCCAAACATGAAGTTCTATC
Source organism: Nothobranchius furzeri (assembly GCF_043380555.1). Lineage (NCBI taxonomy): Eukaryota > Metazoa > Chordata > Actinopteri > Cyprinodontiformes > Nothobranchiidae > Nothobranchius > Nothobranchius furzeri. The sequence continues at coordinate 57,346,105 of NC_091754.1, forward strand.
ATCTCAAAGGAACATTGCAAAATCCTTGAAATTTTGTTAACCGCAATAGTTCCTGGCTCAGGCAAGTGGAATACATAAATACACTCAGTGGTGCTTTGAAAAATCTCAATAAATATGTTTGGTGACAAATTGTACCGTCATTTTTCATTATCATTTTCCTCTGTATGTTTAGTATCTCTTGAAAAATCTTCAAGATTCTCTTGCTCCATACTGACCTGACTATGAGTAGTCAGAAAAACCAAACTGCTGTTCAAAATGATGCTGACATTGTTGACGATGTCATGGACAGGGCCATGAACAAAATGGGTGGTTGAATGGATTTAACAGTTTTAATCCACAAGCAGCTGGAAACTAATCCAAGTACCTGAGTCGTCCCTTCAAACTTGTGAGTGTATTGTCACGGTGACCGAGAGGTTAAGGCCTAGGACTCGAAATTCAATGGGGTTTCCCTGCACACGTTCGAATCCTGTTCGTGAAGTCCGATCAGGTGGTTTCTTATTTCAGTAATGGTAATATAGTTCTTTCTGTTAAGAAGCCAAGACAATTTGCAATCCAAACATGAATTTCTATCATCTCAAAGGAACACTGCAGAATCCTTGAAATCACGTTAACCGTAACAGTCGCTTGCTTACGCATGTGGAATACATGTATACACTCAACGGTGCTTTGAAAAGTCTAAATAAATTATGTTTAGTGACACATCGCACCATCATTTTTCAATATCATTGCCCTTTGTATGTTTAGTATATCTCAAAAAATCTTAAGGATTCTCTTGCTCCATACTGACCTGACTATAAGTAGTCAGAAAAACCAAACTGCTGTTCAAAATGATGCTGACATTGTTGACGATGTCATGGACAGGGCCATGAACAAAATGGGTGGTTGAATGGATTTAACAGTTTTAATCCGCAAGCAGCTGGAAACTAATCCAAGTACCTGAGTTGTCCCTTCAAATTTGTGAGCAAATTGTCACGGTGGCCGAGAGGTTAAGGTGTTGCACTCGAAATCTAATGGGGTATCCCTGCACAAGTTCGAATCCTGTTCGTGACGTCTGATTAGTTGGGTTCTTTTTTCAGTAATGGTAGTATAGTTCTTTCTGTTAAGAAGCCAAGACAATTTGCAATCCAAACATGAAGTTCTATCATCTCAAAGGAACACTGCAGAATCCTTG